>NW_022436955.1:18620413-18716978 GCF_009761245.1 Sapajus apella
TATTAGCCAGGTGTGGTGGTGCACACCTGTAGTTCCAGCTACTCAGGAGGCTGAGGCAGGAGAGTCACTTGAGCCAAGGTCAAGGATGCAGTGAGCTACGATCGCAGCACTGAACTGCAGCCTAGGTGACAGACCCTGCCAAAAAAAACAACAACAAAGAAAAAGGTATGAAAACCACATTAAACACATGAAAAATGACTAGAAGAGTATTCCAAAATGTATACAGTAGTTTTCTCTGTTGGGAAGATTACAGGAGATTTACATTTTCGTTCATTTTTCTGCTTTCAATTCTCAGACAATGAATAGATTTTTTTTCTCCATCAGAACAGCAGAGGAGTATCAGGAGGAGAGAGGAGGGAGGAGGAGAGCCAGGGGAACTCTGGTTGGCACGAAGGGCCCAGCGGGGCTCCCCTGGCTGAGCTGGCAGGAGCGGGGAGAATCCGCCTAGCACAGGGCTTGTTTTAACAGGAGTGTAGTGAGTGGGGGTTGGGTCTTCTCCAAGCGGCAGGGCAACCTAGCCGACACACTGTGAACTCGGTTTCGCTGGTGTGAATGTGTGTGTGCACATGGGTCTTACCATCTGTTGCCAACCCGGCAGCAAAGTGCTGTTTCTTCAGCCGTACTTGTTGGGTGTTGGGTGGATTTTGTTGTTTGAATTTCTCACTTGCTTCCCAGGCCTGACTTCCCCTGCTTCTCCAAGTTACCAACAACTTTTTTTTTTTTTTTTAATATTTGAGAGAGTCTTGCTGTGTCGCCCAGGTTGAAGTGCACTGGTACAATCTTGGTTCACTGCAACCTTCACCTCCCAAGCTTAGGTGATCCTCCCACTTCAGCCTCCCAAGTAGCTGGGACTACAGGCATGTGCCACCATGCCTGGCTAATTTTTTTTTTTGAGACAGGATTTCACTCCCATCACCTAGGCTGAAGTGCAGTGGTGTACTCTCGGGTCACTATAACCTCTGCCTCCTGGGCTCAAGCAACCCTCTTGCCTCAGCCTCCTGAGCAGCCGGGACTACAAGCACACACCACTATGCCCAGCTAATTTTTGTATTTTTAGTAGAGACAGAGTTTCACCATGTTGGCCAGGCTGGTTTCAAACTCCTGACCTCAGGTAATCCACTGGCCTTGTTCTCCCGAGGTGCTGGGATTACAGGCATGAGCCACTGCACCTGACTTAATTTTTGTATTTTTTTTGTAGAGACAGGGTCTCACTATGTTGCTGAGGCTGGTCTCCCAACTCCTGGGCTCAAGCGATCAGCCCACTTCAGGCTCCCAAAATGCTGGGATTACAGGCGTGAACCACTGTGCCCAAGCCCTGACCTAAACAACTTTGAGGAGACTTCAGCCAAGCTCTTTGGAAAGTAGGAGGAAGTTCCTACAGGTGAGTCTCGGCAGACTTGGGGAGGGAACCTGGGCTGGCTTATTCATTGCAGCTTTGCTGGTGCAGCAGTTTAGGAATGTGAGTTATTTGAAGTAGCAAGGATAAAGAAAGATGTAATTTTCCTAAATACATAGCTGGAGGCCTTTTAATTATTTTACTGCTAAAGAGGTCATAAGCAGTGGTTTTCAAGCTTTGGAGTGCCGAAGAATCACCTGGCTGCTTGTTAGAAGTGGAGATTCCTGGTGCTAAGCCCCAGGGATAATTTAATCAACCCCCTCATTTTATAGATGGGGCCAGGGCAGGCAGAGGGCCAAGCCATGTGCCCAAGGGCACCAGCTGGTCAGCAGTGCTGGGATTAGGATCTGGGCATCTGACGTGGGTGTGTTTTGCTAATTGCCTTGCCTCTCAATTCGCCTGTGTCAGTTGTTTGCCTTAAAGGAAGAGTTAGGACAAGTGGGCTGTGAGGTGTGTTCCCATCACCAACCAATTCTCCATCACCAACTCGATGTTCCACAATTCAGTTGACACTACCCAGAATTAGCGCACACCCCACAGGTTAAGAACTTGGTCCCAAAAGACTGCCCACGCTTCTGACACCAGCTACAAATGGAGTGTCCAGCCTACCCATACTTCTGCCCAGCTAACTATAAATTTGGAGGTTCCCATGACCCCTTCTTCCTATCGGGTTTGCTTTGTTTGAGACAGGCTCTTGTCCTATTGCCTAGGCTAGAGTGCAGTGCTATAATATTGGCTCACTGCAACCACCACTTCCTGGGCTCAAGCGACCCTCCCACCTCAGGCTCCTGAGTAGCTGGGACCACATGGCTACCACGCCCAGCTAATTTTTTTTTTTTTTTTGAGACAGAGTCTTGCTCTGTCGCCAGGCTGGAGTGTAGTGGCACAATCTCGGCTCACTGTGACCTCCGCCTCCTGGGTTGAAGCGATTCCTCCGCCTCAGCCTCCCAAGTAGCTGGGACCACAGACATGTGCCACGACGCCCGGCTAATTTTTGTATTTTTAGTAGAGACCGGGTTTCACCATGTTGGCCAGGATGGTCTTGATCTCTTGACCTCATGATCCGCCCGCCTCAGCCTCCCGAAGTGCTGGGATTACAGGTGTGAGCCATCGCACCTGGCCAATGTTTAAGTTTTCTCTAGAGACAGAGTCTCACTGTATGGCCCAGTCTGGTCTTGAACTCCTGTACTCAAGCTGATCCTCCCACCTTTCTGTTTCAAAGTGTTGGGATTACAGGAATGGGCCACTGCGCCCACACTCTTATCAGGTCTGATGATTTGCTAGAATAACTCAGACTCTGGAAAGTGCTCTACTCACCACTGTATTTATTACACAGGATGTGGATGAACAACCAGATGAAGTATATAGGTGAGGTTTGGAGGGACCTGAATGCAGGACCTCTGTCCCCATGGACTTAGGGGTGCAAGGGGGTTGGGATTTTTTTATGAAGGTTTCATTACATAGATATGATAGATTAAATCACTGGTCCATGGTGACTGACCTCCATCTCTAGCCCCTCTCCCCACCCTGGAGGCTGGCAGCGGAGGGCTGAAAATTCTGTCCCTCTAATCTCATGGTTTTCTGGCACCCAGTCCCCATCCTGAAGTTATCGAGGGCTCCCCTATGATAAGCCATGATCCCTCATTAGCACACAAAAGACAGTAAATTCCAAGGGTTTTAGGAGCTCTGTGCCAGGAACACAAAAGCCAAACAATTAACAGTTAATTAATTGAGACAGGATCTTGCTTTTGCATACCCAGGCTGGAGTGCAGTGGCATGATCCCAGCTCACTCCAGCCTTGACCTCCCAGCCGTGATTCTCCTGCCTCAGCTGCCCGAGTAGCTGGAACCACAGGTACTCGGCACCATGCCCAGCCAATTTTTTGATTTTTTTTAAATAGAGACGGGGTTTTGGTATGTTGCCCGGGCTGGTCTTGAACTCCTGGGCTAGAATGATTCTCCTGCCTCAGCCTCCCAAAATGCTGGGATTACAGGCATAAGTCATTTTGTCATTTTTTTTTTTATAACACGTGGGATATTTGCAATGTTTTTGGAAAATACTACTGCATTGCAAAGACAAAATAAGCCTTTATAATGATGATAATGCTTCTTGTGGTTGTCTCCAGCCCAGCTCCCTACAGCTGGCTCAAGGGCACACGTTGGACCCTGTTGGTTCAGGCGGGCTGGGATGTGGGGGGAATGGTGACAGGGGGATGGGCAGGTTTTCTTCCCCAAGACTCAGGACTCAACCTCAAATTCAAGGATCAAATGACAGAGCTCTATGGCAGAGGGGTAACAAAACTGTCAGCCTGCGAGAGACAACCTGACAGGGTGTCCAACACACAGAGGGTTCACCCTGCTGCAGACCGTGCCCTCAGGCACCCAGTGAGCTTAAAAAATGTCTTCCATTTGTCAGATGGGGTACCTTAAACTCTGGCACGCCCAGGTTATAACGCAAACGTGTTCAGTGGGGGAAGGCATGAAATCACTGACAGAGATGAGCGGCGCTGCTCCGCGAACCTGGGAGAGGAGGGCTCTGAGAAGCAAGACTCCTCCTGAGGAGATCGGGCCACACCTCCCACCGAGAGAGGGCACTCACCGGAGGTTCAAGGCACAGCTGGGGCCTAAGAGCCCAGGGACAGCTCAGGATATGGCACTGAAGACAGGCAGCCCCATAACTTCTGCCAGAAAATCCAGACATTGAGTGTAATTCATTTTGGTGTCTTCACATTTCAAGCTCATTTATCCAGGTCAGGACCATTTATTTCGCATCTAACAAGTCGAGGCCTGTGCAGCATCCTTCTAACATATGGCCTGTTCATGCCCTGCCTTTGTGCATCTGTCACGGCCATGTTTTGGGAGGAGGCTGACTCATCCAGTTTTGCACCGTCAGCTGGCAGGGGCAATCCCACTGTGCAGCGGCTTGAGGAGGGGCACGCTGCCTGACCCAGCCCCCTTGGCTTCCCCAGCCACCCAAACCCTGCTCTTCAAAGAAAGAAATGGGGGTACCTGGCAGGCTACCTGTGAGTCACTCATCTCCTGGGAAATGTTCCAGGTGCCACTTGGAGGAGATCACTCTGGAAAGCTCCCTGATGCCCAGCAAGCCCATCACTATGGCAACCCATCCATCCTGAGCTGCTCCTCCCTTGGGCCTCCAGAAAGGAGGCTGACTGAGGTGATGCAAGTTTCTCTGAGGTGAGGCTTATCTCTTATAGAAAAAAACTATCTTGAAATATTTCAGAGAAATAAAAAGTTATAATGAATAATATAAGAAATATCTGTGTTGACACCTCCTAATTTAAGATATAAAGCCACAGCTGTAAATAAAGCTCCCTTTTTTTGGTTTGTTTGACACAGCGTCTGGCTGTGTCACCCAGGCTGGAGCAGTATGATCTCAGCTCGCTGCAACCTCCGCCTCCTGGGCTCAAGCCATCCTCCCACCTTAGCCTCCCCAGTAGCTAGGACTATAGGCACAAACCACAATGCCTATCTAATTTTTTTTTTGTTGTTTGTATTTTTTGTAGAGAGGGGGTTTCGTGATGTTACCCAGGCTGGTCTGAAACTCCTGAGCTCAAGGGATCCTCCTGCCTCAGCCTCCAAAAGTGCTGGAATTATAGGCGTGAGCCACCGTGCCTGGCCCAAAGCTTTTTTGGGGGGAGTGGGGACAGGGTCTTGCTCTGCTGCCCAGGCTGGAGTGCAGTGGTGCGATCTTGGCTCACTGCAACCTCCGCCCTTCTGGGCTC
Source organism: Sapajus apella (assembly GCF_009761245.1). Classification (NCBI taxonomy): domain Eukaryota; kingdom Metazoa; phylum Chordata; class Mammalia; order Primates; family Cebidae; genus Sapajus; species Sapajus apella. The sequence continues at coordinate 18,625,552 of NW_022436955.1, forward strand.
AAGCCATCCTCCCACCCAACCCTCTTTTTGTAGCTGGGACTGCAGGTAGGCACCACCATGCCCTGCTAATTTTTGTTGTATTTTTTGTAGAGACAGGGTTTCACTACGTTGTCCAGGCTGGTTTTGAACTCCTGAGCTCAAGGGACCCTCTGGCTTCGGCCTCCCAAAGTGCTGGGATTACAGGTGTGAGCCACACCTCTGGCCAAAAGCTCCTTTTTGATCTCTCTTATCATATGGACTTCCTCATCCCACAAGAGGCTTCCTCTATGCTAGGCTTAAAATTTATCACTATATATGTATATATATATAGTGTGTGTATACATACGTATATACACACATATGTATACATGCATATATATAAATATGTACACTATATATACATATACAAATATATGCATGTTCTGAACCACAGAACAGAAAACCATTTTAAACCGTATTGAATTACACATCACAAGGGTGGGCAACCAACACCTCTATGTTAGCATGTTTTAAAATCCATACAACTGGGATTGTATGGCATGTCTTTTGCAATTTGCATTGTGCATCAGTGCTGCTTACAAGGTTTGTCTGTGTTGACGCACATAGCCCCAGCTTGTGTATTTCATTGCCAAATCATACGCCATTGTGTGACTACTTTACAATTGACCCATTCTCCTGGCAGGCACTGGGCTGTGAAGGTGTTTAGAATATGCCACCCAAAATATGCCACTCTAGCCTATTGACCATTTTGAGTTAAAGGCACCTGTGGCCTTGCAAGGTGGCTCATGCCTATAGTCCCAGCACTTTGGGAGGCTGAAGTGAGAGGATTGCTTGAGCTCAGGAATTTGAGACCATCCTGGCCAACACGACAAGACTCTGTCATTAAAAAAAAAATTTTATCTGAGCCTAGTGACATGTGCCTATAGTCCTAGCTACTCAAGAGGCTGAATGTGAAGATCACTTGAGCCCAGGAAGTTGAGGCTGCAGTGACCTATGATGGCACCACTGCACTCCAGCCTGGGAGATACAGTAAGACCCTTTCTCTAAAAAAAGGTACTTGAAAAACATATGCAAGAAGGATAGTCTGACCTTCCTTCTTCTTAAAAAAAAAAAAAAAAAATGAAATTGTCATGTGAAATGCATCCTTCTTTGTTTTTTGAGATGGAGTCTTGCTCTGTCACCCAGACTGGAGTGCAGTAGTACAATCTCGGCTCACTGCAGCCTCTGCCTCCAGGATTCAAGCGATTCTTCTGTCTCAGCCTCCTGAGTAGCTGGGATTACAGGCATGTGCCACCACACTCTGATAATTTTTGTGTGTTTTTTTTTGGTAAATATGGGGTTTCACCATGTTGGCCAGGCTGGTCTCGAACTCATCCCACAAGGAAGCCTCTTGTGGGATAAGGAAGGCTATATGATAAGAGAGATCAGAAAGGACCTTTCGGCCAGAGGTGTGGCTCACACCTGTAATCCCAGCACTTTGGGAGGCCAAAGCGAGAGGATCCCTTGAGCTCAGGAGTTCAAAATCAGCCTGGGCAACATAGTGAAACCCTGTTTCTACAAAAAATACAACAAAAATTAGCAGGTCACGGTGGTGCCTACCTGCAGTCCCAGCTACAAAAGGAGGGTGAGGCATGAGATCTGCCTGCCTCAGCCTCCCAAAGTGCTGAGATTACAGGCATGAGCCACTGTGCCTGGCCAGTGTATCCTTCTCATATCAGAAGGAAAGAGACACTTTTATCACCAAGGAGGGGGAAGTTAAGGCTAAGAGAAATCTGTACAAACCTTGTTAACAAACTGTATCTTCCCACTTTTTCAACCAATATAACTCCCCTAGCTCAGGTCCTTTTACTTTGTCACACTTACTGCTCTTTGCCCAACTCAGTATATAAGCTTTCAACTCTGTTTCTTTGGGTCCTCGTGTTTCTAGTGAGGACTCCCATGTATATGTTAAAAAAAGGTAAATAACTAAAGAGGGTAGAAGAGAAATTTTTCCTCCTCTACAGTGGTTTTCAAGTTTTTATAGTTACCAATACAGGTTGAGCTTTCAAATCCAGAATGCTCCAAAATATGGAACTTTTAGAGTGCGCACATGAGGCTCAAAGGAAATGCTAATTGGAGCACATGCATTTCAGATTTTTGGATCTGGGGTGCTGGATCAGTCTAATGCAAATATTCCAAAATCCAAAGAAATCTGAAATCTGAAACACTTCTGGTCCCAAGCATTTCAGATAAGGGATACTTTTTTCTTTTTTTAATAGAATGCTTCACGAATTTGCATGTCAACCTGTATTAGTCCATTTTCACGCTGCTGATAAAGACATACCTGAGACTGGGAAGAAAAAAAGGTTTAATTGGACTTACAGTTCCACAAGGTTTGGGAGGCCTGAGAATCATGGCAGGAGGCAAAAGGCACTTCTTACATGGCACAGGCAAGAGAAAATGAGGAAGATGCAAAAGCGGAAACCCCTGTTAAAACCGTCAGATCTCGTGAAACTTACTATACCATGAAAACAGTATGGGGGAAACCGCCCCCATGATTCAAACATCTCCCACTGGGTCCCTCCCATAACACGTGGGAATTATGGGAGTACAATTCAAGATGAGATTTGGGTGGGGACACAGCCAAACCATATCACGTGCTTGTGTAGAGGCCATGCTAATCTTCTCTGTATCGTTCCATTTTTTTAGTATATATGCTGCTGAAGCAAATGGCTGCAGTCATCTGGGCATCTACTCCCTTCACTATCTAACCCCAGGCAGACGAGGGGTCAGGGTACTTAACCTGTACTCCTACCTCCTTGTGCACCTGCTAGTGCTTCTCCAGATGTATCTCGGAGTACATTTGCTGCATCCCGCGCCAGGTACAGCTCTTAGACACTGCCAAAGTGCTCTGTAAAGTGGCAGTAATTTATACTCCTATAAGCTTGGCTGTCTTGGGGAAGGAGGAGCCAGGGGCACAATTTGCTTATAGTAACTTGATGGTGTATTTCACCTAATAAAGTGTTGTGAGGTAGGCAGAACAGGATTATTCACCATCCTCAGCAACCTTTCAAAGGTGAGGAATCTGAGACGCAGAGGTTGAGGGATTTAGCCGGATCACAGAGACAGCAGGGTTAGAGGCAGGACGTCAACCCATGTGTCTGACCTGACAGCGCTCTCCTTACATTAGTTTCTCTCCCTCCTCCCTAGCACAGTCACCAAGTGCCTTATATGAGCACAGACTCAGCCTATGCATCAGCTTTCTGAGACCACAAACAACGAAAGCTGGCTGCAGAGCAGGGAGCGGGACCCCGAGGAGGGGCTCTGTGGTGCGACCCTGCTGGACTTCTCCATCCCAGCTTCCTTGCTGGGGTCAACTTGCCTGTGCATGAAGATTGCATCTGGTAGTATTTTTGGACTTAAGTTGCTCTAAGAAGGAATAAGCAATGGTAAAAAAGACTTAGCAGGCCAGGTGTGGTGGCTTACACCAATTGCTTGAGGTCAGGCGTTGGGGACCAGCCTGGGCAACATGGTGAAACCCCGTCTCTACCAAAAATGCAAAACTTAGCCAGGCGTGGTGGTACATACCTGCAGTATGCCATTAGAGGCATAATATAAGAGGCTGAGGTGGGGGGCCTGCTTGAGCCCAGGGAGGCTGAGGCTACACTGAGCTGAGATCATGCCACTGTACTTCAGCCTGGGTGGCAGAGCGAGACCCTGTCTCAAAAATGAAGTAACAGAAGAGGCCAACACAGGAATCTGCAGCCCAGGGAAGGTGGGGCAGGGGAGTGGCACTCAATGTCCCTGACTCTCTGAACCTCCCACACACCAAACGGCTGCAGTCATCTGGGCACCTACTCCCTTCACTCCCTAACCCCAGGCAGTGTCTCAAAGAGAGGAGGCCAACACCCTCCACTCAGAAATGCTCAGCACAGAAACGTAACCGTGGAGCAGAGCTTAGACGTGGGTGACACCTGGCCACCAGGCCTGTCTGAAGCAAGGCTGAAGTCCTAGGTAAAGACTTCTCAGCAGCACCCCCTCTCTCCTGCAGAGAGTGGTTCAGAAGCTGCCTAGACTGGGCAGTACCAGGGCTGAGGCCAGGATGCCCACATCTCCGTGAACTTTTGACACAAATATTCAGTACCAGCGGGCAGGTGCCATTCTCTTCATCTGCAAGAACCTTCTCAACCTTTGGTTTTTCCATCTCCTTGCCCTCAGGTCTTTCCTTCCCAACATGGCGCTAGGATCCAGCGGGTGATGAGAAGCTACTGAACTTCCTCCGCTCCCACATCCTGCCCTCCAGCCATGCCATGTGGGTTAGGCCCTGGCTGTGGTACCGGATGACCTCAGGCATGTTTCCTCCTCTGAAAGGGCAGAGGATCTAACAAGATAGCATGAGAGGAAGCACCTGGCACACAGGACTGACCGATCATTTGCTGATGAAGCTGAAAGCTTCTGATCCTTCCCAGGAACTCCCATTCTCAGCCCAATTCCTGTTTGTTCACCTGTGCTTTTTGGTAATTAAAAAAGTTGTGAGTCTCACCCAACATGCCTGGACAATTCCAGATCTGGCTAAGGAATAATACCAAAAAGCAGAAGACCGCTCTTGAGAGCCTGTTCTAGGCCCTTTCCACCACACCGCGTCAAACCGCAGACCACATCACACCAGGCCACATTAACTACACCACACCACACACTGCGGTCTCACCACATCAACCACACCGCCTATACTGCCACCACGAGGCAGCACGGCACCTGGAGAGCCTGTCACCGGCCTTCCTGGTCCCTGCCTGGCTGCCAGAGGCACCATCACTCCACTCCTGCCCAGGAGGTCTCCGGGCCTTTGCGGTGCCAGCCACTCACCTAACCTGCACCGCGCAGTTCTGAAGTCAGGCCTCTTAGCCCAGTGCCTCTGTACGGGCGCTGACAGTATACAGCTCACATAGGATTTCCTTCTTCACGTGTCCCCTTTTGCCCCTAGAGACCTTAGGCAGAGTTCCTAATTAGAGCACTGCGTTATTCAGGAAATAGGTGAGCAGAGCACATCAAGAGGCTTATTTTATTTTTGACCTTATCCTGTTTCAGGGCAGTTTTTTCAGTAATGAGAAGGTACCAGATGCCCTGGAAATCTGACACACCAAAATTTGGGACGTGGAGAGGACAAGAGCAAGGCCAGGAAAAATCAACTCCAAGGGAGTCTCTGAACTCTGCAGGACCAGCTAAGAAGGTATCCTTGGATTGTCCTTGTCAGCCATTCACCCCACAGCAGGGGATGAGCACTGCGCCCTGCAGAAGGCTGCCAAACACCTCTTAGCACTGACTCATTCTTTCTACTTCCCACTTCCTGCAAACAGTTTCCTTGACAATTCCCAACTCCGGGATAAAGGGACACCACTTCCTTTGGGAGTTAGATGGGTTTTCACTAAATGTGGACGTAAGAGCTAGATAAAACATGAGTCACTTGTTCTTAAAAACTATGGGCAGGAGTGTCTGTCATGGTTCAAGTCAGACTTGTAATAAAAAAGGTGGCTTTTGTTTTGATAGGGTCTTGCTCTGTTGCTCAGGCTGGAATGCAGGGGCACAATCACAGCTTACTGCAGCCTTGATTCCCTGGGCTCAAGTGATCTTCCCACCTCAGCCTTCCAAGTAGCTGAGATCACAAGCATGCACTGCTATGTCCAGCTAATTTTTATATTTTTTGTAGAGACAGGGTCTCACTATATGTTGCCCAGGCTGGTCTCAAACTTCTGGCGTCAAGTGATATGCCCGTCTCAGCCTCTCAAAGTACTGGGATTACAGGTGTGAGCCACCGTGCCTGGCTGAAAAGGTGATTCTTGATTGAAGGCAAACACGCTTTAATCAGTCCTACCCACCAGCCTGATCTCAGTGGGTGCACTGGCTTTTCCTAGGAAGAGGTTGGGATAGGTAGCAATGCTGGCTGAGAAAGTAGGTCCCACTGAGGGCACAGATGGGTTCAGGCAGCACAGATGACCAAGAGGAACACCCAAGAGTGGTCCATCCCTGCCTTAGGCACCCCCATGGATACGCACCTGCTTGGTCCTCTGCCTGGGTCACTGGCTGGTGCCAAAGGCATGCTCCATTCTGCAGTCACAGCACCCAGTGATAGGGATGGTCAGGCAGGGCTTGAGAAGACTCCTGCCTCCTAGGGCCTGGCTTATACCTACAAGAAACAGCCACCCATTTGCAGATACCCACTGCCAATGCCCAAGGACGCCATCTTGCTGGCCAGTTCCCCTGTCCCTTGAACTTGATCCACAATAGTAATGAGTAAAAAGAAGGGGCCAGAGGAGGCCCTTCAGAGCCTGGGAAGAAGAGGTGACATAGAATCTGCAGTCTGGTTTCCAAGTTGTTAAAAACAGGCATAGTTAAGACCAACCCAGGCAACACAGTGAGACCCTACCTCTATAAAAAATTAAAAAGTTAGCTGGGTGCAATGGTGTTTACCTCCCATGCAGTGGTCCCAGCTGCTTGGGGTGTTGAGGTGAAAGGATCTCTTGAGCCCAAGAGGTCGAGACTGCAGTGAACCATGATTGTGCCATTGCATTGATTGGGCAACAAAGCAAGATCCTGTCTCAAAATAAAATAAATAAAGAAAAGAAAAACAGGCACCCAGGATCTTAGGAGACAGAAAGGACCTCCTTCCTGGACAATGGTCCCCTCTACCACACTCCCGGCCATTGTGAGACCTGCAGGGTGGGGAGATGAGTCCTGGGGGGCTGCCCACACTGTACTAGAACAGCCTGAGCCCATCAAAGTCTTTCCTTACTCGGAGCCTCCCTGTGACTTTTTTTTTTTTAGATGGAGTCTCGCTTTGCTGCCCAGGCTGCAGTGCATGTGTGCAATCTTGGCTCACTGCAACTGTCAGCTCTTGGGTTTAAGCGGTTCTCCTGCCTTGGCCTCCCAAGTCGCTGGGATTACAGGCGTGCACAAGCACGCCCAGCTAATTTTTGTATTTTTAGTAGAGATGGGGTTTCACTGTGTTGCCCAGGCTGGTCTCGAGCTCCTGACCTCAGGCAATCCACCCACTTTGGCCTTCCAAAGTGCTGGGATTAAAGGCGTGAGCCGCCGTGCCCAGCCTCCCTATGACAATTTAAAAAACATTACTATAGACTTCATAAACAAAAATTATGAAAAATCCAAATCTATATAAAAGCAGAGAGCACAGTATAATAAATCTAATATACTCCTCTCTCAGCTTGAACAATTACCAACACGTGGCCCATGTTTTTTTTTTTTTTTCCTGAAACAGAGTCTCGCTCTGTTGCCCAGGCTGGAGTGAAGTGTTTGATCTTGGTTCACTGCAACCTCTTGACCTCCTGGGTTCAAGTGATCCTCCTGCTTCAGTCTCGAGTAGCTGGGACTACAGGAATGTGCCAGTACAACTGGCTAATTTTTAAAAATTTATCTTTTGTAGAGATGGGGTCTGTGTTGCCCAGGCTGGTCTCAAACTCCTGGGCTCAAGTGATCCTCCCACCTTGGTCTTTCAAAGTGCTGGGATTACAGGCATGAGCCACTGTGCCCAGCCTGGGACAATTTTAAAGAACAAATGGAGAAAAACCTGTTGGTTTATGACAAAGACTGAGTGTGGCAGGTACACTGGTTAGCTGACCTATTACATCCTCCTAATTTCCTTCCTCCTTGCATGTTTTCCACGACACTCACATTTCCAGCCTTCCCTACAGCTAGAGGGAGTTCAATGACCCAGCTATGGCCAGTGAGACTAAATGAAAGTCCAATATGAACTCTCATTGTAAGATGACACATGTACATAATACATACACACAGGTGCACGTGTATCAGCCAGGGGAAGTGCTTCATCAGTGAGATGAGGTGAGGTCAGTACAAGAGGCTTTTAAAGAGGTTCCACGTAGATCAAAAGAGCGACAGCTGAAGTCCAGGCAAATAGCACTGTTAACAGTGGGAAACTGTGAGACTCCAAAGCAGGCATCTACAAACTGGGAAACAGAGCACCTGTAACAGGATCCATACAAATAGCTATGTATTCCCTGACAGGGGCTTGACTAGACTAGAGGGGCTTTTTTTTTTTTTTTTTTTCTGAGACGAAGTCTTGCTCAGCCACCCAGGCTAGAGAGTGTAATCGCGTGTTCTCAGCTCACTGCAACCTCTGCCTCTTAGGTTCAAGTGATTCTCCTGCCTCAGCCTCCTGAGTAGCTGGGATTACAGGCGTGTGCCACCACATCTGGCTAATTTTTTTGTATTTTTTAGTAGAGATGGGGTTTGACCACGTTGGCCAGGCTGGTCTCAAACTCCTGACCTCAGGTGATTACCTTCCCCAGCCTCCCAAAGTGCTGGGATTATAGGCGTGAGCCACCACACCCAGCCTACAGGTGATTTCTAAAAGACTGATGGAGAGGTAATGGGTGATTGTGTCAGCGTGGGCAGTAACCCTGCTGGGAAAAGACACAGCAATCGAGAGACAGCAAAAAGGAACCGATCTTTCTCAGGGTACAGATGGAGAAGCCTGTGTGAAGGGCTGGATCCTGAACAAGAAAGGCAGGACCCAAGCACACAGTTACAACTTTCACTGACACATCTGACTTATCCCTTCATGCCTCGGGGCAAAACAGGAATAGCAAACCCACCTGTGAGAAGAACCCAGCAGGCTTTTGCAGCTTTTGTCTTAATCCTTTAGGCTTCAAAGGTGCTAACATTTGCTAAAAAGAAAACCCTAACTTACCATGAACTCAGTACCATTCATTTTATTGGCTTCCAGATCATTTTTCAAGCAGGGAGAGAGCCAGCTCGTGTGCTGCTGAGACACTGGCTGCTGCGATGAAGCGCTTTGTGAAACATAATGGTAGAGGGACTCAACTCCAGAGAGGAGTTAGGGAAAGAGTCACCAAATGGTGATGAATGATGGATGATGAACTGGAGGGTAGCAGGTGGGAGGACATTCACATCAAATCTTGGCTGCTACCTCCAGAAGGTCTGGATGTCCTCTCGTCAAAATACTGGCTGGTCTAAGGTTATTCTTTTTTTGTTTTTGAGACAGGGTCTCGCTCCCTTTGCCCAGGCCAGAGTGAAGTGGCACGATCTTGGCTCACTGCAGCCTCAACTTCCAGGGACTAAGTGATCCTCCCACCTTAGTCTCCTGAGTATGTGGGACTACAGGCAAGCACCACCATGCCTAGCTAATTTCTTATTGTATTTTTGTTGGAGACAGGGTTTTACCATGTTGCCCAGGCTGATCTTAAACTCCTCAGCTCAAGCAATCCACCTGCCTCGGCCTCCCAAAATGCTGGGATTACAGGCATGAGCCACCTTCCTCTGTTATTCTTATGTCCCACTTGGGACCATAACAAAGACCTCACAGGCTGCCTGTTGTGATGCTGGCCTGAAATGCTCTATCATCACTTTTAGAATTATTATCAGAGGGGATGTGAACAGACACTGTGTTCAATTTTAGTTTGTAAACTGTCTTTCTGAGTAATAAGATCCACAGCCCATAAACACCTAGTGTTGAATCAAGTCTTAGTTGCTACGAGTTCTGATCACATTAGAGACCTAGACTGGGAGACCTGCCATAAACTAGTGCTCATACCCGCCGGCTCTGTCATTAGCTCACTCCACCCCTTGGAGGTATCGGTGTTATTCACGCCATTTGCAGACCAGAAAATGGAAGCAAAGGAAACTGACCGGTGGTCAAGGTCACAAAGCTGGTACAGCAAGAAATGGAATGCAGTCTTAGGGATCCTGTCATCACCCAAACCTGTCATGTTACTCGGGTAACATACCTGAACATGCAGGCACACACACGCCAGGAGCAGGCTGTGGGATTTCCTGCTTTATTAATACAAATGGTCTCTATCCCTTTCCCTCTTCACCAAGGATTTGTTTGTTACTCTCCTCCCTGCTGTTCTGCAAAGAACATCCGACTCTAGTAAGCAGGAAGTTTGGAATTTACATTTTCTTATGAGTATAAAAAAGAAAATCCTTCAGAATATTCTTTGACAAACTAAAAATAAATGAAGTACTGAAGTGGGAGCACAACTGAATTTAACTTTTCTTTGGGAAGAGGAAAAAGGCTGAAGGAAAAAACTGCTAATTCAGCAATAATATATCCTTATTTGCAGCCTTACATGCCATCAGCGGGAATCCATTCAGGAAGGAGAGAGATCAGGAAAGACGCCCGAGTGGAACCAAGAACAGACCAGGAAGGGCCTGGCGTTCAAGCCACACTAGTGAGCCTGCTCCTCTAGGTCTTCCGGGCAAGGCTGGCTGCAGAAAGAGCCTCTTGGCCCCGGAAAATCTACACCCAGGTTGGTCAGCTCTCTTTACTATGCCTGGTAAGACCTCTGCCAGCCTGGACAAACCTGGAATGTGCTGGCTTGAATTGGTTGGGACTTTGCAGCAGAAAAGGGAAGGTGAGTGAGGTCGTCATCTTCATCAGCCTCTCACAGGACCAACTTTTATTTATTCATTTAAGGACAAATTTTTAAAAGTAAAGTGAATGAAACCACTTGTGATTAAGATACATAGACAGAACTTCAATGTAGAAAAAAAAGACCTTGCTGGGAAACAGCTGATGAGAAACACTGGAAAACATTTCACAGACGCACAAAAAGCTCACATTGTAAACAGGATTAAGCTGCTCTTGCTTTTGCCCGTAACATCAAGGTTTCATTTTGCTCAGCCTGAGATCTCGCTCAATTTCAAACTGCCTGTGATCCACTCGGTCGAGGAAAGCTTTCCGTTCAATGTACCTAGAAAAGGATGAAAACAGTGTTTGTCAGAAGCAGAAACCAGTAGGAGAAATTCCTCCCCTGCCTGGTCCCGTCCCCTAGACATAAACTGAGTTACGGTGAATGAAAGCAGAGGGACACAGCTGGTACTCAGAGTGACCCCCCATGACGATTCCAGTACAATCCACACCACTCACATTTGGTCTAAAAAAGAATGGTGGTGGCCGGGCGCGGTGGCTCAAGCCTGTAATCCCAGCACTTTGGGAGGCCGAGGAGGGTGGATCACGAGGTCAAGAGATCGAGACCATCCTGGTCAACATGGTGAAACCCCGTCTCTACTAAAAAAAAAAATACAAAAAAATAAAAAAAATAAAAAAAAAATAAAAAAAATAAAAAAGAATGGTGAAAATAAAGTGAAGCCAGGCGCGGTGGCTCACGCCTGTAATCCCAGCACTTTGGGAGGCCAAGTTGGGTGGATCACGAGGTCGGGAAATCGAGACCATCCTGGCTAACATGGTGAAACCCTGTCTCTACTAAAAATACAAAAATTAGCTGGCCATAGTGGCATGTGCCTATAGTCCCAGCTACTCGGGAGGCTGAGGCAAGAGAATCACTTGAACCCACAAGATGGAGGTTGCAGTGAGCCGAGATTGCACCACTGCACTCTAGCCTAGGCGACAGAACGAGACTCTGTCTCAAAAAAAAAAAAAAAAAGAAAAAGAAAAAGAAAAAATAAAATGAAAAGGAAGGTAACAGTTTATCAAAGGGAAAGCACATTAGAGGCTGGGTGGCAGGAAGATGTTGTAATTTTCTAATAAGACTTTAAGGGAAGAAGAACATGGGTTTACACAGGCACGGGTTCAAGTCCTAGCTCTAGCTCACTTATTAACAGGGCAAAGGACTGCACATCTCTGAGCCTCACTTTTCTTACAGCAGCATGGTGATGCTGTATTTCTTGGCTTTAGCGGTGTGTTGAATTGGTGGGTGACAGAAAGCTATGCCTCCTGCATACATACATCAAAATGTGAAAAAGAGGCATGTGGTAGTGAAGAAGTAAGACCGTAAAAACGGCCCCACAGGGCTGCTGTGAAGGTGAAGTGAGCTGAGGTTTACAAAGTGCACACTTTAGAAGCGATTTAACTGCTCTGAGCTCTTTCCTTCTCCTCATCCTTTTCTCCTCTCCTAGGTATCCGCCACCCTGTTTGGGTCCAGGTTGCTTCTCCTAAGATGACAGGAGAACCCTTTCCCTACGTTCCTCTAAGAGAATGAGGTTAAGGGCCTCTGTGGCCTATAGTCCACATACAGGATCCCCTTGAAAGGTGGGCACTCTGCCCCCTAATCTGGTCAGGTTCAGCAAACTTTCCCTCTGTTCTCCAGGCAGGACGGGAAAGCAGCACAGGCACGCTTGCCGGGAGCAAGGCTGGTTGCTTAATGAGACACAGCTGCATCTTAATGCACCTCCTCGACATAAAGTGTGCCATGATTTGCCTGGGGAGAGGAGATCTCCGCTGCTAATTAATCTACTGAGAGAGCAAAATTGCCCTCAAAAATGGGAGACATAATTGAATCTCTGCACTAATTTTTCTTTTGTTGCACTGTGGAAAATGTGCATCCGTCATTACAAAGTCATTACATTTATAGTGAGAATGCTACCAGGTTCAGGAACCTGTGTTCCCCTGCTGCATCCAGGGTCCTGCTTTCCCTCCCAACAGCGTCCTGGGAAGTACCGGATGGTACTAACTATCCTGGCCCTAGGTTAGAGGGCTAGCCAGAAATGTACAGGCTGAGGCCAGAGGGCTGGAGATTTGAGTCCTGTCATCTGCTGTCTGTGTGACTCTGGGCAAATCACTTAACCTGTTCTGTTTCCTAATCTATAATAATAACTCGTCTCCACTCTGAAGGACTGTCGCGTGAATTAAATAAAACGGTGTCTACATCATGCCAGGCACAGAGCAGGTGCTCAATAGAATGGTAGGTAATGTTGTTACCATGGTTTTAGGAAGCCAGCCTCCAAGAGGTTCCTGAGGACAGTGGATGGCCCAAGTCTGGACTTAACGGTTTTAGTAATGAGGAACCAAAATACCTGGTGTGGCTCAGGGACTAAGCTGCTGTGTCTAAACCGTCAATGAGGCAAGAATGGCAGGAAGCGATGACAGGGCCTGCTCTTAGGTTTGATAAAAGCCATTGGGGTCAGAGTTGACAGGTTTGAAAAATAAAATTATAGGCTGCCTGGAGGAGTTTGAACTTCAGAGTCCCTGGCAGTCAGGGAAGCTGCAGACATTGTGGACCCCTTCAGATAAAAAGTGAAAATGGGGAGACAGGCAGGGAAGTGTAGACATCTAACAATGAACTCACTTCCTACCTCCCACCAAGACACCTGTGATTCTCAAGTGGGGGCTGCTAACCAAAATGGCCTGAGAGGCTACATTCACTACAACCAGCCATCTTTCCACCCTAGCCCCACCAGCCCCAGGGAAGCTCACTACCATGGGGACTAGGATTTTGATGGCACTGCACTTTAACTGTCCCTTGGAAGTGCTAGCAGAAGAAAAGAGAGGTAAGGCTCAGCATGAGATCTTGCTGTGCTGCTGTTCACTTGGGGATGTAAGAGGAATTCTGGGTATATTTCAACGGCCATCTTCAGTGCTACCTGTCTGGAGATCAGGTGGAGGGAAGGTGTAAGTATGTGGGGTTAAGCATTTGGGGTCTTTCTTCCTGACTCTCCTTTATTTTTTTGAGACAGGGTCTTGCTTTGTTGCTCAGGCTGGGTACGGTGGTGCAAACACAGTTCACTGTAGCCTTGACCTCCCAGGCTCAAACAATATCCCTGCTTTAGCCTCTCAGGTAGCTAGGACCATAGGCACACACCACCACACCATTTTTTTTTTTTTGAGACCGAGTTTCGCTCTTCTGCCTAGGCTGGAGTGTACTGGTGCAATCTTGGCTCACTGCAACCTCTGCCTTCTGGTTTCAAGTGATTTCCCTGCCTCAGCCTCTCGAGTAGTTGGGATTACAGGAGCCTGCCACCACGCCCAACTAATTTTTGTATTTTTAGTAGAGACGGGGTTTCACCATGCTGGCCAGACTGGTCTCAAACTCCTGACCTTGTGATCCGCCCACCTCGGTCTCCTGCAGTGCTGAGGTTACAGGCATGAGCTACTGTGTCCAGCAGGCTAATTTTTAAATCTTTTGTAGAGACAGGGTCTCTCTATGCTGCCCATGCTGGTCTTCAACTCCTGGGCTCAAGTGATCATCCCACCTTAGCCTTCCAGGTGCTAGCCTTCCAGGTGTGAGCCGTCGGGGCCAGCCCTGACTCTCCTGTAAATGAGAAGTGACACTTAATGAGGATGCTAACTGAGTATGAAGAAAGGTCCTGCACGTTCCCAGGAGCTGTGCTGGGTCCAGCTGACCTTGAGACTTATCAAGAGTGAAGCCCAGGTTGGCTGCTAAACAGGCAGGTGCAGGCAGAGTTTAGGCTTAGAGAGGCCTCAGACAGCAGTGAGTGGCACATGTGCAGGATGCAACTGAATTCTCAAGGCCAACCCAGACAAAGGCCATCAGGGCAGGTCTGGTGACTTTATTCCCTGATTCACAGCCATCTGCAGCTGCTAACAGGATGCCTGTGATGGCCTTGGTTTACTGCCAAGAGCTGACCATGAACAAAACTACTTGGCAGTGGACTCTCCCTTCCAAGACAGAAAAGGTGCTAAGAATGACAGTGGCTGTGACAGATAGTATTTGTGTGACTTTGAGCAAGACAGTGTGACTTCTGTGCCTTTTTTTCCTTCTCTGTAAAACAGGAATAACAATCACAATAACCCTCTGGCAATACAATGAAACGGTGAGAAGTGCTTTGTATACAATAAAACGAACAAACAAAATAGCTATAAGAGCTGTCATGGGGCTTGGAGTTCTTGCTTCCCATTTCTTTTTTTCTTTTGTATTTTTAGTAGAGATGGGGTTTTGCCATGTTGGCCAGCCTGGTCTTGAACACCTGGCCTCAAGTGATCTGCCTGCCTCGGCCTCCAGAAGTGCTGGGATTACAGGCGTGAGCCACTGTGCCCTGCCGGCCTTGCTTCGCACTTCTTCTGACTTGACCTCTACAGAACCTCAAAACCCAGGAAAACGGAACAGACACCAAGAGACCAAATGTCCCCGAAAGAGGAAGAGATCATTAGGAAGGCTACATCCTCAAAGGTGGCCACTGAGACTCAGGATGTTTTCATGCACTTTAAGTGGGTCATGGTCCCAGAACAGACCCGCCTGAGGACGAGTGCAATGGGAATCACGGCTCTTGCTCTTGATCTGTCTGGGTGCTTTTCTGGCCTGTGCCCAGCCCCTTTGGGGGCCCAGCATGACTCAGCCTCGTCCACAGGGAAGCCCAGTGGTGGGGGATGCATCATCCCTTTCTGTTCCCATTGCCTTCTGTGGCCCATTTAAGAGGCTCTTCACTTTCTTTAATAAAATAAGAAATGACTCCCATTGCACTCGTCCTCAGGTGGGTCTGTCCTGGGGCCATGACCCACTTAAAGTGCATGAAAACATCCTGAGTCTCAGTGGCCACCTTTGAGGATGTGGCCTTCCTAATGATCCCTTCCTCTTTCAGGGACATTTGGTCTCTTGGTGTTTGCAGTTGTCCTGGGTTTCAAGGTTCTATAGAGGTCACGTCAGAAGAAATGTGAAGAAAGGCCGGGCACTTGCTTCCTTTTCTTTAATAAAAAAACTAAGGGATTTTCTAGTTTTTCCTTTCAGAACCAGGTTAGACACAACAGGCTCTGACATCTTTTGAATCTTCCAACCCAAATTATTTATCTGGCACCCAATTTTCCTGAGATCTAGGCCAATGAAGAGGGAGGGAGAAACTGAAGAAGAGGACAAGAGAAGGGCAGAAAATGGTACCAGGGAACACATCAGTACAAGGTGGGCATCCCAAATCCCAAAATCCGAAATCTGAAGTCCTCCTAAATCAGAATCTTTTAAAACACTGACAAGACACAAGTGGAAAATTCCACACATGACGCCTTTGCTTTCTGAAGATTCAACATACACAAACTTTGTTTCAAGCACAAAATTATTTAAAATACTGCATAAAATTACCTCCAGGAATTGTGTATAAGGTACGCATTTGTTTTACATATAAAACAAATGAATTTTGTGTTTAGGCTTGGGTCACATCCCCAATATTGCTGATGATGTAAAAGCAAATATTTCAAAATCAAAAAAAGGTCTGAAATCCAAAACACTTCCAGTCCCAAGCATTTCAGATAAGGGATATTCAACCTGTACCTGGGAACCCACCCTTGCAGGAAGACAGAGGACCTTTGAGGGTGGTAAGGCCCAATGGAGTACTGACCCGACGTGGTCACCCTGGCTGATGGCCCTGAGAGGCCTCCTACACCGCTGGTCAGGAAGAGGGAAGCAGAGGGAAACCTGAAGCACTCACTGAGGATGCTCCAAGGCTGCATGATCATCACGCTGCTCAGGCAAAGCCAGCATTCTGTTCCCCAGGTGAGCATTCAAGGCAGCACAGACATAGCACAAAAAGTGGGTAAAAGCATCTTCCAAAACCATGAAGCAATGGGCTATGGAAGCACTCTGAGGCTAGAACAAAGTTCTGGGAATGATGTAAAGAGATACAGACTTTGCTGCCCCGAGAAATGCAACTGAAAGAAGCAGTGTGCCCGACAGTACACCTCTGCACTCCAGAGGATTTAACTTGCAAACAAGTGGAGAAGTTTCTTCTCCACTGCCTTCTTCCCCTATCACCTCCAGGTTGTGCTGGTTCTGACAGAGTGACTCTGGGGGGTCAGAAAAATAGATTTTTTTTTAGCAAAAGGAAATTATTTTCTCCAGTCCCTCCTTCATGCCTCTCCAAATCACGGAACACCTGGTCTCCAATCGTGACCTTCAATTGACTGGACAGACAGCGGCAGCTGGCACTAGAGTGCTTCTCTTCTTCTCTATGCATGGATTCCTTCCCCTAAGTCAGCTGGCCCCTGCCTTAGCACTGCAAGATGCCACGCTGTGGCTGCTGATCATCACCAAGAAACCTGAGTAATTAATGGGTTACAGGGCTGCAGGGAAGCCATGCTCAACGCCTGAGTGCAAGTGGCTGACTCTGATCCTGGAATGCCACATGGGCCCTGGGAGTCTGGAGCTTAGAGGAAAAGCAGCAATTCTCTGATGGACAGATGACTGTCTCTGGTACAGGCGCCTCAACAACTCTGCTAACTGAAACGACGCCTGGATGGAAACATCATTCTGACGTATTATGCTCTTCTTTTCTGGGTGGTTAATTCTAATCCTACTAGATCGATAAACAAAAGCCATGACAATCTGCCAGCTGGTGGGATGGGTGTTTAGACACTGCAGCGGTGCTGCACCTGGTCTGGGCTGGTAACAGAATAGGGAACAAGACGCTGCCCTCAGGGGCTTACCACGGAGGAACAAAACCTGACAACATGCATCAGGTGATGACTAAGTGTCATGGAGAAAATCAAGCAGGGTAATGTGACTGAGGGTTCCTTGGGTGGGGGTATCTAGAATGCCATTGGTGTAGAGCCCTGAATGACAAACCAGAGCCTCCTCAGGGAAGAGCACTACACAGAGACAGTGAAGCTGGGCTGCAGCAAGCAGGGGGAGAAGAGAATAGAGGTGGGCAGGGGACAACTCGGGGAGGGCCTGGGTAACACCGATTTGAAGGGCTACCAGGGGGCATTCTGTAGGAAAGAAATGAAAAATGGTCTGTTATTTTTAAATGACTGCTTCAGCTGCTGGGTGGAGACTGGGTGAAAGAGTACAGGGGTAGAAGCAGGGGGCAGAGCAGTTGTCTGTGGCCTGTATGGGGGTGGTGGTAGTGGGGCTGTACAAATAGAGATGAGCTGAGGTATGTTGTGATGAAACCATCAATTGGACTTGTGGGATACTGGTGGAAACAGAGGAAATCAAGGATGAAGCTCAAATTTTTCTTTTTTTTTAGAGATGGAGTTTTGCTCTTGTTGCCCAGGCTGGAGCGCAATGGCGTGATCTCGGCTCACTGCAACCTCCGTCTCCCAGGTTCATGCAATTCTCCGGCCTCAGCCTCCCAAGTAGCTGGGATTACAGGCATCCGTCACTGTGCCCTGCTAATTTTTGTATGTCAGTAGAGATGAGGTTTCACCATGTAGGCCAGGCTGGTCTTGAACTCCTGACTGCAGGTGATCTGTCCACCTTGGCCTCCCAAAGTGCTGGGATTATAGGCATGAGCCACCACACCCGGCTCCAAGTTTTTCTTTTAACAGTGGGGTGGATAGTGATGTGCCATTTTCTAAGAATTCTGAAGAATGGGGGTTCCATTATGGAGAGGAATAAGTATTTGGTTTTGGAAGTTAAGTTTGATGTGTCTTGGACAACCAGAAGGAGATGTCAACTAACAGCTGATGTGTAACTCTGGAGCTCAGTGCTCAGAGGTAAGGGCAGGGGATACTTTTTTTTTTTTTTTTTTTTTTGAGTCTTTAGTAGCGAATGGTAGTTTCAACTAGTGAGCTTTCCTGGGGAGGAAGAGACGGCTGTCCAGGGGCCCAGCCCTGGGACTTTCCAAGTTTAAAAGCCCAGGAAAGGAAAAAAAGCCAGCCAGGGAGTCTGGGTCTCCTCCCAGATGCCTCCCAGCTCTATTTCCCACCACTGTGGAAAATATTCCTGAAAAGTTGGCAGGAACATATCAGGAAGGAACTTAAAGGAATAAAGCATCTAGCTTTCCAGAAAGGCCTGAGGCGTGCTGGGGTCAGTAACGGCAGGTGGGAGAAAGAAAAGCGAGCAGGGGACTCATGGAAAACGGGGAGGATTCCTACTGATAAACATGCCCGGCATTTCCTCTACTTATTTAATTCCCACAATAATCCTGAGAAGTATATTAAAATGTTGCTACTTTATGGATGGAGAAAATGGGGCTAGTACCCATGGAATGGTGAAGAGCCAAGATTTGAATTGTTTATCGTAAAACATCATATACATACATATAGAAGAGTGCGTGAACTGGGCAAGGGCAATGAATGATTACAAAGCAAGTGCTCATGTTAGAAGTAGAAGGCTGGAGCCTCGAGGAGGCCCCTGTCTAGCTCTTCCCCCAAAACCTGCAGCCCACTCAGGTGAGAGCTTGTTCAGAGCCTGTTTGCGTCTTCATTTCCTTGCTTTCGAGTTTCTGTTTCCTCAACACTATTTTAGTTTTGTTTTTTTTTTTTTTTTTTTTTTTTCGTAAAGACACAGGGTTTTTCTGTTGTCCAGGCTGGAGTACAGTGAGTAGCCGGGACTACGGGTGCATGTCTTATGTCTTAAGACTACTGCACCTGTCTCATGCCTCTAGAATTTTGAACATGTGGTCTACTGATTCTCAACCTTAGCTGTGCATGAGAATCACCTGAGGGGTAAAATGTAAAGATGCAGATATTTGTGACCTACCTGTTCTAGACTCTTGATTCTGCAGCTCTGTACAGAGGTGGTCACCTGAATTTTGGAAAATGTCACCAAAGGATTCTCATGCTCGGCCAAGGTGAGGACCAGAGCTCCAGTCCCTTCACTGGCCTAGGGCTAGGCTCCTTTAATCCATATGCAGGAGCCAGAAAAGGAGAGTAAGTGGAGGTGTGGGGCTGGGCACTCAAGAAGGCAGGTGAGAAGGGCTGAGGCAGAGCACAGAGCCAGCAGATCTGCACTGGAAAAAGTCCCATCTGTGGAATCACCTGGCTGGGTGAATGAGGGGAGAAGCCTCAAACAAAGGAGAGAAAAGCACCGTATAAAGGAGGATGGTGTTAGTTTGTTGCTCCCTAACTTAGTTATGTGAGTTTCAACTGCCTGAAAAGTTCTCACTAGGCAGATGTTTTTTTTTAATCTTGTTTTCTCTTTCAGTCTACACTTTGTTATCTTTCCCTATCTTTAACAGCACCCCTCCTTACTTTAAAAAAAAAATAAAATTTTATTTTTTGGGACAGGGTCTCACTCTTTCACTCAGGCTGGAGTGCAGTGGTATGATCAGAGCTCACTGCAGCCTCACTCTTCCGGAGGTGAGCGATCCTCACGCCTCAGCCTCCCACGTAACTGGGTCTATAGGTGTGTGCCATCACGCCCAACTAATGTTTTTGATTTTTTGTAGAGGCGAGGTCTTGCTATATTGCCCAGGCTGGTCCTGAGCTTAAACATCCTCCTATGAAAAGTGCTGGGACTGCAGGAGTGAGCCACCGCACCTAGCACTCCTTACTTCTGTAAGACCTCTATTAACTCAAGCAGAGTGAGCACTGTCCAACTCATATAATCAATATTCAAAGAAGCAATAATGTGTAGCACACACTGATCGCTCCTCTGCTGACTCAGCTCCTCAGATCACTGTGCAAGAGTGGAGAACAGGTGGGAGCTGTGAGTTACTAGAGCTGAATCTGAATAGAGAGATTTCGGGCACATGTCAGAGCTGCCACATGTGAAGAGACAACACTGTACTTCATCCAGAGCCTTCCCCAGATCACTCTGGCTCCTTCTCCCTGTCCTGTAGCATTCCAGCGTACAGTGACCTAGAAGTCTGCTAGTTAAACAAGCTCATAAAGCTGTTTAAATGTTTATTTAAAACACAACAAAACAAAACAAAACATACTAGTCAGCTTCCAGGTTCATTTAGACAATCTTGAAGCCTAATTTAGAAATATGACCACCCACTAAGTCCCTTGCCTGTCATTAATAACCTGAATGAGCTGGTGCAGGGGTGTGCCCCTGTGGTCCTAGCTACACAGGAGGCCGAGGCAGGAGGATCCTTTGAGCCCAAAAGTTTGAGACCAGCCTAGGCAACATAGTGAGACCCTGTCTCAAAAAAAACAAAACCAAAAACAAATAAAAAAAACCAATTTGAATGACTTGGACTTAATGCAAGCCTTTATGTGACAAGTGTTCTGTAAAGTGCTTTATGTATATTACATATATGTAAGCAATACATACATTATCTCATGAGATCATCACAACCACAAAGTGAGGATGGTATCACTAGCCCAATTTTATTGGTGAAGGAGCTGAGCCTCAGAGGTGCCCAGTATGCTGCTGGAGAAGAGCTTACCGGTGAGGGGCAGAGCTGCCGAGCAGCCAGGGCTCTCTGGCGGGCCATTCAACATTTCTTTTCATGGCTAGGGGTGAGGACTGTTGATCTTAAGCCATGAAGCCACTTTCGTGGTAACTTCCTTAGTGCCTTCTGAGGTCCCTAAGTACTTATGAATACCATTTCTTTCTTTTTTTTGAGACAGAGTCTTGCTCTGTCACCCAGGCTGGAGTGCAGTGATTTCATCTCACCTCACTGCAACCTCTGCCTCCCGGGTTCAAGTGATCCTCCTGCCCCAGCCTCCCAAGTAGCTGGGATTACAAGCGTGCACCACTATGCCTGGCTAATTTTTGTATTTTTAGTAGAGATGGGGTTTTGCCATGTTGGCGAGGCTGGTCTCGAACTCCTGACCTCAAGTGATCTACCCTCCTTGGCCTCCCAAAGTGCTGAGATTAGAGGTGTGAGCCACCGTGCCCGGGCACCATTTCTTGATTTTTTTGTTTAATCACCAGTAAGACAAATACAACAAGGAGAGGACCCTTTTCACAACTGAATAGATAGGTTCTGAACATCCTCTTTGTATGCCAGAGTGAAGAGGAGGAGGTGCAAGCAATGGCCTGGGATACTGTTTGAGGGCCTGGCCCAACACACAGGATATAGCCAAAGGTAAAGCCTCACCCTGGGCCATGATGACACAGACCAAAAAAATTCCACAATAATGCAACATCTAGGAACTCCACTGGCTCTGTTTCTGAAGGATTTGAACTGGTTTGGCTTCTGAGAAATACAAATGATTCAGATAAGGCCAAGGCTGCTACGATGGGCTGGATCCAACCACTAAGCAACTTACAGCCCCTGGAGCTGTAATTCAGCAGACTCAGCTTGGCAGACGTGACTGGCCCTGAGAGAAGTGCTCCTCGCATGCCCCGCCTTCCCTCCATCCGCAGCGGCCTTCCCGGTGACAGCCCGGCCCCACAATGGAACAGAGCCTCACTGATGAACCAAAGTGCTCACATTTTTAGTTCCATCATGAAAAGCTCCCGCTTGCTTACAGTGGGCATTTGGTCTCTAATAAATCATTTCATTTCAGGGTTCCGAGGATTTTCCAAGGCATGTAACCTACTCCTTCTTACCCCTCTTTCCCTCGATTATGGATGGCCAGTTCTTCACCAATCCCCTCTTCCTCCTTGAAGCTCTCCCAGTCCAGTTTGGACTTCTCAAGGGTGCTCATTTTCTGCTTCTTGGCACCAATTTTCCCCAAAAGGCTGCTCATGCCACTTGGTCTTTTTAACCTAAGGAAAGAAAATATGAAAGATATAGCAGGTGAAAACTCTGATCTCCAGATTAAGTTTTTCTGATGGGAATCCCCTAGATTGGAGCCATTTATCTTGGTGAAAGCCATGTTCATATTTGGGGTATTTCCTTCCTGGTGCGGACAGCACTGTAAGTAAACTGGAATTCTAATGTGCTTTTCCTGCTTAACACCTCTGACTGCTCTCCTGCACGGCAAACAGGAAATCCTGCCTCCCTCAGACCTCTGTGGGCTCTGTGGCAGGTCTCTGCTTGCAAGGAGGGGAGAAGCAGTGAGCTTCAGGAAGGGCTTTGGAGTCACATGCCAAGGTCCAACTTCCAGCTTAACTGTGTGACTCCAGGCTAGTTATTTACTGCATGTTTCTTGGTTTCCTAATCTACAGAGCGAATGCGTACTCACAGGCTGAGGTTTATCTTACATGTAAAGGGCTAAAACAGCACTTGGCACAGTGTCAAGGTGCAATAAGCATGAGCCACTCTGAGTCACTGTCATCGTTTGAGCTTAAAGCCCCAGGGGGTTCTTTTAAGTGAAAGAGAAGCAGTTCCCAACACTGAGTGAAAAGTCATAGTACTGTAAAAGGGTTCTAAAATCAGTTTCCTTTCAACTCCTATGAGCTGGGCCCTGGTTTTTCCCAGGAGGTGGAGAACATTCCTCACTCTGAAAGCTCACACGAGGAATGTACAGCCTGTGCTCCACTTGCTGGTGATACTGTCATGGACAGTGGGAGAAACCCCAGATGCCCAAATTCAAGTCTTGGCACGTCAAATGTTTCCAGTCATTGTTAAACGTATGAGATAAAATAAGAAAAACAAAACGCAGCTAGTTCGTTAACAAGGTGGTATGAGGGAAGGTTTGGTCTCTTTATGAAATGAAAAGAAATAATCTACCAGCATGTAGGAACTTGGAAGTTATTTTCTGCCTCACCGGGATATGCAAGAAAGTTAAACATTTAAAAAGTATGAGTTAATGTTACATGGTCTACTGATAATAATACCTTTACTTGTCTAGAATGTTTGTTCTCCAAGTGCTTTCATGGCCATGATCTCATCTAACTCTCACTAAGGCCTGTGACAGAGGACCCAGTCTCAGAGTTGGAAAGGATCATCTTTGAAATAACCTATATCACCCTAACCCATTCCAAAAATCCTACATCACCACCACACAACAGGGTGAAGGACCACTCACCCCCTGTGCTGGGGGTGAGCCGATAGGCTAATGTCCACACTGAACACCAGACTGCTGGGACTGAACAATGACCCTAAACATTCTCATTCTATTAACTGTAGTGGAGAGGATATTAGCTTCCCTAGTGGGTCGCACCCTAGTACATGCTGAGCTTAAGATCAATTCAGAATAGGCTGAGCAAACTTCATCATCTTTGTATTAAGTTGGACAAACAAAGTTCAGAGAGATTAAAAGATAAAACAAGAGTCAAAGCAATAGATGATGCAGATCTGGGACAAGGCAAGATCTCTCCTCTTAGGATGGTGCACTGCACTATCTTGCCTCCAGATGAGAAGTGACTTGAGAGTTTCTCATCAGTTATTTTACTTCCCAGTTTGCTTAAGACAACTCCAAATACCTCTTCATGAGCTTTCAATTCATGTCTTCTAAGCATGGTTTTCCAGACAACTCAATCCCTACGTTATACACTTATGTGTACACACACACACACACACACACACACACTCACTTACTTTCTCTTTTACCATTTTACCAGAAATGGAGCATGACTGGGAATATGGAAACTTACTGCGTCTCAAATCTTTTTCCTTCTCGTCTTCCTGTTACTGCCCTGGTTCTCATTCTCAGATCACCTGGATAATTCAACAGCCTCTTTACTGGTCTCCCTGACCTGTTCTTCCCTACCCTCACTCAATGGTCCTATCCTGGTATCTACTGACATGCTGTAATTAGACTGAATTTTCCAAAACACAAAGCTTATCATGTCTTTCTGCTTAAATGTCTCTTCATTTACCCCTTTGTAAAATATTAATTAAAACAAATTTTTATGTATTTACTTTTTTAGAGACAGGGTCTCGCTGTTACCCAGGCTGTAGTATAGCAGTGTAATCACAGCTCACTACAGCCTCAACCTCCCTGGGTCAAGCGATCCTCCTACCTCAGACTCCTGAGTTGCTGGGACTATAGGTGTGTGCCACATTCAATTAATTTTTTTACGTTTTGTAGAGAGAGTGTCTTGCTATGGTCTCATACTCTTGGGCTCAAGCAATCAATCCTCCTGCCTTGGCCTCCTGAAGTGCTGGGATTATAGTCATGAGCCACCATATCCAGCCTTATCTCAGCTTTAAAAACCACTTCCTCCAGGAAGCCTTCCCTGATCTCTGGATTACGTGCCCCAGTGGTATTCTATCACCTGGGTTCTTTTCGTATGGGATCACTGATCTTTTCTTCAGATGCCTGCGGACTCTTATTTCAGCTGCAGCTGCACTAGATGGTTCTGGGCAAGTGCAGACTCACTGTTGACAACACCCCACCAAAAGCATATGCCCGAAGACTTTCCATTTCTGGCTGTAGGGCCTCCTCTGAGCCTGCCTGTGGGCCACAAGTATTGCCTGGACAGGATGTGGAGCTCAAGCCATTGGGGCTAGCCTGAAGGGACACAAAAGCTGGTGATTAAACAGCCAGGCTCCTGTCCTCACATAGGCAGTTCTAGGAGGTGCCCTGAATGCTTCTCAGAAGTTCTGGTGGCATCAAGCCCTCGTGGCCTTGGAACTGTACTCTTACATTGACTTTTCCTCCTTCCTTGTCTTATTCTTCCCACCACTCACACCTGCTTCATGGGATCACTTCCCAAATAAACTCCCTGCACGTAAAATCCTTTCTTACGTTCTGCTTTGAAGGGAATCTAGCTAACGCTTTTAGGAGAAAAATGATTTTCCTTGTGTAATCTCTATCTTTCTGCGGCTATGTAAGTTCCTGTGTTTCCAAACCTCTCTACACCCATTGGTAGAGTTCTGTGAAGAGTGAGCACTCAATAAGGTCAACAATGTCACCTGGATTACAGAACCAATTCATGGAAGAGAATCAGATCTTTGTAGAATAAAATATTTTTTAGAGCACTTCTACATTGGAAATTTTAATAGGAATAATTCATTTTTTTTTCTTTGAGACAGAGTCTTGCTCTGTCGCCAGACTGGAGTGCAATGGCGCAATCTTGCCTCACTACAACATCTGACTCCCTGGTTCAAGCGATCCTCCTGCCTCAGCCTCCCGAATAGCTGGGACTACCGGCGTGTGCCACCATGCCTAATTTTTTGTATTTTTAGTAGAGACGGGGTTTTGCCGTGTTAGCCAGGATGGTCTCAATCTCCTCACCTCATGATCCGCCTGCCTCAGACCTCCCAAAGTGCTGGTATTCCAGGCATGAGCCACCACTCCTGGCCCTAATTCACTTTCTTTCTCTTTTCTTTGAGACAGAGTCTTGCTCTGTCACCAGGCTGGAGTGCAGTAGTGTGATCTCGGCTCACTGTAACCTCTGCTTTCCGGGTTCAAGCGATTCTCCTGCCTCAGCCTCCCGAGTAGCTGGGACTACAGGTACGCGCCACCACACCCAGCTAATTTTTGTATTTTTAGTAAAGACAGGGTTTCACCATGTTGGCCAGGATGGTCTCGATCTCTTGACCTCGTGATCAGCCCACCTCAGCCTCCTAAAGTGCTGAGATTACAGGCGTGAGCCACCAGGCCACGCCTTTTTTTTTCTTTTATTGGAATAATTAACTTTTATTCTCCCATCAGCTCTCAACATTTAATTTGGGCAGCACCACAGAGTATGTATGCCACCTCTCCCCCTCAGCCTACAGCTCCAGGGGTATTCCTGGGTTAGGCCATGTTTTTGACAAATCACTTTGAAAAGTCTATGAGAAACTTGATTTTCTGAGGCACAGAACTGAGAAGGTTTCCAGAAAAGGAAAAAACCATAATATCCCTTTGCCTTGCTTACCACTAAACATCAGCAAAATGTCTCCTGCAAAATGTCTATTACGTTTTTGGGGAAAGCTTCTAGCTCTCTTTTCACTAGGTCGTTAACATGGTGTAAGGCGTCCTAATGTGATAGTCTCTAAAGCAAAACAATCTGTCTTTTATTTGAGGCCAAATCAAAGTGAATGACACACTGATAGCAGCAGCCAGAACACACAGGAGGCTCATTATAACCAGGAGACCAGCAGCTTCTTCCTAGAACCTGGTATGTGGGCTCCCTAAGGGTTCTGAGCCCTTCCACCCTGACGAGGGTTTCAGTGACCTAATCCTGGTGTCATTTCAGCACAGCTTTCAGAAAGCAGATTTACTGTGACCCTGGCCCTTTCTCTGCCACAAAGCGACATCAACCAGGCTTTCAGGAAGCTGAGGCAGGTGAGAATCAGTCTCTGGGCAGGGGCCGCTGACCCTATTGTGAGGAAGAATATAGGAAAGCCCACTTCAGCCATGCACCTCCCTCTGAGCACTGTGGCTAGCAAGGGACAAATTGGCACTGGCTCTCTACGCCTCTGGCAGCTGTGTATTCTGGCAAACCGTAGAATGGGGAAGTCAGAATTCCCTTACAGACTTCTTTGTTGCCATCAAGAACCAAAGGCAGTTCCAGACCAACAGAACCACTGGTTTCTCTGTACTGGATCCTAAGCTGTAGGGCAAGGTACTGCCAGAAAGTCTGCTTTAACAGACCACCCTCGAGACAAAAGTACTTCATTCAAGAGCTCCTCACCCACCTGTTGCAAGCCAAAGTTCAAAGAAATGCACCATGCACTTGCTCACCCAGAGTACATCCAGAATGTTATGCTGAGGCACTCTGGAATATTATTACCAAGATGCTTCCTGTGTCACAATGACATTGCAACCTCCTTCTGCTGAACATCACGCTACTTTGTTGACTTTACTACCATAAATTTCATATAAAGACTAATCCTGTTCAAGGAGTGTGGCCTTTGCTCTCATCAGCTAGCTTCCACGCTAGGTGAATGAGAGCATGGCTGAGTGCAGCTCATAGTGGTGAAAAAGACACTTATTTTCCAAGCTTATCTTTCCTGCATATTTTGTTCAGTTGTCCATTAACCAGCAATTATCTTCAACTCCCTTCCCACCATGCCAGCCCAAGACCTATCATAACACCAGATGCCAACCAAGACCTTAATTAAGAAACTCAGAAAAGTAAAAGAGACGCAGAATGTAAAATGACAGGTCATCTTTTTCCTTTCTAGGTTCAGAGTTTATAATGATAATTTTCTACAACTTATTCTGCTTATCTTAAGCTCAAGAAATGTAATTTTTTTTTTTTTTTTTTTTTAGACGGAGTTTCGCTCTCGTTACCCAGGCTGGAGTGCAATGGCGCGATCTCGGCTCACCGCAGCCTCCGCCTCCTGGGTTCAGGCAATTCTCCTGCCTCAGCCTCCTGAGTAGCTGGGATTACAGGCACGCGCCACCATGCCCAGCTGATTTTTTGTATTTTTAGTAGAGATGGGGTTTCACCATGTTGACCAGGATGGTCTCGATCTCTTGACCTTGTGATCCACCCGCCTCGGCCTCCCAAAGTGCTGGGATTACAGGCGTGAGCCACCGCGCCTGGCCCAGAAACGTAATTTTTTTAAAGATGGAATCTTGCTCTGTCATCCAGGCTGGAGAGCAGTGGTGTGATCTCAGCTCACTGCAACCTCTGCCTCCCGGGTTCAAGCGATTCTTCTGCCTCAGCCTCCCAAATAGCTGGAATTACAGATGCCCAACCACCACACTCAACTAATTTTTGTATTTTCAGTAGAGATGGGGTTTCGCCATGTTGACCAGTCTGGTCTCGAACTCCTGACCTCCAGTGATCCACCTACCTCAGCCTCCCAAAGTGCTGAAACTACAGGTGTGAGCCACCGCGCCTGGCCAAGAAACGTAATTTTAACAAACATCACTGTAACTAAACAATAAAGTCCATCCTGTTGAGTCTGCCATAGAGATATTGTGGTAACTTGTTTACTTTGTTCCATGTCCATTAGCATGGACTTGGATTTGTCCCACAGATTTATTTAGTAGCAAGTGCACTGTTCTATCTGACCCACCCTCAGCAATGACTGGGATCCTGCTGTTTGTTTAAAAGAGGAACTGGACAGGAGCCGGGAGAGTAACGTGCCGAGTAGAAAGGCTGACAGGGTTTACCAACTGTTTGTGAAGGATAGCAGGAAGATCATTCCCGCTGATCTTTAAAATCAGCTCCAGGTAGCCAGCTGTCTCACTGAATATAATTTTAGGTTTGGAAAGGAATTCAGAGTCATTCATTCATTGCATTCATCCAACAGAGATTACTGAGAACTTACTCTCTACCAGATACTGTGCTCAGAATGGGGATACAAAAATATATAAAGCTTAATCTCTGGCTTTAAAACAAAAATCTAGTGGAGGACAGATCAATATATAGGCAAACTTTAACCACATATTATGAGAGCACAAAAGAAGAAGAGCTGAAGGGATGTTTAATCCAATCTCATTTTATAGATCAGTCAACTAAACTCCACAAAAGAAACCTTTACAGTTTACAGCAGGAGACTTATGGTTAGTACTCAGTGCTTTTGATGCCCAGGCTACTGTCTTTTCCACCTTGCTTGGTGCTAGATTTAAGTCCAAATAGCTGCGATTATAGGCATATATCATTAAGCCCAGATAATTTTAAAAACATTTTTATACAGATGGGAGTCTTGCTATTTTGTCCAGGCTGGTCTTGAACTCCTGGTCTCAAGCAATCATCCCATTCTGGCCTCCCAAAGTGCTGGGATTATAGGTGTGGGCCACTACACCCGACCTACTACATTTTTAATGTACTAAATCCCCATGATTTGATAACGGACTTACCCAAACCTATTTTTCTCATAACAAAATATTCAACCCTAAACTTGAACTGACAGACCAGTACCATAAGTGGACCAGCAAGGATAGGGTTAACACGTGTACAGAAGCACCAGTGGACCAGCAAGGATAGGGTCAACACATGTACAGAAGCACCACTGACCTTTACTCCAAACTTCAACAAGTGAAGCCTGGATTAAATCTATGCTTTCCATGTAACAAACTGCATAATCACTAAAATGTAACTTATTAGGAACAAAAATTATTTGGCAGAGATACGCAGTTTCTTTAGTATTTGTCATCTGCTTACAAGGCAGGAATGGACCTTTACAATTTTTTTTTTCATGGAGTCTTGCTATGTTGCCCAGACTGGCCCCAAACTCCTGGGCACAAGCAATCGTCCTGCCTCAGCTTCCTAAGTTGCTGGGACTATAGGCACACACCACTGCATCCGTCGGAATGGATTTTTTTGTAGCTCATACATGAACTATTAATATTGTCCAGAGCCATGGAAGGTCTCACACTGGCATGGAACTCTCTGAGAAACAGGAAGAAAGCAAGCTTAATGAAGGTAATTCTTCCTTGAGGGCTGTCTGTCTGGAACAACGTTTCTCTTTCAGATTTTCTCTGGAGTTAGCTAAAATCCCTAAGAATAAAAAGTACAACTCAAATCCCTGGGCAAATTTCACGGCTCACCTGTATAAATCTCTAAGTAATCTACCCAAAGCCCAAGATGAGACCACTCAGGGAAATTGACTGGAAGCCACTGGTGGGATATTAGGGAGCCAGTTTAACTCCCATTCACTTTTCAACACTATTGACAGTACTCTCTGGGACAACAGCCTCAGGAAAGCAGAAAACCAGAAGTATGACAAGAAGTTCCAAAGATTTTTAAACCTCTTGTGGCTTGAAAAATTGTCACTACTCTTACATCTATTAATAAAGTTGATACAGTGCCAGCAAGAAAAGTGCTATCTACCAGCAAAAGGTGAAAAGCAAAGCTGACAAAGAGCAACAGCTTCACCGTTTTAATACAAATCGAAAGTGATTTACTCCTCAGTTCTATTATTCTTCGCTAATCTAAGAATGAAGGGCACTTACATTCGTCTGGTTTGATTTCGGCTGCTCTACATCTTTATAACTTGTGTCTACAACATACCTGATTGTTATAGTGACAAAAGTCCTGAATTCTAATATCTCCCAAAACATACTGCAGAAAGCCCTTGCCAACCCTTCCTTCCATGTGTTGTTGAGCAGAGGTGCTTCCCCCTGTTCTGGCCTCTCAGTTGACGGTCAAGGAAAACTAAGAAATTTTAGCTGACTTTGGTTCTATTTAAATCAAGAGCTCTTCCTATATAAGATACCACCATCCGTTTGTAATTGCTAAAGCATGAATTGTTTTTCCAAAAGCAGTGGACGTACTCTAAATGCACATACTCCTGGTCTCTATGATAATCAAGGGCATTCATTTTGAAAATGTCACATGGGGACAGGGGCTCTCAAGTGACACTGAAATGGACTTTTTCTCTGGGACAAGCTAACTGACCTGCTGGGCAGTCTCAGTACCAGCGCCAAGAGAAGGCTAACATTCTTCTCTGTGAAGAGCACTCCTTTCCTGGTCTATTGTTCCACTGCAACCAGCCAACTCAGTGGCTTTGTGTCTCTTGCCACAAAGAGTAATGTGTTGTTTGTGTTTATTACTCTGCTTACTTCAGACCTTTCAGAGAAGGTCTACATTTGAGAGCTATTAGGAAAGAACAGATCCTCTTCCACATCCTTCCCTGGTGCATGTAAAACACCTGTGATGCTTGGTTCATGCATGTAACACAGAGAGAAATGCTGTAGGAAGATGTAAAAGAACTTGTACTACCAGGAAGGATGTGAGGTTTTTTTTTTCCCTTTTTTTGGGGGACAGGGTCTCGCTCTATCACCCAGGCTGGAGTACGGTGGCACAATCTCGGCTCACTACAGCCTCTGCCTCCTGGGTTCAAGTAGTTCTTTTGCCTCAGTCTCCTGATAGCTGGGATTACAGGTGCCCACCATCATGCCCAGCTAATTTATGTATTTTTAGTAATGAAACAGGTTTCACCATGTTGGGCAGGCGGGTCTTGAATTCCTGGCCTCAAGTGATGTGCCCACTTGGGCCTCCCATAGTGTTGGAATTAAAGGTGTGAGCCACTGTGCCTGGTCGGTATGTGAGTTTTAAGGTATGCAAGTGTTCATTCCACTCTTGCTTCTGAGGGATGTTATATGGTGAAACATGCCCCAGTTCTTCTCTCTTTGCATGTAGTCCCTTGAATTACACAGAAGAAATTCCATAGAGAATCTCGAGCTGAAAGTTTTAGTTGCTGCCCCTAACCAAAGCAAATGAGATGTCTTAAAGTCAAGTTAGTGAGTGTTGATTTTTTTTTCTTGAGATTAAGTCTTACTCTGTTGCCAGGACTAGAGTGCAGTGCCCTGATCTTGGCTCACTGCAACCTCTGCCTCTGGGGTTCAAGTGATTCTCCTGCCTCAGCCTCCCGAGTAGCTGTGATTACAGGTGCCCACTACTATGACTGGCTAATTTTTGCATTTTTAACAGAGATGAGGTTTCGCCATGTTGGCCAGGCTGGTCTTGAACTCTCAGCCTCAGGTGATCCGCCTGCCTCAGCCTCCCAAAGTGCAGAGATTACAGACATGAGACATCACACCTGGCCTGTTCATTGTTGTATTTGTCTATTTGAATAGAAAGAAAAGGAAGTGAATAACTACCTTCAACGGCAATAAGATTAGCTTCTTCAGAGGCTACAAAAGGGAAGACCAATACATGGAAGTACCAATACATGCTATAACATGGCAGGACCATGAAAACATTATGCTAAGAGAGAGAAGCCAGGAACAAGGGGCCACATATTGTATGATTCCACTGATATGTAATGTCCAGAACAGACAAACCTACACAGAAAGTAAATTAAGGCTTCCCAGGGTCAAGAGGAAATGGGGTTAAGAGTTGAGGGTGGTGGTAGCTGACACCTAATGACAGATAAAGGGTATAGGGTTTCTTTTTGGAATAATTAATATGTCCTGAAATTGTAGTGATGCACAATTCTGCAAATACACTAAAAGCCATTTAATTGTAGACTGGTATGAGAATTATACCTAAATAAAATAAATCTGTTTTGAAAATAATAAATGACTACTCTTCCTCTAGGTACTGGATTTATATGCTCAATTTATCTTTTATCAACAGGAAAAACAAAAGGAAAATATTTTTTATTTTATTTATTTATTTTTGACACAGAGTCTCACTCTGTTGCCCAGGCTGGAGCGCAGTGGCATGATCTTGGCTCACTGCCACCTCTGCCTCCTGAGTTCAAACAACTCTCCTGTCTCAACCTCCAGAGTAGCTGGGATTACAGGTGCCTGTCACCATGTCTGGCTAACTTTTGTATTTTTAATAGAGATGGAGTTTCACCATATTGGCCAGGCTGGTCTAGATCTCCTGACTCAAGTGATCTTCTTGCCTCGGCCTCCCAAAGTACAGAGATTACAGCAGAAGCCACCACACTTGGCCAGGAAAGTATTTTTAAAGTCAAAATATGTTTCCTGGATTCACAAAAGCATCACAGAATTGGGCCATAATTTGGCCAACCTAAAGAAAGGGTTGGCCAGGCATGGTGGCTCACACCTGTAATCCCAGCACTTTGGAAGGCCAAGGCAGGTGGATCATGAGGTCAACAGATTGAGACCATCCTGGCCAACATTGTGAAACCCCGTCTCTACTAAAAATACACACACAAAAAATTACCTGGGCATGGTAGCATGCACCTGTAGTCCCAGCTACTTGGGAGGCTGAGGCAGGAGAATGGCTTGAACCTGGGAGGCAGAGGTTGCAGCGTGCCATTACACTATAGCCAGGTGACAGAGCGAGACTCTATCAAAAAGAAAAAAAAAAAAAAGAAAAAGAAAAGAGAAAAGAAATCTAGGAGCAGAGGAAAATTCTATATTAAAAAAATAATAATAAAAAAGAAAAGAAAAGTAAGAAAGGCTTTAGCCTAGGCAACATGGCAAAACCCCGTCTCTATAAAAAATATAAAAAAAATTTGCTGGGTGTGATGGTGTGTGCCTGTAGTCCTAGCTACTTGGGAGGCTGAGGTGGGAGGACTGCTTGAACCTGGGAGGCACAGTTTCCAGTGAGCCAAGATCACGCCACCGCACTCCAGCCTGGGTGACTGAGTGAGACCTTATCTTTTTATTTTTATTTTTTTAGAGACGGGGTCTCACTATGTTGCCCAGGCTGGAGTACAGTGGCTATTCACAGTTTCGATCCCACTACTGATCAGCACGGGATTTTTGACCTGCTCTGTTTCCGACCTGGGCCGGTTCACCCCTCCTTAGGCAACCTGGTGGTCCCCTGCTCCCGGGAGGTCACCATATTGATGCCGAACTTAGTGTGGACACCCGATCGGCATAGTGCACTACAGCCCAGAACTCCTGGGCTCAAATGATCCTCCCACTTCAGCCTTCCGAGTAGCTGGGACTATAGGCACGTGCCACCGCGCCCGGCGAGACCCTATCTTAAAAAAAAAAAAAAAAAAAAAAAAAAAAAAAAGAAGGGTTTCCTGGCATAGCAATATATAATAAATGATACTCAACAAGAAATGGGCACTGGCATTAATCTGCCTTGAGGCTGTCTCTTGCTTTTCCTTCTTTGTTTATGTAACCTTAAGGTGATAACTCAGAAGGACTATGTACAAGAATTCCAATATGGTCTGGTACGAAATTTCCCCCCACTTTACAGTTTGAAAAATGTAAAACTGAAAGAAAAGTTGAAAACACAGAACCACTATTTATCTAAATATTCTTCACTTAGGTTCAATTATTAACATTTTGCCACATATAACTTTTCTTTATATATATATATTTACTATTTTTGGCTGTGTTGAGCCTGTAGAGCCATTGTGTCACTTCATCTCTACACACTTTAGCATGTGTCTCCCAAGGACATTTTCCAACATACACTAAAGAAATTTAATATTGATATGATGACACAATAAAGGGTCCAAGTTCAAATTTCCTTCAACACACCTCCCAAAATGGCCTTGTCAGTTGCTCCCTGTTCTCTCCTGTCATGCGTCACCTTTGAAAGTTTCATTTCTTTTCTTTTTTTTTTGAGATGGAGTTTCTCTCTTGTTGCCTCAGCTGGAGTACAATGGTGAGATTTTGGCTCACTGCAACCTCTGCCTCATGGGTTCAAGTGATTCTTCTCCCTCAGCCTCCTGAGTAGCTGGGATTACAGGCGTGCACCACTAAGCCCAGCTGATTTTTCTTTTTTTGTTTTAGTAGAGATGGAGTTTCACCATGTTGGCCAGGATGGTCTCGATCTCCTGACCTCGTGATCCACCTGTCTCGGCCTCCCAAAGTGCTGGGATTACAGGTGTGAGCCACTAGGCCTGAGTGAAAGTTTCTTTAGTCTTCTTTAATCTTGTAATCTAGCAGTCTCTTGCCTTTTTTGTTGTTTTCATTTTTGGTCTTTGGTGTCCTGTTAATTATTAAGAGTCTAGTCTGGTTGACCTATAGAATGTTGCTTATTGGATTTATCTGCTTCCTATGACTAGATTCAGGATAAACATTTTTGCCAAGGATGCTAAATAGAATAGGCTGGGTACTGCTGACCGCACCATCAACAGGGTACTAGCGTCAGGTCAGCCCATGCTGGCGATGCCAAGTGTGATCCCTTGGGTAAGGTGGTGACTGAAAGAGCTCTCACTTGTAAAGGTACATTTTCCTTCTGTAATTACTTTGTAATTCATGTATAATATATGAGATAATACTCTCAGGAAGTTCAGAAGTTCTGACTTATTATTTCTTGTGCCTTACTCTATAATGTCTTTAGCTATGTCTACAGACAGAGTAGGGTGAATTAATAGTAAAGAATCCTATTTCAAAGGCCAGGCATGCTGGCTCACACCTATAATTCCAGAACTTTGGGAGCCTGGGGAGGGAGGATCATTTGAGCCTAGGAGTTTGAGACTGTATATAGTAAGCTATTGTTGTGCCACTGCACTCCAGCCTGGGCAAAAGGATAAGACTCTGTCTCAAAAAAAAAAAAAAAAAAAGCTCTATTTAGAAGACAAATATACAAATATTCAGGAAATCCCCAAAGGATAGTAAAGATCTAGCTATAGAAAAGTCTTTAAAAAGTTAAAGAGGAGTTAACTACAGAAAAGGCAAAGGGCTATGGGATCTTCAGCAGAATCCCAGATAGGACAGGCAAGTGGCGAGGACAGAGGCCTCTCTGAACAACATGGTCCTCACATAGATGAGTGGATTCTTCTCAAGGCCTGGTGCCTGGTACATATGAGGGTTAAACGACATGAAGTCAGTGGCAAAGAAAACCTCTTCTGACCTGCCAGAAGGGAATACTTCTGAATTTCCCTTCCCTTCTGTCCACTCAAATGTGGTTTCATCTCCTCCCCTGGGAAAGAGATAATGCTGCAGCCCTTCCCGCCTCTGCTCTAGCAATTTCCTTCTTTCAACCACTCCCATGGTGGGGGAGTCCTGGCAAAGCTGAGAAGGACACTCCACCATTTCACAGCAATGTGGGAGTAAAGAAGGCCAGGGGACTCTCTAAGGAGGAAATGTTTAGTTTAATGGAAACTAGATTATGCCTGGGGAGGAGATGCTTTGTCTCTGAGGTATAAACTGCTGTTGCTTTAATTTGTATGATCAGACACAGCTGGGGAGAATAATTTATTGACCAATACAATTTACATTTCTGAGACACAATTTTAAAGGAATTATTAAATACAGCTTCTAACAAAGCCCATAATGACATCTTTCTTTATGCAGAAACCTGGGAGCTCAACAGAGGAAGACACAGCTTATTTTCCAGATACTGGTTCCATATGGGCTCCCACCAGTCATAGCTGCAGAGGCCAAGAAGAGCTGAGACAGAGTCAGCATCTGGCAACAAAAGTCAACGACCTGGCAGGGCATGGTGGCTTATGCCTATAATCCCAGCACTCTGGTAGGCCGAGGCGGGGTGATCACTTAAGGTCAGGAGTTTGAGACCAGGCTGGCCAACATGGTAAGACCCCTGTCTCTACTAAAAAAACACAAAAAATTAGCTGGACATGGTGGTGCATGCTTATAATTCCAGCTACTCAGGAGGCTGAGGCATGACAATTGCCTGAACCCAGGAGGAGGAGGTTGCAGTGAGCTGAGATCATGCCACTGCACTCCAGCTTGGGTGATGGAGTGAGTTCTGTCCCACAGCCCCACCCTCCCCAAAAAAGTCAGTGACCTCTCTTAAGGTCTGTGTTCTGTGCTCTGCTGTGACTGTGCCAACACGATGCAGGTCTGTGCCGTTCTGAGGGCTAGAGTCACATACTCTCATGAACACTCCCCTGATCGTTCCCATAAGGACATCATGGCCAGGCAACCGGCACAGTTGACTCTCCAACTAAGTCAACAGGAGAGACAAAGCACTGGGCAGAGGATCAACGTGCCTCAGTGGTGGGCTATTTGGCTGGCTGCTGATTAGGGAGTTGGGATGCTTTCTTAAACTTCAGCATCCCGCTTTTAGACTTTCTTTTTTCTCCCAGGCATGCATGTCGCCGTCTCTTCACGAAAAAAATCTGAGGACGTTAACATCAATTTTAAATTCTTGGGCACCTCCCAGGAGATCAGGCTAAAGTTTCAGGATGAAGGGGTGTCTTCAGTCAAATCAGAAGTAATTCTTTACAGCATAGACACCTCTCTTAAAATGAGTCATGCCTGCCCCTTTCTAGAAATGGGTAGGCACATTAAGCACATGGCTTTAAATGAAACTCATATGAGCTAAACAATGAAGAGGTGAAGGTCATTTTTCTGCACTTGGCACTCTTGCTAGGGTGCTGACTCCTGAATCTGTTTTCTCAGTGGCATCTGCAACATTGTTTGCTCACTCAGTTGCCAGGGTAGCATCTCTGGCCTACTAGAGGCCACAATTCTACTAACATCAATGGGAAACTCACTGAGGCTTAGACCCCAACCTGCCCCTTCTTCTCTGGGGGCAGATCCCACCTCTTCTCACAAAGCTGGGATACAGCATCAACAGGATTCCCCCAGTGGTGCCACCCCTCACAACCCAGGATTTAAAGAGCTCTTAGGGTGCAGTGGCTCACATCTGTAATCCCAGCACTTCTGGAGGCCTAGGCAGGTGGATAACAAGTTCAGGAGATCGAGACCATGCTAACACAGTGAAACCTCATCGCTACTAAAAACACAAAAAATTAGCTGGGTGTGGTGACATGTGCCTGTAGTCCCAGCTACTAGGGAGGCTGAGGCAGGAGAATTGGTTGAACCCAGGAGGCGGAGGTTGCAGTGAGCCGAGATTGTGCCACTGCACTCCAGCCTGGGCGACACAGCGAGACTCTCAAAAAATACATACGTGCATACATACATACATAGCCCTTAGGAAGCACTGATGTATACAATGCTGATCACAAGAATGGGGTTACTTAAGCATGAGCCCAAAGTGTCACTTTGCTAAGGCAATACAATGGATTTCAACAAAGAAATATTTATTCTCACGGAGGTTGATACTGAAAGCAGAAAACTTTCTTTTTACTGCACGCAGGAAATGGTTTTCATAGATGCTAACCACAGCTGAGCCATCTGTAAACCACAACATCGTTTCTCTTTAATAAATGGAAGATTTTTACCCACGGCATCACTGACCATCAAAAAGAATTCCTATCCTCCATCTCTAGAGCAAGAGAAAACAGTTAAGTAGAGTTTCTTTCTTTAATCTGCTAGCTAGGGGTGGCCAAAACAGCTTTTTCATTTAGAAATGTAGATTGTCCTCCAAGGTTCCTGTCACCCATCCCTGCTGCGAGGTGATGTATGAACCCTTGAACAAGTCCAGTTTCTTTAGATTCTGAGACCCCCTCTCGAAGCATGTGATTTTATGTGACCATGACTCACACAGATCATAATGTAAAACGTGTAACTATGATTGAAGGCCAAAAAGTTTGAAAAAGATGCTTTGGCATTCGCTGGCTGGCGGATGAAGGTATGCTGAAACAAAGCTGGCTAACTCTGCCAGCATAGACTGTTTGAGGGAATACTAGTTAAAAAAAACCAAAAACCGGAGCAATCAATTAAGTACAGCAGATCCTTCCATTCTTTGATTCTTCCTTGTATATTAGCCATTTGCTTTGAGAAACGTGGTATCATGATCTCCCTGCTGTGAGAGCAAGACCTCTGATCCAGGGATCCTCACCCCAGACTGACAGTCTGTGACTAACACCCTCTCCTGGGGGACCAGTGGCTTTGTTACAGCCTTCCAGTCACTGTGAGGCTCAGCTGGTAACGGCAAGGATTGTGTGAGCGTGTTCCTTGTTCTCACTGTTGATAATGAAGGAACAGGGCTCAGAATATGGGACACTGATGGTTTCATGTGAATGAAACAACTAAAAGGAGGGGGACTCATGCAA
The DNA here is from genome assembly GCF_009761245.1 of Sapajus apella. NCBI lineage: Eukaryota > Metazoa > Chordata > Mammalia > Primates > Cebidae > Sapajus > Sapajus apella. The sequence continues at coordinate 18,663,895 of NW_022436955.1, forward strand.
ATAAAAGAACAAAATCCAAAAACATGACCTCAGTCACACCAAGGAAGTTTCCCTCTAAGAATGAAGAGAAACAAGAACCTAAATATAAGCTGCTGAATTTACTTGTACTCTGCAAGAATGCTGGAAAATCTGATGACCAATCATTTCTTATTCTCAGGTAGTATTTTTTTTAAGAGATGGGATCTTGCTGGTTTGGAATTCCTAGGCTCAAGTGATCCTCCTGCCTCAGCTTCCTGAGTAGCTGGGACTTATAGGCATACACCGTTATGCCTTGTTTCGCTAACGGCTAATACGTTAATATTTTAATTAATTAATTAATTATAATTATTATTTTGTTTACAAGACAAGGTCTCACTATGTTGCTCAGGCTGATCCTGAACTCCTAGGCTCAGGGGATCCTCCTGCCTCGGCATCCCGAAGTGCTAGAATTACAGGCATGGGCCACAGTGCCTAGCCTGGCTAATACTTTTTATAATAGCTTTACTGAGATGTAATCCACATTCTAAAGATTTCACCCATTAAAAATGGTACAACTAAACAGTTTTTGGTATATTTATTACCACAATCTCATTTTAGAAAATTGTCACTCTTGCCAAAAAGCCCATTATATCCGGTAGCAGTTACTCTTCGTTTACTCCAACCAACTCTACTTTTTGCCTTAACGGATTTACCTGTTTCTCAGGTAATACTTTAAATCAAGCTTGTCCAACCTGCCTTATTCTGTTGTTATTGTTTTGTTTTATTTTGGGCTTTGAGCAGCCTGAAGCCATGTTTTTTAGTTTTTTCTCCAGTGATAAGTGGAAAAGAGGGGTGAGGAAGGGACTTTATGGGCCCAAACAGAAATAGAAACTAAGAACCCATGACTGTGTTCTCTCCTTTGGATATCTCTGCTTTAAACCATAAATTTAAGACTGTATTCTTCCGGGGACGCTGTGTGCAGGCACTCAGAATGGTCCAGCGTTTGACATACCGACGTAGGCTTTCCTACAATACCGCCTCTAACAAAACTAGGCTGTCCCGGACCCCTGGTAATAGAATTGTTTACCTTTATACCAAGTTGGGAAAGCACCAAAATCAGCATGTGGTGTGTGCCCAGGCAGGCTTCGAGGGGTTCGTGCCGTAAGACCTAAAGTTCTTATGAGATTGTCCAAAACAAAGAAACATGTCAGCAGGGCCTATGGTGGTTCCATGTGTGCTAAATGTGTTCGTGACAGGATCAAGCGTGCTTTCCTTATCGAGGAGCAGAAAATCGTTGTGAAAGTGTTGAAGGCGCAAGCACAGAGTCAGAAAGCTAAATAAAAAATGAAACTTTAAGTAATAAAAATGAAAAGACTTGCTCTAAAAAAAAAAAAAAAAAAAAAAAGACTGTATGTAAGAATCCAGAAGAAACAACACATCTCTCAGTTGGTATCTATTACAGTCTCCTATAGGAAACATATTTAAACTTTCCTAATTTGTTTTCTACCTGATGGTCGTGCATATACTTTGTAAGAAGAATCAGAAATCGAGTCTTTACACAGGAATATCCGAATATCTGAGCACTGCTTGTACAGTGAAGTCCCAGATATCACCAACACTATTTTGGATCTGTGTTTTCAAAGCACTTGGGTACATTGGCTTTGCAGTCAGTGTAGAAACCTGTCCCTGCTACTTAATCAATTTTATTTACAGTTATGTGTCGCTTATGTTCTGAGAAATACATTGTTAGGTGATTTCATCATTGTGCCAACATCATAGAGTGACCTAGATAGCATAGACTACTCCACGTGGAAGTTGGTAAAGCTTATGGCTCCTAGGCTACAAATCCGTATCGCATGTCACTGTACTAAGTACTACAGTCAACTGTAACACAACGGTAAGTATCTGTGTGTCTAAACATATCTAAACCTAGAAAAAGTACAGTAAAAATATGGTACTGTTCAACATGCTAAACCCAAAAATCTGAAATCCAAAATGTTCCAAAATCCAAAACTTTTTGAGCACTGACATGACACTAAAAGGAGCATTTCAAATTTTGAATTTCCAGATTTGGGGTGCTCAATTGCTAAGTACAATACAAACATTAAAAAAAAAATTCCCATATCTGAAACACTTCTGGTCCCATGTTGGATAAGGGATACTTAACCTGTGTATAAAAGATAAAAAATGGTACACCTATATAGGACATTTACCATGAATGAAGCCTGCGGGACTGGAAGTTGCTCTGGGTGAGTCAGTGAGTAAGTGGTGAGTGAACGTGAAGGCCTAGGACATTACCATACACTACTGTGGATTTTATAACCACTGTGCACTTAGACCACACTACATTTATTAAAAAAATTTTTTTCAGCTGGGTGCAGTGGCTCACGCCTGTAATCCCAGCACTTTCAGAGGCCAAGTGGGTGGATCATGAGGTCAGGAGTTCGAGACCAGCCTGGCCAATGTGGTGAATCCCCATCTCTACTAAAAATACAAAAATTAGCTAGGCATGGTGGAACGCACCTATAGTCCCAGCTACTCAGGAAGCTAAGGCAGAAGAATTGCTTGAACCCGGGAGGCGGAGACTGCAGTGAAGCGAGATTGTGCCATTGCACTCTGGCCTGGGCGATACAGCAAGACTCTGTCTCAAAAAAAAATTTTTTTTTCTTTCTTCAGTAACAATTTAACCTTAGCTTGCTGTAACTTTATAAACCTTTTAACCTTTCAAAACTTTGTGACTCTTTTGTAGTTACACTTAGCTTAAAACATAGCACAGCATCGCTTCTCGGCCTTTTGGCTAAGATCAAGTGTAAAACATAGCACAGCTGTAGAAAAATACTTTCTTTATATCCTATAAGGTTCTATTTTAAAATTTTTTCACTGTTTTTACTTTTTAATATTTAAGAAAACTAAGACAAACAAACACATTAGTCTAGGCCTGCAGACCATCAGTATCACTGTCTTTCACCTCCCACTGGTAAGTCTTCAAGAGCAACATTGCATCTGGAGCTGCCATCTCCTGTGATAACAATACTTTCTTATAAAATCCCTCCTGAAGGACCTGCCTGAGGCTGTTTCACGCTAACTTTTTTTTTTTTTTTTTTTTTTTTAACAAGCAGAAGGAATACACTCTAAAATAACAACTGAAAGTATACTATAGGGCTGGGCTGGTGGCTCACGCCTGTAATCCCCATACTTTGGGGGGCTGAGGCAGGTGGATGACCTGAGGTCGGAGTTGGAGACCCGCCTGACTAACATAGTGAAACCCCGTCTCCACTAAAAACACAAAAATTAGCCAGGCCTGGTGGCATGTGCCTGTAATCCCAGCTAGTCCAGAGGCTGAGGCAGGAGAACTGCTTGAACCCAGAAGGCAGAGGTTGCAGTGAGCTGACAGTGTCATTGCACTCCAGCCTGGGCAACAAGAGCGAAACTCTGTCTCAAAAAAAAAAAGTATACATACATAAAACGATAACATAGCTGTTTATTCTTAAATATTACGTACTGTACCTAATTATATGTACTATACTTTTATATGACTGGCAGCGTGGTAGGTTTCTTTATACCAACATCATCATGAACACACGAGTGGTGCGTGACTCTATTTATTTTTACTCTGGGCAAGTTATTTTCTCTGAGTCTCAAATAACCAATTAGAAAATGATGATAATAAGAACTACCTTGCAGGGTGATGATTTAATGAGATAGTCATCAACTTAGCCCTTATTGTTGAGTGCCTTCAGTGTTCCAGACTCTTTGTTGGCCACTGGAGATAGACAGATTTCTTACCCTCATTTAATTTATTCACGAGACGGATACACAAACAAGCAATTACATTAGGAGAAAACCACTACACAGGAAGTGCAGTGGAGCATAAGAGTATGAGACGGGGAAGGGTGCAGAGAGAGGGGAAGTATCTGAGAGTTGAAGGATGAGAAGGAATTTGCCAGGGGGACAAGGTGGGATAGATCAGTTCAGAACAAGGCAACTGCCACTGACATGTGTGTGAACGCACTTAGCATAGTGTCTGGCACACAATAGGTCATCAATACCTCCTGTCATCCTCCGTCTTATCCTCTTGTGTTATGAAAAAAAACACACTCTAGAATCCAGAAAGAAATTTTAACAATTGTGGCTGCTAGGAAAGATGAAGGGATCTGGGACTTATGAGTCACTTGTTCTGTCTTTTTCTGAGGCTAAGTCATCTTTGGCAGCAAAGTGTATTGTAAATTTTGGTGGCTTCTGTCCCCACAAACTTTCGATTTTGAGAAATGTCAAGCTAAGAAAAGTTGATCTCCTTTAATCTAGACAGTCCCCCTACCTATAGAATGGCCTGCTATTTAGACCTGTCTGCTTGCTAATTTGAGCTTCTTTGATGGCATCTGGTAGTCTTCTAGCACAGAAAGACCCTGGATTCTTCTCCACTTTGAGTGACTGCATTTAGTCCCGGGCCTTAAACACTATTTGTATGCCTATGACCCCCAAATGTCTTCTCTTCAGCCCAGATCCTAACTCCAGCTTTATATACCCAACAGCCTTGAGTGCCCTTGTCTGCTCTGCCTACAGCCTTACACGTCTTAGTTGCGGGGGTCAACAACTGTCCAGTCCTTACCTCCCAGACCTCTCCCAGTTCAACCCCTTGTTCAGTCCCCTTCAGGCATGCATCCATCTTAGAGGCCTTGCCTCAAGCTACTCCTCCTACCCAAGGACTCTCTTCCCAGTTAGCACTCTGGCTAACTTCATGACCTCCCTTAAGTCTTTGCTTAAATCTCCACTTCTCGGTGAGGCTTACCCTGCCCGTCTTACTTAATACCACAGCCTTCTTCTTCACCCCACATCCTGATCCTCTCCTCAGAATGTCTTTTCTCTATCATATTAGCATTTTCTAAGGCATCCATAAATTATTTGTTATGCTTATTCTTTTACTGTCTATCTCTCTGCTGGAGTGGAAACTCTACAAGGGCTGGAACCAATGTCTATTTTGTTCACTGATATAACCCAAGCACCTGGTATGGTGTCTGGCACTTGGTAGGCACTCAATAAATATTTGCTGAAAGCATGTATGGATCTTGGGAAACCGTATCAACATCACACATTATAAATTCCAGTGAAGTGATACTGATTAAAGTAACAACTCTTGGCATTGGCTAACCTCTCAGTTGCTACTCACACTGGGAACTCAGTATTTCAGAGCATGCACAGGGAAGGATTTATCAATTGCAACAGATGACAGACATTTTTGAATGGCTGTCAATAGCCTGGAATTTGTCCTAGCCTGGCTTAGGCACCTCCCATGAGAGCCTGCAGAATGTTCAATGATCTTGTCATAAGCTGTAATTTCAGGTACAAGGTTTAAGATACCTTAGCCGACAAATAAGGAAGAGAAAAAAGGAGAAGCATGGACAAATTGTTTCTTTGTTCTTTTGTTTTTTGGTCCATGAAAACAGCTTTTTTTGGGAACAGTGATACTCGATTCATTTTATGTAAAAATAAAGCTCTAAGTCAGGAGACCTACTGAAAGGAGGTGGCAAATGAGTTTTCCCCTTGTCGCTGGCTACACTGCAGTCGGGTTGCTTTTGATTGTTTGGTTTTAGAGGGCTAATTTTAAAGTCATATACACTACTATGTTATGAGCCAGGAGCAATGCCTTAGTGAGTCTGGAAGCTAAAAACCAACACTGGATGGACATAATTGGAGCAATTATCTCACTCAATAGTCAACTGAACAACTAACTACTCCTCAGAATCTGTCAGAAAGAATTTAGGTGTACAAATTTGCTACAGGCAGCAAGCTAAGATCTAGAAAAAATGGCCACTCCCTAAAGCTGTCACATCCTGCCATGGCAAGGTAAGAGAATTCTTCAGACACGAACTTCCTCTCTTGTTCAGTGGGAATCTGAGCTGGGGAGCACAGTGAACCAGTAAGTTGGCTAACAGCAGCTAGAAAAAGACATGAAAAGGAACTGGTGCTTCTTACTGCTGGGGACTGTGGTGCCTGGTTAAGAACCTCAAGGATAAAAAGAAGAGCCTAAAAACTTCCAAAGAGAGGAATAAAATGAGGTCATAAATACAGATTCAAGATTTCCAAATGGCTTCAGACTTCTCAACACTAGAAGCCAGGAGACTGACGGTGAAGCAATAGCCTCACAATTCTGAAGGAAAAGCATTCATTTTTCACCTCTAACTCTATACCCAGAAAACCACAAATAACATGTGAAGGGAGGAAAAAGTCATTTTCAGACATGCAAAGCTTCAAAATTTAGCTTCTGTAAACCTTTCCTGACGAAGTTATTAGAGGGTGAGTTCTATCAAAACAGGGGAATAAACCTGGAAGAGGAAGACACAGAATCCAAGAAACAGAGCTCCACAGAGGAAGAAAAGGCCGTCCCAGAACAACAGCTGCACAGAAAGCAAAGAGAACAAAGAGCCCAGACTTGTGCAGGAGAATGGAGGGCTCCATAGGGATGTCAGGGGAAACGGGGGAGAGGGCAGAGGGGAAGGATGGGACTGACAAATTATAGAATATAGTGGAATACTAAAGACTACAGTAGAATATAAAGTATGGTAGAAAGAGTAATTGGGGGGATTTTATGGTTTTGTTGAAGAGTTTGGAAAAAAAAATTTGTGATGGAGACAGAAAACCATCCAGTCAATCAAATATACACATATATACATGAAAGGAAATATAAAAACAGTCCATGCCAAGGCTCAGTATCGGACAACACAGGATAATCAGGTCAACACCAAATTATAACGTAATTTAACTGGAATAATGGAAACAGAACTGGGATGTTGAGGGGCAGGGGGTGGTATGAGAGTGTTAAATCATCTTCTAAAACAGGAGTTGGTATTTGACCTCCCAGCTCCCTGGTTCAAGCGATTCTCCTGCCTCAGCCTCCTGAGTAGCTGGGATTACAGGCACATGACACCATGCCCAGCTAATTTTTTTATGGAGATGAAGTTTCACTCTTGTTGCCCAGGTGGGAGTGCCATGGTGCAATCTCAGCTCACTGCAACCTCTGCCTGCTGGGTTCAAGTGATTCTCCTGCCTCTGCCTCCTGACTAGCTGGGATTACAGGCATGTACCACTATGCCTGGCTCATTTTTGGATTTTTAATAGAGATGGGGTTTCTCCATGTTGGTCAGGCTGGTCTTGAACTCCCAACCTCAGGTGATCCACCCACCTTGGCCTCCCAAAGTGTTGGGATTACAGGTGTGAGGCACTGCACCCAGCCTAATTTTTGCATTTTTAGTAGAGACAGGGTTTCCCGATGTTGGCCAGGCTAGTTTCCCAATCCTGAACTCAGGTGATCCGTCTGGCTCTGCCTCCCAAGGTGCTGAGATTGGCCAGGCACGGTGGCTCACACCTGTAATCCCAGCACTTTGGGTGGCCAAGGCGGGCACATCAAAAGGTCAGGAGATCAAAACCATCCTGGCCAACATGGTGAAACCCCATCTCTACTAAAAATACGAAAAATTAGCCAGGCATGGTGGCCAGTACCTGTAATCCCAGCTACTCTGGAGGCTGAGGCAACCAGGGAGGCGGAGGGTGCAGTGAGCCGAGATCACGCCACTGCAACAGAGCACGTCACTCCAGCCCGGCAACAGAGCAAGACTCTGTCTCAGACAAACAAACAAAAAACGTGCTGGGATTACAGGCATGAACCACCACAACCAGCCAAAAGACAGAATTTTACAATATGGACAAAAATACCAAAAGAAACAGTTAAGAGTTTATTTTATTTTAGTTTTTTTGAGACGGAGTTTCACTCTTCTTGCCCAGGCTGGAGTGCAATGGTGTGATCTTGGCTCACCGCAAGCCCCACCTCCCAGGTTCAAGCAATTCCCCTGCCTTAGCCTTAGGTGATCCGACCTCAGCCTCCCAAAGTGCTGGAGTTATAGGTGTGAGCCACCACGCTTGGCCTAGTTGAGTTTAAAGTGACTGCCCCTCGAAAAAGGACCCAGGACTGAGTCAGGCAATTGCATAGGACATTCTGACGTTTCCAAATTATGCATCTGCATGACTTTGATGTTAAAAAAAAAAAATCCTTGCCGGGCGCGGTGGCTCAAGCCTGTAATCCCAGCACTTTGGGAGGCTGAGGTGGGTGGATCACGAGGTCAAGAGATCGAGACCATCCTGGTCAACATGGTGAAACCCCGTCTCTACTCAAAATACAAAACATTAGCTGGGCATGGTGGTGCGTGCCTGTAATCCCAGCTACTCAGGAGGCTGAGGCAGGAGAATTGCCTGAACCCAGAAGGTGGAGGGTGCGGTGAGCCGAGATCGCACCATTGCACTCCAGCCTGGGTAACATGAGTAAAACTCCGTCTCAAAAAAAAAAAAAAAAAAAAATCCCTGATATCCAGTTTGGCTTAATAAATCTTAAGTCTCTTTGTTTCTTTCTTTTTTTTTTTTTTTTAAGAGATAAGGTCTCACTGTCATCAGGCTGGAATGCAGTGGCATGATCGTAACTCACTGCAGCCTTGAACTCCTGAGCTCAAGCAATCCTCCTGCCTCATTGACTTTCCTAATTTGGAACATGTGCTATTTTCTCTCTGCTACTGTTGTCACTTAACATGTTTCTTGTTTAATTCTAATAAAGATTTTCCACATATGCAATCCTTTTTAATAACATCAAAGTATCTGAAGAGAGTTGTGTTTGATAGCATCCTATGTATAGATCATTTATTCATTTGTTTTTAATGAATTTACTCATTCAAAATGTCTTACATTCTCACTCAGTGCTAGCAACCACGCTGATGCCAGGGACACTGAGAGTAAGCATGGTTCTTTTTCTTGGGAAGCTATGGCCCCCAACAGTGCCTGATAAACACAGAGAATGAATTCCTCTTTCTGCCTTCAAACACCTATTCTATTTTTTAGTGTTTTTCAGTGTTAAGAACCACCTGTTTTAGAAGCCCCAGAGATTATTAGAAATGCAAACTCTTAAGGTTACTTCCCTGACCCCAAGGTTCTCAGGGAACAGGGTCCCAGTATTTGCATTTCACTAGGGGCACACTAAGGGTTGAAGGCCACTGTTGTAGAGTACATTCCTGATATTCCTCAATGATGCACGTGACTACTTCAGTAATTATCCACACCTTATGGCTTGGAGATAAACTAAAATGGGCAAGGCTGTGGACTCAAATTGGGATAGCTTGGCCTAGTTATTAAGACAGCCCAAGACTAGTTTTCTAAAATGATGATGATCCTGGTGAGGTATCTCATGCCTATAATTCCGGTACTTTGGGAGGCCAAAGGGGGTGGATCACTTGAGGTCAGGAGTTTGACAGCAGCCTGACCAACATGGTGACACCCCATCTCTACTGAAAATACAAAAAAAGTAGCTGGGCATGGTGGCATACACCTGTAATCCCAGCCACTCGGGAGGCTGAGGGAGGAGAAGCACTTGAACCAGGGAGGCGGAGGTGGTAGTGAGCCAAGATTGTCCCACTGCACTCCAGCCTGGGCAACAAGAGTGAAACTCCGTCTAAAAAAAACCAAAAACCAAAAAACAATGATGAAATTTTGGCTTTAATACAGAGGTGAGGCCAGGATGGAGTGGTCTTTCTTCTACAGCTGGTTTTGAACTCTCTTCCTTATAAGCACTCGATTGCTCTTTTCCATTGGAAAAGTTGATGCAGATTCAGATTTATTTCTCAGTAATTCTGTATGCTGTTAACTAGACTATGAAGAGTTTACAACTCTTGTAAGATGAGAATGTCTCTCATTTTACTAATGATCAAGTTCCACTGTACATCCCCAAGTACACTGAGTCCAAGTAGCACAATTTGCTATTATTATGAAGGCTGCCTCTGAGGCAGACAGGGCAGTCCTCATGATAAAAAGGAAGCAAATTCCAATTATTAAAAAAAACACAAAGTGGGCCTTATTCACCAGGGCTACTTCAATGAGCAATGGGACTTATTTCACAGCTATTCAGGACAGGCCTTCTCTGCCACAACGCGCTTGCCTCTGCACCTGCCCTGTTCCAACGAGGGCCAAATGTACTTTGTGTCCCTCTCTCCATGTCAGGATTCGTGCACTGAGAGCAGGGGAGAAGGATGAGTGGCCATTGGGTCAATCATTTCGTCCTTCCCAGGGTCCTCTCCTCCCTTTACTTGGCATCAAAGCTTATATACAGTAAAATGCACAGGTTTTTAAAAATTTTGATTTTTATTTTTGTAGAGACAGAGTCTCACTATGTTGCCCAGGCTGGTCTCAAACTCCTAGGCTCAAGCAAACCTCCCACCTCGGCCTTCCAAAGTGCTGAGATGACAGGTATAATCCACCACGCCCAGTCTGATATGCACAGATTCAAGGCGCTGTTTATCTTCCATCAGTTTTAGCAAATGGATACCCCTACGTAAGTCATACCCATAGTCAAAAAATAGAACAATTTCCACTATCACAGAAGTTCCCTTCCCAGTCAACTCCCCACCCTCCAGCAATGACTATTCTGACTTTTATAATCACAGTTAAGTTCCACCTTGTTTTGAACTTTAAATAGATGGAATAATAAGGTATTTTTTTTCTTTGTGTCTGGTTTCTTTCATGCAGCATGTTTTTGACTTCATCCATGTGTGTGTATCAGTGGGTTGTTCCCTGTTATTGCCACACTTTGTTTATCCATTCTCCTATCGAAGGACACCTGGCTGTTTCCGGTTTTCGACTATCAGGCTGGTATAGCTTTATTATAGAGATGCTTTCATTTCTTTTGGATAAAAATGCAGAAGTAGAATTGCTGGGTCATAGAGTAGGTGTATATCTAACTTTAACAGCAAATAGTTCTCCAAAGTTAAGAACTCTCATAAATTATAGTTTTACCACTAGCTTTTTAAGAGGCTCTGGCTGCTCTATATCCTCACCAACATTTGCTGTTATTCAGTCTGTACCATTTTAGCCTTTTCAGAGGTATAAACTGAGATTTACTGTAATTGTAATTTGCATTTCCCTGATGTCTAAGATGATCAACACTTTTGATGCGCTTATATGTATATCTTCTTTTGTGAAATGTCAATTTTTTGGTCATTTAGAAAACTGAGTTGTCCTGGGCAGCACAGACAAACTCCATCTCGACAAAACATAAAAATAAATTAGGTCAAACGTGGTATCTCACAGCTGTAATCCCAGCACTTTGGGAAGCTGAGGTGGGCAGATCACATGGGTTAGCAGTTTGAGACCAGCATGGCAAACATGGTGAAATCCCATCTCTACTAAAAACACAAAAACTAGCTGGGCATTGTGGTACACACGTGTAATCCTAGCTACTCAAGAGGCTGAGGCAGAAGAATCACTTGATTCTGCCTTTCAAAAAAAATTTCAAAATTTATTTCAAAAAATAAAAATAAAAATAAATAAATTAGCTCAATGTGGTGGTGCTTGTTTGTGAACCCAGGTACCTGGGAAGCTGAAGTGGGAGTATCCTCTGAGTCCATGAGGTTGAGGCTGCAGTGAACCATGACTGCGCTACTACACCACAGCCTAGGCAACAGAGCAAGAAAACCCTGTCTTGGGGGAGGGAAAAAAAAAGGGTTGTTTAAATTTTTTTATTATTCAGTCAGTTCTACATATATTTATATAAAAACATATTTCAGATATATATTTTGCAATTATTTTCTTTCTGTCTGTGGCTTACCCATTCATTTTTTTTTTTTTTTTTTTTAAGATGGAGTCTCGCTCTGTTGCCCAGGCTGGAGTGCAGTGGCACTATCTTGGCTCACTGCAACCTCTGCCTCCCAGGTTCAAGTGATTCTCCTGCCTTAGTCTCTCAAGTAGCTGGGATTACAGTCATCAGCCATCACGCCCGGCTAATTTTTGTATTTTTAGTAGAGATGGGGTTTCTCCACCTTGGCCAGGCTGGTCTTGAACTCCTGACCTCAGGTGATCCGCCTGCTGCAGCCTCCCAAAGTGCTGGGATTACCGGCATGAGCCACTACACATGGCCAGCCTATTCATGTTCTTAATGACACCTTTTGATGGGCAGAAGGAGGAGTATTTGCATGGCTACTGAGTCAACAAAAAAGGAAAAAAGTAGCAATTTTACAGATTGGAAGAAACAAAATGATCAGCATTTCTTCTTTAAACTATTTGGTTTTAGAAGCCAACTCTCTATTTTAGTAAATGTAGAACCATTATACTTATTGCAGGCTAAATTTTAAGGACAAAAAAATTGGATGGAAGCCCCTTTCAGATATATGCTGTGCTGCTGAGCCAATGCTGATCCCAGGAAATGGCTCTGTCAAGTGAGAAGTAGGCAGGGAAGTCCTGAAATGCCATAGACTGTCATCAAACCAGAAAGTTGTTTTTGTTTTTTTGAAAGAGGAAGAGGGAAGTAAAAAAAAGACGAAGAAAGGAAGTCTTTAAATCCTTTCATACCACATTCTGGTTTTTAAGACAGCCCATTACTTTTTTTGCTCTCCCCGCAAGCTGATTTAAAAATAAGGAAGGAAGTTATGGTGGTGAGAGCAAGGCGTGAAGATGCCAAGACTTCTGGGCTGCACTCCTAATTCATCTGCTGTGAGGGCTGACCCTATCCTGGATAAATCACTCCTTTACATCTTCTACTTCAGTGACTGAGGCACACAGAGACCAATTTAACTTTGTGAGAGGCTGTGAGCATTATTACTCATTAATGTTCTGCCAGAGCCTCTGTGCAACAAAGGTATGGAAATATCAGCTACCTCACCATCATCTGCAAAGGCCCATCATTACCAGCTCCTCCCCCTCCCACGCATCCAGGACTTGCCTCCTCCTTGTAGCACTTTACCCCCCTGCAGCTAGGCAAAGGTTTGCTTTTTTCCCCTTCTGCAGTTAATTAATTCCAACAAAACCCTTTAAAACAACAGATGAATGAAAAGGACTAGGAAAGATGATGGTAATGAGGTAAAACTACACAGCAGTCCCACTTGTTGAGACAATCCTGCCAGCCCCAAGTGCTCTAGAGAACATCTGCACTTCCCTGGGATGCAAGCCCTAGAAATAGGATTCTAGATGGCCAGCTGACCTACAGCCAAACAGAAGCTATCGGCTGGAGGCAGTACAGAGGGTGGAGGTTTCTATCAGAATAAAGGAGGGAGGAAGGGAGAAAGGTGACTCAGGCATAAGTCGTCTCTTGCTCTTCTTTTATCGTTCATGTTGAACTCTGTCAAAACAAGGCTTACAAAGAAACCAAAGCACAAGCTAAACCTTAAAAGTCTAGAAGCCAGGTTCGGTGGCTCACATCTGAAATCCCAGCTCTTTGGGAGGCTGAGGCACACGGATCACTGGAGGTCAGGAGTTCAGGACCAGCCTGGCCAACATGGCGAAACCCAGTCTCTACTTGAAAAAAAAAAAACAAACAAAAATTAGCCAGGTGTGGTGGTGCATGCCTGTAATCCCTCCTACTCTGGAGGCTGAGACATAAGAATCGTTTGAACCCAGGAGGTGGAGTTTGCAGGGAGCAGAAATCACGCCACTGCGTTCCAGCCTGGGCACCAAAGCGAGACACTCTGCCTCAAAAAAAAGAAAAAGTGAATCATTGATTCCGTAGGTCAACTGATAAGACTAAGGACATGTGTGTGGAGGCTAAAAAATGGCTCACGTACTCCTAAAATTATTTTTCATGTGGGTTACAGTCTATGGAGCTACCTAGTCCTGTTCTGTGATCATTCTATTTTCAGGCTGGTCTTGCCAGCTCATAAATGTGGTAAGCTGCTTCCTGGTTGGGCTTCAAATGCCCTCAGGTCTCTTGATTTACAATTAAATGTTTCAGCTATTAGAACATGACATGGTAATTTGTTAGATGTCTAGTCAGTGCCCCTTTGCCCTTAGGGTGAAAAAATAACTTAAACTTTTATTTGGCTTATGTTTGTGGTCAAAATTCAAAACAATCAAAAAAGGACCCAATGAAAAATAATCTCCCACCCATTTCCCTCCCCACCAAATTATTTTTTCTCCAAGGCAACCAATGTTACCAGTTTCTTATGTGTCCAACCAGAGAGATTCTCTGCATATACAATCATTAACAGTTCACAGACGATCCCCTCTTCAACTGATTTCCTACTTGATCTATAAGCATTTGTGAAAAATCTCCATACATTTAGCTTATATTTGTATCTGGAAACAAAGCTCTGCAAAGAAGAGTAAAAAATACCGAGGCTATAGTAGGGGCTTGACGTAACACAAAAAATAGATGACTGGCTTCAGAATTGGGGGGAACACAATCAGAAGGGGATGAAAATTGTCTAAATGAAATTAATACAAGCCTCCCTCAAATGAGTGGGGAAAAAAACTGAAGTTGCCCCTCTGCCCTTTTCTTCTTCTTCCTTCCTCCCACCATCATCAGAATTGGTATTAGGATTTTAGCTGTTATTAAGCAAACACTGAGCACCTTCTCTGAGCTAGACAGACATTGCTCGGGGAGCTGGAAATACAGCAGAGAACAAGACACTCTACCCTCAAGCAGCCCAATGCCTGTGGAGCAGATAGGTAGCACAGGAGCCTGTGTGAAGATGCTAGATCCTGGCAGGCACAGGCGTGAAAGGGGCAGGGAAGTTGTGCTGCAACTAGAGTGCCTGGGGAGGCCTCTCTGAGTAGGGACAGTTGAGCGCTCAGTGATGAGAGGTAGGGAGCAACATGAAAATTAGATGAACATTCTAAGCAGCAAGAACAGGTAGTACTCCTGAGGGCAATCTAGTCAAAAACAGAAAAGAGAGTTTGGCTTCAGCCAGGAGAAGGCCTTCTACTTCCTTTTCTGCACATACAAATAATGAAAATACCCCTGTTTAACAACATAAGTGGCACTGCCCCTCCAGTATTCTGCTCCTAGCTTTTTTCAGGGATCATTCCCCATCAGCACAGAAAACACATCCTCATTCTGTTAAAGCTGCATGTTATTCCATTGTAGGGAAGAACCATAATTTATCCAACAGTAGTTACTGCAGGACTGCCAATGGCTATCCTGTGCCACTACAAACATGGATAGCCACACCTCTGTCTAAACAGTGCTATTTTAGGATTTCTGTCAACGTGGTGAAAAAATGGCACCTCCTTATCATTTAAATTTGTCTCTTTATTAGCAAAAGTTAGCATCTTTTCTAATGTGTAGGAGCCATTTCTATTTCCTTTCTAGCAAGCTTTTGGTTCCTTGCCCTTTAAAAACTGGACAGTTGCCACGTTTACTGATTTGTAGGGCATCTTATGGAAATCTGCACCTTGTTTGGCTCTGAGTTGCAAATAGTTTTCTCCTGGTTTGCTGTGTTTGTTTACGGCAGTCTTTGACATGCAGAAGTTTTAAAAAAATTTATGAATGTATCATTGTTCTAAGCCTTTGAAGGATGTTGTCCCAGTTAAAATGAACTTCCTACAAAGGTGGGCACTACTAAGAACACTCTGCTCGCTGATGCAAAAGATCCAGCTGAAAGGGAGAAGACAGCAACGTGACAAGTGCAGGAACGATGACACTGGGAGAGGGAGCGAGGCCCAGCACAAAGGTGGAGCAGTGGCCACAGGCAGTACCTGAAGGCAGGCACGATCCATGGGTACTGGCATTGGAAGGATGGTGAAGACGCTGCTTCCAAACTCTCTCTCCTCTTTTCTTAGCCCAACACAGAGCTACTCTGAGGCACAGCCCATCAGGCTTTACTGCCCTTTGCCCCTCCTTATTGCTGCCACAACTAACTTCTGCAGCCACTCACTCCACTGCCATGGACCGTATTAGTCCGTTCCCACACTGCTATCAAGAACTACCTGAGACTGGAAAATTTACACAGAAAAGACGTTTAACTGCTTTATGGTTCCGCAGGTTGTGCAAAAAGCATGGCTGCGGAGGCCTCAGGAAACTTTCAATCATGGTGGTAGGGGACGTAAGCATGTCTTACACAGCCAAAGCCGGAGGAAGAGACAGAAGTGGGAGGTGCTACACACTTTAAAACAACCAAATCTCATGAGAACTCACTCACTATCATGAAAACAGCAAGGGGGGAAGTCCACGCCCATGATCCAATCACCTTCCACCAGGCCCTCTTCCAACACTGGGGATTGTAAATGGACATGAGATTTGGGTGTGGCACTGATCCAAACCATATCACCAACAGATAACTTCAGCACTTGGGAAGGGTTTGTTCTTGTTTTCCCTTTTCCTCTTTCAAATGACATCAATATCCACAGATGATCCAAACCTGGCCTCAATTTTTTCAGCCTTTTCAGAGCCAATAAACTTTGTCTTTCCCCCAGCTAAACCACTTATTAACACGGCATTCTCTCATACCCAATTAAACTGCCATAACTTTTACTTCAAAGGTTCCACCCTCTGATCATTTCCTCTTACCGTTCTTAGCTTGGATACATTTGTACTTCCACTGAATTCAATGGCAAATCCAGGAAAAAGGAAGAATTTGGAAGCAATGATGGGTTACAAGGGAGACATTTACTTCACCTCTCACTCTTGGGGAATGTGAAGCATGGGACAAAAAAGAGCCTCTGCCTGAGGTTACTGCAGGTGGCGGTGTTTCCAGGGGACCACTGGCCCATTTAAGAGGAGGCAAGAGGATAAAGGGATCATTCATCAAGGAAGCTGAAACTGAAAGGAACCAATGGGTTTCAGTTGCGTACACAGAATGAGAGGACAGGGAAGGGTGAGAAGGATCTATTCAGGGAATGTTCAGAGCAGAGTACAGATGAACATCTTAAAGATGAGCACGATCTGGAGAACTGGAATTCTGGTGACAACTGTGACGAATATCAGAGCACAGTGTGGATGAGAACCTCTGGGTGGCTGTTTCTACCCGTGTCTAGAGATGTCACTGCTGTTGGGAGAATGCAGCTGCTCACCTTCCAGAGGGTTACTGATCTAATGCATTTTGTGTTTTTTTGCTCATCAATTCTTCTTGATCCCCCTTTCATTTTTCCGGACAACATCCCTTTGATAATTCTATAAAATAGGGATAATGAGTGAGAAACTAAGTTCCTGCAAACCTGAAAAATGTCTTCAATTACCCTTAACACATGAGGGATAGCTTCTGTGGGTACAGACTCAGGTTCTGCACTGTGTTCTTTCAGAACTCTGAACATGTTGCTTTAACATCCTCTTGCGTGTTGCCAGAAGACCCTGATGCCAACTTGATCCTTGCTGCTTTATAGGCTGGACAGTTTTCTCTCTCTGGAAGCTTCCATTATATGTATACAATTTGAGTCTTCTTAAACTCATGACTTCAGAGTGGGCACTCAGTGGTCCCTTGCGATCTACAAATTCTTGCTTTTCTTCTGTTCTGGGAAACTTTCTCCCATTATTTCTTTGGGTATTTGCTCCCTCCTCCACTGTCTCTGTCTCCTCCTCCTAGAATTCCTACTGCATGAACTCTGGAATTTCTGAAATGAGCCTCCTTATTGTATTCACTTTTCTGTCAGCCTATCTCTTCGTCTTATTTTATATTCTAGGATAATTCTGTAGCTCATTCAACTTGCTCGCTTACTTCCTTTAGTTGTATCCATTCTGCTATTTGGTCCTTTAATGAGTTTCTAACTAAAGGATCATGCCTTATTTCCAAGATCTAGGAAATAAAAATCATTCTTTTTTCTTATTTCATGAGTGAAATATTCTTTTTATTTGTTTCATGGATAAATTCACTTCCCTTAAAGTCTTCTTTATGTTCTACTTACAACGATCCTTCAATGTTAGCTTTTCAGTTTCTTCAGTTAGGAATTTATGATGTTGGTTTCACACTAATGTCTGGTGACTCTGTTATGTGCTTGCTCATGGCTGTTCAGATCCTTGGTGTGTAAATGCTGCATTAATTCACCACCACCAATCTCCACTGGTTGTGGGAAGGGCAGGACATGCAGGGCTTCTGGACTCTGACTTTCACCTTTAATCTGATTCCCTCAGCCTTCTGCCCTTCAAGAATGCCTCACATTTCTAAACTTCTCAGGAGGCTTCTTTCCTTCTAGCACTGCTAAGGACATATATCTTTCTAATATATTATGGATTTGGGGCATACATGTGACATGTGTTCAGTCTGCCAACTTGAGAGCCATCTTAGCAGGGGCCCTTCAGCACTCACCAAGCAGAAGCTGTTCTAGACATGAACCACTAATACCAAGGATTTTATTGTGGAAGACAAAGATTCCAAAGAAAAAAAACCAAAAACCAAAAAACAACAACAAAAAAAGATTCCTTAAAAGTCTTTAAATGGCACATGGAGAAGATGTCTTAAGATGATTAACCCATTTTCTTTGCTTACCAAACAAATCTTCCTGTTACTTTTTATGATTTTTCTGGTTTTGTTTTTTATGATTTTCTCATACTAGTTTAGGGATGCCTCAATAAAACAAACTCCTCTAGTTACTGAAATAATAATTTTAAGTTAATAAACAAGCATTTGGATTTTCTAAAACAAATGTAGCTGGCCTTGTGACTGTCACAAATCAATTTATCACAGTCTAATCGACTGATAAAATCACATTTCCAGAACCACAATGATCCTATGACGATCTGTAACAGAGATATCAAGAACAACCCTGGAGCCTCCTTCAAATTATGGGACATCACCAACAATCAATAAGAGAAGAAATAAATTGTAAGAAGAATTCATTTTTGGTTATTCAAATATAACCCAATTTAAAGGAGACTGTTCTTTCTCTTCTCTAGTAAGCTACAGACAAGATCTGCCTCCTTTAATGAGATGCTTGGTTAATAACATGTATTTACAGAAGTAAAAATTTCTCTTTCCCTCCACACTAAAATATTTACATAAACTCAAACCACTTATGTTGGTCTATTCCAATTTTTTGTCAGAGTAATGAGTGGGGAAATTCTTCATTAAACGTCACTGCCTTGGGGGTGAAGAGAACATAAATAAAAAACCAGTTTTATTAAGGTTCTGTCATATAAGGAACTATTTTTTGGATGAGATTTCTTTCTGTAAGTGAAATTAAAGTTTAAATTTTAAAAAACGTAAGAAAGAGAAGCCCATTGGTAGACACTCTGCTTCTCTGTCATAGACATTCTGTTTTCTGTTTCTCATTTGCTGAGTAAGAAAAGAGTTAACTCATAAATAAGAGAAATGTTGTTTCAGCTCTACAGAAAGCTTTTAAGGATGAGGTCAATGAAGGATCAGCTTCTTCATTAACTCATTAACAAGACAGGTCACTGTGGCCTCAGGGTTCATTTATCAGCAGGAAAACTTCAGCTGGTAATGGCTGGTTGTTTCCTGCCCATCTCAAAATTCCAAGTCGAGAAGTAGACTCCATTGTGAGTCTGTTTCCTAACTTGGAAGAAAAGAAAATATTTTCTTGATGACCATTCTCTTCTCAGGCCAGCGATATGCCTGGCCCAAAGACACACTGGCCATACAAGTGCTTCAACTCTGAGGGCACTTTCTAATGCTTATCCCCCTCCAGTTAATTATTCCTAATGATGCTACGAGCATCTCATTGGGTTTCAACTAATGAGGTAGTTTTTAAATGAATTTTTAAAATGAATTTTAAATGAAATTTTAAATGAATTTTTATGTAAATGTTAATGGCTGTAAATTAGGCAAGTTTCAGCAGTAATTGCCCATCCGTCAACCTGCACTACATACCACCAGCTACAATTATCCTTCACGGCTGCTGTTCTTGACTGGGACCTACTATTCCTAGTGCACAGTGGGATTCTAAGCTATTAATAACCCTATGGCAACCCAACTGGCTTTGCTATAATGTTCAGAAAGGTTTTCTTTTGTAATCTTGTTCCTGGTATCTACCTTGGAGGAAGAAAACTATGCATAGATTCTCTTAAGCCTGTTAAGAGAAGACTGGTAGTTTCTCTCCAAAATAAGAGATTGGGTAGATTAGCAGAGAGTTTAAAAACTTCAAGGGAACCCTCTCAGTGAGGGGATTATAAATGGAGTTCCTGTGTTTGGCATTGCTCTGGCAATTTGGGAAGGCTTCTTTGACAGCACAAAGTTTCAGCAGGGTATAGAAGAAAAAAAAAAGCCTGACCCTGCAACGCTGACACACTTTCCACAGCTCCAGCCACAGTATTTCTCGGGAAGGCCAAGCTGCCCTGTTCTTTCCCCTTCTTGCTTTTGCATTTGCCACTGTTCCTAGGACTCCCTTTCAGTGCTCAATTTATTGCTCTTCTCAAGCAGCCAGGTAACGAGGCAGTGTGGTTCCATGGAAAAACAACTCTAGCTGGAGCAATCAAAAGACCTAAGTCTTTGGACTCTGTTCTGCTCCTTTGCCTCTCTGAACTTCACTTTCCTGCAAAAGAAGCAGGTCCCTGTGGTCTCTTTCTCTTCTAAAACTGCAATGACATTTTATTCATTCCTAGTATTTGTATAGTTCACACATTCCAAGTTAAATACTTTAAGGATATACCTCATACCTGGATATCACAGGCCACACCAACAGATGTTTCCAAAGGCCAGCACGTTGCCAAAAATTCACTGTCAGGATTGATTTGCGGCTTCTGCTACGCCAATGGTTTTATAACCCTCTGTTAACACTGAACTTTACGTTTTACTTTAAGATGTAGAGAACACGTGTGCTTTTGAATTATTGTTGCTGGAAAAATCTGGGATGTATTGTTTTAAAAAAAAAATTGCTGCTACAATCATGAATTCTTGTTGGTACTACTGTCTGCACTGGCATCCTTCCTCATTCGCCGGAAAAAAAAGTCAGTAAAACAGGAGCTTATGTGTCCAAAACTCAGCCATGTCTCAGCTTGAGAACCGGTTTGGAAAGGGAGACTGTTTTCTTTACTAACTGACTCATTAACAGAAAGACTGTATAAAAGTTGGTTTACTTGGAAGAAGAAGGGCAGATAGTAAGGAGGTCACAGCTGGCTCATCACTTCCCAACTCTAGTGGTAGGTAGCCAAAGCCAAATAGAGTTAGAGTTCTGCCTGGCCTTGTATATTCGCACATGTGGGCTCTATCTGCGGATCAGACTGGAAAAGACATTCTTTCTCTAGGCTGTTACTTGGGGGAAGAAGAAAAAATATTTTGGGGTTAGGTGGCTAGGTTAAGAATCAGGAGTCTTCTCTTGCTTCTGGAAGAAACCAGAGGGCAGTGATTCTCAATCCTGGGCAATTCTGCCCTCAGAAAACATTTGGCACTGTCTGGAGAAATTTTTGATTGTCACAATTTGGGAAATAAATCACAGATATCTAGGGGGTAAAGGCTAGGGATGCTGCTAAGCATGCTGTAATGAGCAGGACACAAAATTATCCAGCCCAAATGCCAGTGGTGCTAAGGTTGAGGAGTCTGCCCTAGGTGAGATGGCACACCCCCCATCCAATGGGGTCACTGCAGATCTGCCGCAAGGAAGATGGCAGTCTCCTTGGTAAGGCACTGAGCTCCCTGGAAGAAAACAACTAGATTTAAGGTCAGGACCACAAGTGAACAAACCCCACAGGTACCAACTTGTGGTTTGGTTGTTCTTGGGGAAGGCAGGGACTTGCTTAGTTTTCAGAAAAACGTCCCTGGGATAAACTGACTCTACTACATGACACTAAACATGTTAAAAAAAAAAAAAAATCATCCAGCAAAACCCCTTTACATTTTAGCTGTTTAGAGAACAAAATGCTGCTGGCACTAGACAGCAGCTTCTCTGCACATACATGTTCTCTCTTGCTTAACAGAGTTCTTTTGTTGAGGATTCCACCTCTGAGCAGCCCTCAAGGGGTCTGGGAACAGCCTGGCTATGGCTTCCTTACACTAAATGTGTTGACTCCATTTTTTTTCCAGCAAAAAAGGTACAGTTCTACATCATGTAGATGAGGAACAAATGCTAATGGAACAGTTCCAAGATGGAAAGGAATTTTAGAGGGAAAATCCATATATATATGAATGACAAAACAGCTAGGCCAATTCCCAGTCATTTGGGGGGTTGGGAGACACAAGGCCCCAGGGTACCTAGGGAAGCCTGGGAAAGTTCATGACTATCACTAGCTCAATTATTTTACAAGCTTCCAAAAAGAAACTAAGCAATAAGCTTCACAAATGCCTTAGCCAAGTAAACTAAAAATGGTCAATATCCTCGCACTGACTACCCCTACTCTCTTTCCTGCCATAACACTCACTGTAACTCAGTTAACCAATGCGGGATCATCTCATGCACAAAAGGCTGAAGTCCTAAGAAGGCAAAGGAAAGGAAGTAATTCTGTAGATGATTTGATAGTTGAGTAAACTGCGCAATACATAAGCATGCAACATTTTAAGCAGAATTTTTAAAAGGCATTTCTTTAATTGGGACATTTTAAGAATCTCTGGTAAGAAATAGTTTTCCCCCGTTCCTAAATTAAAGCAGCATGAATAATTTTAGAGGTCTTATTTAGTGCAATTACTGTATGACAACAAGCTGTACTAAACCAGTTACTTAAAACCCAACGGATGAATTGCCTGGCTGCCGGATGAAACTAACCTTCAGTGGTAGTGCATAAATTCTGAACCTGAAGAAAAGCTTGCTCTGTCAGCATACACAAGGCTTTGAGGGACTATGCATGTTTTTTCACTGCTATGTACAAACATTAAAAGGAACCAGAGTGATGGCTACACAACACTGTATATGTATCAAATGCCACTGAATTGTACACTTTAAAATGGTTAATTTTAAGTTACATGTACTTCACCACAGTAAGAAAACAATGGAAACCAGGAGTCAAATCACTTTAATTACTTTAGAAAACAAAATGATGGGACTTATGCCCGTAAGAAAAATATCTATAAGGCCTGGCATGGTGGCTCATGCCTGTAATCCCAGCACTTTGAGAGTCCGAGGTGGGCAGATCACAAGGTCAGGAGATCAAGACCATCCTGGCTAACACGGTGAAACCCCGTCTCTACTAAAAATACACAAAAAAAATTAGCTGGGAGTGGTGGCATGCACCTGTAGTCCCAGCTACTCGGGAGGCTGAGGCAGGAGAATCACTTGAACCTGGCAGGCAGAGGTTGCAGTAAGCCAAGATCAAGCCGCTGCACTCCAGCCTGGGTGACGGAGTGAGACTCTGTCCCGGCCAGGCAGGGTGGCTGATGCCTGTAATCCCAGCACTTTTGGAGGCCAAGGTGGGTGGATCACAAGGTCAGGAGTTCGAGACCAGCCTGGCCAATATGGTGAAACCCTGTCTCTACTACAAATATAAAAATTAGCTGGGCGTGGTGGCAGGTGCCTATAGTCCCAGATACTCTAGAAGCTGAGGCAGGAGAATAGCTTGAACTCAGGCGGCGGAGGTGGCAGTGAACTGAGGTCGCATCCCCGCAAGCCAGCCTGGGCAACAGAAGGAGGCTCCGTCTCAGAAAAAAAAGAAAGAGAAAGAGAGAAAGAGCAACAAGGAAGGAAAGAAGGAAGGGAGGGAGGGAGGGAGGGAGAGAGGGAAGAAGGGAGGGAGGGTAAAGTGGCTCATGTCTCCAATCCTAGCACTTTGCAAGACTGAGGCGGGAAGATCACTTAAGCCCAAAAGTTCGAGACCAGCCTGAGCAACAAAGTGAGACCCCATTGCTGCAAAAATATAACAGTTTGGGCACAGTGGCTCACACCTATAATCCTAGCACTTTGGGAGGCCAAGGCAGGTTAATCACTTGAGGCCAGGAGTTTGAGACCAGCCTGGGCAACATAGCAAAACCCAGTCTCTACTAAAAATACAAAAATTAGCTGGGCACGGTGGTATGTGCCTGTAGTCCTAGCCACTCAGCAGGGTAAGACATGCGAATTGCTTTAATCTGGGAGGTGGAGGTTGCAGTGAGCCCAGACTGCACCACTGTACTTCAGCCTGGGTGACAGAGTGAGACTGTCTCAAAAAACCAAACCAAAACAAAACAACACACACACATTAGCCGGGCATGGCGGCTGTGCACCTGTGGTTCCGACTACTTGAAAGGCTGAGCAAAAGGAAGGAGGATCACTTAAGCCCAGGAGATCAAGGCTGCAGTGAACTATGATCATGTCACAGTTCTCCTCCCTAGATGACAGAGACCCTGTCTCTTAAAAAAGAAAAGAACATCCCAAAATCTGTGAGAGTTTGGTAATAAGAGATCAAGATCATGTTTTCTTCAAGTCATGAGCTGTTAAACAAACAAAAGAGCATTCGTTTGCTTACTGTGATCAGTTAGACCACCGTGAGGAATATAAGTGAGTCAACTGTAAAATCTTGAAAAATGCTGAAAACCTTGAAAAATGTTCAAGGCACATGATAGTGGGTCCTAAGTTGGTGCTCAGTTGCTGTAAGACCTGGTCATGTCATCAGTGACTACACTGAGGCTGCACCAGAGGACATAATCAAGGTCTTCTAGATATGAGGCTTCCAGATCTCTACGCAAGAAGTCCGAATGGATGTGAAGTGAAAATAATAGAACTGATGGTAGTGTGGGCAACATGGAGCAATGGCTCAAATGCCAATGTCTGATACTCCTAAATGCATCTCCCATGAATACTTCACTGTGCTTAAACTCTGCTGAATCCTCAGTGCTTGCTAGCTCATATGCAGTGCTAGTAACAGAAAGGTGGTGAGATTGTGTCCTGGAATCTCACATCAAAGCTGTAGGTAAATGTAAATGAAGTGGCCCAAGGACCAGGAATGTCAATGTGCTGAAGTTCTTTAGAGGTAAACTCTCCACTGTACAGAGTACCAGGAGGACAGACAGGATGAAGGAAGCAACACTAAACTAAGTTTCATATAATCAATACTGGATATACTTTGATTTTCCAAGATAGCTCTGAAAACTTCCACTCAAAAAAAAAAAAAAAAAAAAAAAAAGTCAACACCTACTGCAAGACATAGATATGCATTCCAAAGTCTAGAAATTACCCTGCCCCATTCCTCTCCTCTGAGGCGGTATTTTGCTGCCGAATCAAAACTTGAAAATCTAGTTAGTCAACAGGATTTGCCTACCCTACTCCTGAAAAACAATTCTGCTTTGCTTAGGAAAACACAGATGGTCTCTCTGTCCTTCCACATGACAGCATGTAGTTGGTGCCACAATGCATCCTGGGAGCTGGAGTTCAGTAACAAAGGTCAGCATTTATTTGTATCATGAAAATGGATCCAAAGTGACCTTAAAAATGGAATAGCAAGCAATACAAAACCATAAATTTAAAGGGAAAACTTCACAGTGGAGAAACCTGGCAAACTCCAACTTGACCAAATGATTAAAGTTAACATCATAACATACTGATATACGAGATAAGAAGGGCATGTCCCCTCTCTGTTGGTCTCCCCAACATCCATAACCTCATTCTAATCATGTGGAATCATGAAGCAAACACACGAAGAGACATTCTACAAAATACCTGACCAGCACTTTCCAAAGGTAATGTCATGAAAAATAAAAACAGGTTGAGAAACTATCAAGGGATGGGAAGAGACTAAAGACATGATAACTGACTAAAAGGTGGAATATGGGTTTGGTTCCTGGAACACAAATGGTTATTAGTGGGAAAATTGTCAAAATCCAAAGTCTATCATTTAGTTAATGGCATTGTATGGTTAATTTCTTTTTTTCTTTTTTAGAGACAAGGTCTCACTCACTCTGTTGCCCAGGCTGGAGTGCAGTGGTGATTCACAGGCGTGATCACAGCACACTACAACTTCAAACTTCTGGCCTCAAGCAATCTTCCCTCCTCAATTTTCAAAGTAGCTGCGACTGCAGGTGTGAACCATGCTTGGCTCCCAATGTTAATTTCTTAGTTTTGATAAATGTACTAAGGTTATATAAGATGTTAGCATTAGAAGAAGCTGGGTGAAGTCCTTGTGTGAACTCTGTACTATCTTTACAACACTTCTGTAAATCTAAAGTTATTTCAAAATAAAATTTAAAAACAACAAACAAAAATAAAATCAATTTTAAGCCTAAAGCCTAAAATTTCTTGGGCTCTGCTTTTGCGGTAACTGACTCATCTTGAACAGGAAAGAAATGCTCTTTTAATATTAAAAACTTACCATAGATCACAAGTTTTTTTTTGCTTTTTAGGTTCACTTAATTTTTTTAAATTCAAATTTTGCTGCAGTAGTTACTGTAAGCATTTTTTTGTATTGATATAATTTGTACATCATAAAATATATGCTCTTAAGTGAATGACTATAATGCCATATTAATAATATCTTCCAATCCATGAACATTAAACGTCTTTCCATTTGTTCAGATTTTCTTTAATTTCCCTGAACAGTATTCTGTAGATTTCAGCATACAGTCAGGCACATCTGCTGTCAAATTTATTCCTATTCTTTTTGAAGCTTTTGTAAATGGAACTGTCTCCTTTTAATTTTTGTTTTCAGAGACAGGGTCTTGCTGTCTGTCACTCAGGCTGGAGTACAGCGGTACCATCATAACTTACTGTAGCCTCAAACTCCGAGGCTCAAGCGACCTTCCTGCCTCAGCACCCAGAGTAGCTGGGACCTCAGGGGCATGCCACCACACCTGGATAACTTTAATTTTTTGTTTGTTTTTTTAGTAGAGATGAAATCTCACTTTGTTGATCAGGCTAGTTTTGAATTCCTGGTCTCAAGCAATTCTTCTGCCTCAGCCTCTCAAAGCGCTAGGATTACAGGCATGAGCCACTGTGCCAGGGCTATCTCCTTAATTTCACTTTTGGATGCTTCACTGCTAGTTTATAGAAATATAGATCCTAGGCCGGGTGTGGTGGCTCATATCTCTAATCCCAGCACTGTGGGAGGCCAGGCAGGCAGATCACTTGAGGCCAGTTTAGAACCAGCCTGGCCAGAATGGTGAACCCCCATTTCCATCAAAAATATAAAAATCAGTCGGGCATGGTGGTAGACACCTGTAATCCTAACTACTACGACGGCTGAGGCAGAAGAATCACTTGAACCCAGGAGGTGAAGGTTGTGGTAAGCTGGGATCGTGCCACTGCACTCACTCTAGCCTGGGTGACAGAGAGAGACTCGGTCTCAAAAAAAAAAAAAAGAAAGAAAGAAAGAAAGAAAAAAAAAAATATAGTCCCTAGAACTGTTAAGGCAGGATTGCTTGAGCCCAGGTTGAGGCTGCAGTGAGCTCTTTGTGCTACTGTACCCCAGCCTGAGTGACAGAGCAAGATTGTCTTTAAAATATATATGCAGTTGGCCAGGCGCAGTGGCCTACACCTGTAATCCTAGCACTTTGGGAGGCCGAGGTGGACAGATCATGAGGTCAAGAGATCAAGAACATCCTGGCTAACACGGTGAAACCCTGTCTCTACTAAAAATACAAAAATTAGCTGGGCATGGTGGTGGTGTATGCCTGTAGTCCCAGCTACTCAGGAGGCTGAGGAAGGAGAGTTGCTTGAACCCAGGAGGCGGAGGTTGCAGTGAGCTGAGATTGCAGCATTGCACTCCAGCCTGGTGACAGAGCAAGACTCCGTCTCAAAAAAAAAAATTGTATATCTATACATACACACACACACACACACACACACACACACACACGCAGTTGATTTTTCCATAGCGATCCTGTAACCTTGCTGAACTTGTTTACTAGTTCTAATCTTTTTTAGTGGAATGCTTAGGATTTTCTACATGTCATCTGTGGATAGTTCAACTCCTTTCTCTCCAATTTAGATGTCTCTTGTTTCATTTTCTTGCCTAACTGCCCTGGCTAGACGCTCCAGTACAAGGTACAATAGAGATGCCATGAGTAGACATACTTGTCTTTTTCCTATCTTAGGAGGAAAGCATTCAGTTTTTCATGATTAAGTATATTAGTGGTGGGTTTTTCATGGATGCCCTTTATCAGATTGAGGAAGTTCCTTCTATTATTAGTTTGCCAAGTGTACTTCGTTGCTTTTTTTTTTTTTTTTGAGACAGAGTCTTGCTCTGTCACCAGGTGCCAGGCTGCAGTGGAGTGGCGCGATCTCGGCTCACTGCAACCTGCACTTCCTGGGTTCAAGCAATTCTCCTGCCTCAGCCTCCGAGTAGCTGGGACTACTGGTGTGCGCCACCACACCCGGCTACTTTTTGTATTTTTCAGTAGAGACAGGGTTTCACCATGTTGGCCAGGATGGTCTCGATCTCTTGACCTTGTGATTCACCCGCCTTGGCCTCCCAAAGTGCTGGGGTTACAGGCGTGAGCCACCGCGCGCAGCCTCATTTGTCTTTATAGCGGAATAATATCCCACTGTTTGGACATACAACACTTTTGTTCATCCGTATTTATCAGTTGAAAGTCACTGAGTATTTCTACTTTTTGGACGAATAATGCTGCTATGAACATATGTGTGCAAGGTTTTGTGTGGATACATGTTTTCATTCTGTGTGGGTATATACAAAGAATTGTTAATTGTATAGAGCTCTGTGTTTAACTTTGAGAATCTGCTGAACTCTTTTCCTATGTAGCTACACCATTCTACATCCAACCAACAAGGTATGAAGGTTTCAATTTCTCCATACCCTTACCAACACTTGCTATTTCCATCTTTTTACATTATAACCATCCTAGTGGGTGGGAAGTATTATCTCACTGTGGTTTTGATTTGCATTTCTCTAATGAGTAATTATGTATTATAAGCTTTTTAAAATTAAGTATTGTTATTTTGAAATTATTACAGGCATTTAATCAGACATTTAATTGGCCATAACTTAAGTAGAGGATAGCCTTAAATTACACTGAGATCCTTGCCAGAAACCACAAAACACACATAAGACTGTTCATTGCAAGGTTCTGTGATAACAAAAGACTAGAAGCAACCCAAATGTTATCAAAGAAAACTAACTGAATGAACTCTGGTAATTCATACAATAAAATACTTTGCATCTGAAAACGAAATAAATGAGGAAACTTTCAAATGAAAAAAGGTATAGAAAACTGTATATGGTCTACTGGTGTTAATCCAAGACACGCAAGATAAATAAAAAATTTAAGTGGAAACATAAGCAGTTCCTAAAATAAATCAATCTAACGTGTCCAACTGGTAACATCACTACAAAAAGAAAAACTACTCCAGGTGACTTTAGAACACAGAAAGTTGACTATACATTTCTAGTAAAATGAAATCTAATGGAAAAAAAAAAAAAAACCTCCCAAAACAAAACAAAGCAAAACAAGACAATTTAAACCATTTTAAACCATTTGTACTAATCATACATACAACAGGTGGGTGTATGTATTGTGAAATAAAATAAATGGACATTTATACGACAATCCATCATTCCTGTGGTTTTTTTTCTTAGGAAGGGAGAGGCTTTCTTAGGAAGGCAGAAGCTGATTAAAGATAACCCCAGAGGCCGGGCGCGGTGGCTCAAGCCTGTAATCCCAGTACTTTGGGAGGCCGAGGCGGGTGGATCACGAGGTCAAGAGATCGAGGCCATCCTGGTCAACATGGTGAAACCCCGTCTCTACTAAAAATACAAAAAATCAGCTGGGCATGGTGGCGCGTGCCTGTAATCCCAGCTACTCAGGAGGCTGAGGCAGGAGAATTGCCTGAACCCAGGAGGCGGAGGTTGCGGTGAGCCGAGATCGCGCCATTGCACTCCAGCCTGGGTAACATGAGTGAAACTCCGCCTCAAAAAATAAAAAAAAATAAAAAAAGATAACCCCAGAGTTCTAAAAACTTGATTTGGAAGTAGTTGTACTATTTTTCAAGTAAAGAAGGAAAAATAAGACAAAGCAAAACATAATTCTTTGCTCTATGTATTGATAAATCCTTGAAACAATGACCAACTCAGTAGCAACTGGCACTCTTATCCATAATGTCTTGAAATAATGTTTCCCACAGAAAGAAAGCAGGGCTTCCAGATTAGATGAATATACCAGCTCTGGGACAGGAAATGTAATGTACAAAAGGAGCCTGGAATATTTTGTTATGCCACACAGATATGGAAATCAGCAAAGACTATTAAGGTCACTATCAAAATAACTTACTAGCTTATTTGAAGAAGAAATTATTTGCCAAATATAAAAAAATTTGAGAATCAATAAGGATGACTGCAATGGACTGAAACAACATCAAATGTTTAAATTCATGAGTGTATAAAAAAAATACAAACTGGTTACTATGGAGGAGGTTAGTGCACAAACTCATTTTGAAAATGAAAGGAAAAAATGTATCTTTCCTATATGAATTGGGAAAACAAAACCATATGAAAGGTCAATGGCGAGGCTTGGTGGCTCATGCCTGTAATCTTAGCACTTTAGGAGGCCGAGGCGGGTGGATCATTTGAGGTCAGGAGTTCAGACCAGCCTGGCCAACATGGTGAAACTCTGTCACTGCTAAAAATACAAAAATTAGCCAGCTATGGTGGCATATGCCTGTAATTCTAGCTACTTGGAGGCTGAGGCAGGAGAATCACTTGAACCCCAGAGGCAGAGGTCGCAGTGAACTGAGATTACGCCTCTGCACTCCAGTCTGGGCAACAGAGTGAGACTGTCTCAAAAAAAAAAAAAAAAAAAAGAAAGAAAAAAGAAAAACAAAAACAACAAAAAAAAGGTAAATGAAAGAATTTATTGGCTGGGTGTGGTGGCTCACGCCTATAATCCCAGCACTCTGGGAGGCTGAGGCAGGCAAATCACTTGAGGTCATGAGTTCGACACCAGCCTAGCCAACATGGCAAAACCCCACATCTACCAAAAATATAAAAATTAGCCAGGCATGGTGGTGCATGTCTGTAGTCCCAGCTACTCAGGAGGCTGAGGCAAGAGAATTGCTTGAACCCAGGAGGCAGAGGCTGTAGTGAGCTGAGATTGAACCACTGCACTCCATCCTGGGCAACAGAGTGAGACTTGGTCTCCAAAAAAAAAAACCTTAAAAACCAACAAAAAGATAACCCAGTTAAATAAAAAAAAAGAATTTATCTTCCTATATGAATTGGGAACCAAATAGGAGAAGATAAGATTTACTGTCTTTAGAAGTAGTAAAACAAACAAACAAACAAATGATAAAATTAGACTGCCATCATTCTGTAACCATGAATGTATCTAGGATCATCAACAGCTACTAACATCACAAAAAAAGAAAACCAGAGTTTATATGTCTCCAAATAGAACACTACTCTAATACAGTCTTGATAAGAAAAACTATATATGTGAAATTGAAATCTGATCAAGTCTTTGGATAAAACTACCAATTTTCAAGAAACATACAGGACAGAGGAAGATGCTAAACTCTACCATGAGGATGCAATCAGCAAAACCCATGAAGATGTGGACAACATCCTCAGTTTCTTCAGCAAATACATTCCAAGTAGAAAAAATAAAATAAAAGATGGAATAGAAATCTGATTATTAAAAAGGACTAATATATAGTATCAACCAATTGCCAAGTATGGAACTTACCGGATCCAAATAAACTGTAAACAACCAAACTTATGAGACCAACGAGATATTTAAACACTGACTGGGTGTTTGGGAATACCATGAAGACATTACTTTTTCTCAGATATGCTAATATCTAAATATTTTTAGATACAGATATCAAAAATGTATGGGTAAAATTCTACACAATATCTGAGACTTGCTTCAAAATCATATGGGGGGGTTAGGTAGGAGTACAGGTGATATATAAAGTTACTAATGGTTAATTACTGAAGTGGATTTAAAAAATGGACCATGGTATTAAAAAAAAATGATAAAAAAACTCCTTCACAGAGTTTTCAAACCATCTTTCCCTTCAGTTTTAAAGCTTTTTGTTGTTTTACTGAATCTCTCTGTTCCACGCCCCTTTCTGGGAAGAGAAAACACTATGTCCCTGACTATGGTTTTACTTACAATTATTTTGCCTTTATCATGGTGTGAAAATGATATGCATTCAGTAGAAACTGTACTCTGATTACCCATACACCCATTCTAGTTTTCATTTTCAGTTCAGCATTTGATAAATTACATAAGATATTCAACACTGTATTGTAAAATAGACTTTGTGTTAGATGATTTTGTCCAACTATAGGCTAATGTAAGTGTTGTGAGCAGATTTAAGGTAGGCTAAGCTAAGCTATTATGTTTGGTAGGCTGGGTGTATTAAATGGGTTTTCGACTTGTATTTTCAACTTACAATGCATTCACTGGGACACAACCCCACCAAATGCCAAGGAACATGTGCAGTAAACCGTTGAGTGCCTGCCACTTCCCCACATTTTCTCTTATGGCTCTGCATTCGCTCATTTGTGGAGAAGGAAGTTGAAGGAGATTACACAGCAGGATATGGCCAGGGAGAAATGCAAAGTCCTGGTCTGCCTAACTCCAACCTTAAAGTCATAGGAGCATAATGCTCACAGCCTTTGTGGTTAAAAAAAAAAAAAAAAAAAAAAAAAAAAATCCAAGACATATCTCCAAGAGAAGTGTCCTCATGATCGTATAAAAACGTGGTGGCACTGTTAGTCTCAGTCTCAGTTCTGACAAATGTACCATGGCTATGCAAGATGTTGGGTAAGGGGTACATGGAACTCTCTGTTCCATCTTTCCAACTCTTCTCTAAGTCTAAAACGTACTTGTTTTCTTAAATGTGGTGGGGAAAGGGAAAAAGCACTGTTTTAAAAGCTACTGCTTAAATGCAACAGGGTATCCTGAACTGGATCCTGGAATAACATGCTAAAAGACACTTGTGGGAAAATGGGAAATTATAATAAAGTGTGGGGTTTGGATAACAGTACCATCTCATTGTTAATCTCTTAATTTTGACAAATGTACCATGGCCAAATATAAGATGTTAACATCAGAAAAAGCTGAGTGAAAATACAGGCACATCTGGGAGCTATTTTGGGTTCAGTTCCAGACCACAACAATGAAGTAAATATCATAATAAAGTAAGCCACACAAACTTTTTGGTTCCCTAGTATATATGTAAGTTATGTTTCCACTACACTGTAGTCTATTACGTAATAGCATTATATCTAAGAAAAATAAGTACAGATCTTCATTTTAAAATATTGCTAAAAATGCCGATGATCACCTGAACCTTCAGTGAATCAAAATCTTTTTTTTTTTTTGAGCCAGAGTCTCACTCTGTCGCCAGGCTGGAATGCAGTGGCACGACCTCAGCTCACTGCAACCTCCGCATCCCAGGTTCAAGCAATTCTCCTGCCTCAGTCTCATGAGCAGCTGCGACTACAGGTATGTGCCATCACACCTAGCTAATTTTTGTATTTTTAGTAGAGACAGGGTGTCACTGTGTTGGCCGGGATGGTCTCGATCTCTTGAGCTCGTGATCCATCCACCTTGGCCCCGCAAAGTGCTGGGATTACAGGTGTGAGTCGCCACACCCGGCCTCAAAATCTTTATGTTGGTAGAAAGTCTTGCTTCAATGTTGATGGCTGATGACTGATCAGAGGGTGGTGGAGGCTGAGACAGCTGTGGCAATTTTTTTTTTTTTTTTTTTTTTTTTTTTTTCAGTGTAAAGAGTTTTTTTTTTTTTTTTAATTGTGTATATGCAACATTAGCCAAAATTATTTAAAGTCAATACATTTTTATTCAAGGAATTCCATGTTGTGATTTCTTCTACTGTCCATCAAGGTCACTTTAGATCCTCTAAAGGGCTGGAGTAAAAAGATATATCTTCAAATTAGCCCTTTTTAATTAAACTGATTCTTATTTTAATCCAGTTGTCCTGTCAGCCCTTAATTCTTTGATTTTGGCTTCTGTTATCTCCTTTTAATATGGATATACTGATGAAGACTTCAAAATTCACCAAGAATCTTTGGGATCTAATTTCTTCAACCAATTTACTTTAGCATCCTTTTTACTGTAGGTGGTGGATCTGCCTGGTTCTCAATTTGACACCCTCTCTTAACACGAATGAGTTCAAATCATATTCATTCCTAAGCGATCACACTCAAGGATAGTACAGGTGTGGAAATATGCCAATACCTTTAACTCCAGACAACATGTTCTCAAGATAAAAGCCTTTAAAACAAACAGCCATATTATATATTAAGTCAGCATGAAATTGGAATGCAAAAGTAAAACTGATGAGGATTTCCTTCATATCCCCTCCTGTTTAAACTATTTTACAGTCCTAGAATCAATCTTTCTAAATTGAGAGACAGGGTCTGTCTTTGTTACCCAGACCCTGTGGTGCCATCAGAGCTCAGTGCAGCCTCTAACTCCTGGCCTCAATCCTTTTGCCTCAGCCTTCCTTTCCTGAACAGCAAGTACAGGCACATGCCCCAATACACAGCTAATTTTTTAATTTTTGTGGAGATGAGGTGTTTGTTACTTTCTTGCCCAGGCTGGTCTTGAACTCCTGGCTTTAAGCAATACTCCTACCTCGGAGCGGGGATTGCAAGCTTGAGCCACTGCGCCTGGCTTGGAACCAACCTTTATGGCTATCAATACTCTCATCAGTTAACTGTCTCAAGTGTCATAATATCCCTTCTTACATGTATCAAAACTCATACTGAACAATGAGTTCTGGGTTGCAAAAGAGGATTTATTTTTTGCACTTATCCATAAGTCTTTGCCCACAAGTTAAACAAAAACATAAGTGCAGTGGCAATTTCTTAAAATAAAACAACAATGAAGTCTATCACATTGACTTCTACTTTCATGAAAGATTTCTCTGTAGCATGCAATACTATTTGATAGCATTTTACCTACAGAACTTCTTTCAAAACTGAAGTCAGTCCTCTCAAACCCTGCTGTTGCTTTATCAACTAAATGTATACTATTCTAAATCCTTTGCTGTCATTTCAACAATGTTCACAGCATCTTCACCAGGAGTAGATTCCATCTTAAGAAACAACTTTCTTTGCTAATCCATAAGAAGAAACTCCTCATCAGTCAAAGTTTTATCATTAAATTGAAGTGATGCAGTCACATCTTCAGGCTCTCATATGGTTTGACTCGGTAACCTTACCTAAATCTCACCTTGAATTATAATAATCTCCACGTGTCAAAGGCGGGACAAGGTAGAGATAAGTGAATCATGGGGCATCTTCCCCCATGCTGTTCTCGTGATAATGAGTGAGTCTCCTGAGATCTGATGGTTTTATAAGTGTCTGGCATTTCCCCTGCTTGCACTCATTCTCTCTTCTGCCACGCTATGAAGAAGTGCCTTCCGCCATGCCTGTAAGTTTCCTGAGGCTTCCCCAGCTATGCGGAATTGCGAGTCAATTAAATCTCTTTGCTTTACAAATCACCCAGTCTTGGATATTTCTTCACAACAGTGTGAGAATGGACTAATACAGGCTCTACTTCTCATCGTATCTGCAGTTACTTCCTCTACTGAAAGCCTTGAGCCCTTCAAAGTTATCCATGAGGGCTGGAATAAACTTCTAGCAAACTCCTGTTCCTGTAGATATTTTGGCTTCCTCCCATGAATCACAAATGCTCTTAATGGCATTATAGGATAGTGAATTATCTCCAGAAGGTTTTCAATAAACGTTGTCCAGAATCATCAGAGAAATCACTATCTATGGCAACTGTAGCCTTATTAAATGTATCTCTTAAGTAATAAGACCATCACAGATTGCCAGGAGTTAAACAAATAAATCACTTGAAAGTTGAAATTACTCCATGATCCATGGGCTGCAGAATGGATGTTAACAGTAAAGAAAACAACATTAATCTTCTTGTACACATCTATCAGAGCACATGGGTGACTGGGTACCTTGTCAATGAGCAGTGATATTTTGAAAGGAATCTTTCTGTCTGAGCAGTATATCTCAAAAGTGGGGCTAAAATATTCAGGAAACGATGCTAGAAACAGATGTGCTGTCACCTATGTTTTGTTGTTCCATTTACAAAGCACAGTCAGAGAAGATCTATTATAATTCTTAAGGGTCCTAGGAGTTTTAGAATGGCAAATGAGCACTGGTCTCAACTTAAAGTCACCAGCTACATTAGCTCCTAACAAAAGAGTAAGCCTATCCCTCTAAGTTTTGAAGCCAAGCATTGACTAGATTAGCTAGATGGTATCTCCTTCCAATAGAAAGCTGTTTATTTTTTATTTTATTGAGATGGAGTCTTGCTCTGTCACCCAGGCTGGAATGCAGTGGCATGATCTCTGCTCACTGCAACCTCCACCTCCCAGGTTCAAGCAATTCGCCCGCCTCAGCTTCCTAAATAGCTGGGATTATAGGCACGTGCTACCACGCCCAGCTAATTTTTCTATTTTTTGTAGAGACGAGGTTTCACCATGTTGGTCAGGCTGGTTTCGAAATCCTAACCTCAGGTGATCCACCCGCCTCGGCCTCCCAAAGTGCTGGGATTACAGGCGTGAGCCACCATGCCTGGTCAGAGAGCTGTTTAAAAACAAAACAAAACAAAACAAAACAAACAAACCAAAAAAAAAAAGGCCAGGCGCAGTGGCTCACGCCTGTAATCCCAGCACTTTGGGAGGTCAAGGCAGGCAGATCAGGAAGTTGGGAGTACAAGACCAGCCCGACCAACATGGTGAAACCCTATTTCTACTAAAAATATAAAAATTATCCAGGCGTGGTGGCATACACTTGTAATCACAGCTAATCAGGAGGCTGAAGCAAGAGAATCACTTGAACCCAGGAGGCAGAGGTTGCAGTGAGCCGAGATCGTGCCACTGCACTCTAGTCTGGGAGACAGAGTGAGACTCCATCTGAAAAAAAAAGGCTGTTTCATTTACATTGAAAATCTGTTGTTTACTGTAGCCAGGCATGTGCCACCACACCCAGCTAATTTTTGTATTTTTTGTAGACATGGGGGTATCACTGTATTGGCCAGGCTCGTCTCAAACTCTTGACCTCAAGAGATCCATCTGCCTCAGCCTCCACAAGTGCTGGGATTACAGGTGTGAGCCCCTGCGGCTGGTGAAACAGCTTCTTTCTAAGGAAAGAACCTATGCTAACTTCAAACTTTTCTTCTGCAGCTTCCTCTCCTCCCTCATAGAAGTGAAGATTTGAGGGCTTACTCTGCATTAGGCTTTAGCTTAAGGGAACGTGGTTGGTTTGATCTTCCGTTGGGACCATTCAAAGTGTCTTCAGATCAGCAATAAAGCTGTTTCACTTTCTTATCATTTGTGCATTCACTGGAGTAGCATTTTTAGCTTCCTTCAAGAACTTTTCTTTTGCATTCACAACTTGGCTGTTTGGCACAAGAGGCCTAGCTTTTAACCCGTCTTGGCTTTCAACATGCTTTTCTCACCAAGCTGAAATCATTTCTAGCTTTTGACTTAAAGTGAGAGATGTGACTCTTCCTTTTACTCGAACACTTAGAGGTCATTGTAGGGTTACTAACTAGACTAATTTCAATATTGTTTTGTCTCAGGGAACACAACATTTACCAATTAAGTTTATTATCCTATGTGGGTGTGGCTCATGGTGCTTGAAAACAATTATAATAGTAATACCAAGGATCACTGATTTGCAGATTGCCATAATAATATCGAGATATTATGAGAATTACCAAAACAGGACAGAGACATGAAGTGAATATGGCCTCCTGGAAAAATGGCACCGGTAGACATCCTCAACTCAGGGTTGCCACAAACCTTCGATTTGTAAGAAACATATTCTGTGAAGCACAGTAAAGCATAGTGCCATCAGATGATGTGTGCTAACGTATGGAAACTCTCCATGTTATTATAGCAGCTTTTCTGAAATAATAATCTATTCAGATATTCAATATAACATCATTCTAAAGCTTTTTTTTATAAACAAAGAATGAAGCACCAGGTTAACTAAAATAAACATTTTACATACAATGAGATAACTTATTAAATCGTGATTCTTAAGTAGTTATCTTTTAAATATAAGTGCTTCCGCCAAGAGTGGAAGTCTCCAGGAAAAGCATTTGTGCAACTGAATTGCAAGCTGGATTATCTACTTTCCCCCACAAACACCATTTTTACCTGAAAAAATGGCAGATAAACTATGGTTATTCATACTTAGGTATTTGACAGACATTTTCTCCTTTCTCAAAACTGAACAATGTCTGGTTATGTAAGAACTGACAGTATCTGCTGGCAGTGATACATTCTGAGCTTTAGAATTTTGGAAAACTTGTTGTCTACCACCGTGAACTAGACAGCTTCCCTGTACTTAAGTAAGACTTTTCTGATGAGATTGGCAGTGATATTAATGAATGTCACTTGTTGCGAATGTCTAATGAAATTTAGTCAACATTAGAAGAGCTGTGTAACCCAGTAACCAGTGTTTTTGAAATGATTAATGTGTGCTGTTACAAATCAAGAATGCTGGTTAAAAAAAATCATTTGAAGTACAAGTGAGACCAAATGATTTTAACGTAACAGTACAAAAAGTTTACTGGTGGCCGGGCGCAGTGGCTCAAGCCTGTAATCCCAGCACTTTGGGAGGCCGAGGCGGGTGGATCACGAGGTCAAGAGATCGAGACCATCCTGGTCAACATGGTGAAACCCCGTCTCTACTAAAAATACAAAAAATTAGCTGGGCATGGTGGTGCGTGCCTGTAATCCCAGCTACTCAGGAGGCTGAGGCAGGAGAATTGCCTGAACCCAGGAGGCGGAGGTTGCAGTGAGCCGAGATCGCGCCATTGCACTCCAGCCTGGGTAACATGAGTGAAACTCCGTCTCAAAAAAAAAAAAAAAAAAGTTTACTGGTATGATTTAGATTCCACATTGCAACGAAACTTTACAAAGCTGTCAC
The DNA here is from genome assembly GCF_009761245.1 of Sapajus apella. NCBI lineage: Eukaryota > Metazoa > Chordata > Mammalia > Primates > Cebidae > Sapajus > Sapajus apella. The sequence continues at coordinate 18,702,326 of NW_022436955.1, forward strand.
TGTTCACATTTTGGTGTAGTATTACAAAAGGATAACCAAAATTATCAAAACAGCTATTAAAATACTCCTTCCTTTTCCAACTACATATCTGAAACTAAATTTTCTTCATATAATTCAGCCAAAACAATCAATTAAAATAGACTGAATGGAAAAGCATTTCATTTTCATTAATTATAATAAGGTTTTTGTTTCAGTCATGTGTAGGTTAGTGTATGTGGGTACACTGGAGTCATGATGAAAACATATTTCTTACTATGGGGTCATGTAAAAACATTTCGCAAACATGGCAACCTGGATAAACCCCTACACATATGCACAAAGAAGCACGTATGGGAATGTCCACAGCAATATTTTTCCAATAGCAAAAAACTAGAAATAATACAGGAAAACACAAAAATTGCAGCATAGTCACGAAATTAACTGCAATAAAGCAGTAGATACTACTGAACTACTACATCAATATAATGTCAAAATAACAAAGTAAAAAAAGTAAGTCACAGAAAAATACATGCTGTGAGATGACATTGAATTCAAGTTCATAAACAAGCAAATTCAAATAACGACTGTCTAGGGGTACTTGCATAATGGTAAAAAAGAAAAAAAAACCATAAAGGAAAATTTAAGAGGCAAGCCACAGCGGCTCACAACTGTAATCCCAGCACTTTGGGAGGCCGATGTGGGCAGACCGCTTGAGTCAGGAGTTCAAGACCACCCTGGCCAACATGGTGAAATCTAACTATACTAAAAATATAAAACCCAGCTGGGCGTGGTGGCAAACACCTGTAATCCCAGCTACTCTAGAGCCAGAGGAAGGAGACTCTCTTGAACTCGGGATGAGGTAGAGGTTGCACTGAGCCAAGATTGCACCACTACACTCCAGCCTGGGCAACAGAGCAAGACTCTGTCTCAAAAAAGAAGACAAGAATGATAAAAATTTAAGGTGGTGGTTACTTTCCTCTTCGGGGATGAAAGGAGATATAAAGAAGGACGGGTAATAAGTGCATGGGTGTTTGATTTATATTTTTTTGTATGTAGAAAATATCTTGTAATAAAAAATATCTTGTAATGAAATAATAAAGCTGTCACTAAAATTACTTTAGCGGTAACAACAGAAGTTTTGCTGATCATCACCCTTCATGAGCTCCCTTGAGCCTAGATTTTGGATTTCTTTTCTTTTTGAGACAGGGTCTCACTCTGTCACCCAGGCTAAAGTGTAGAGTGCAGTGGCACCTTTTAGCTCACTGCAGCCTCAAACTCCTGGGCCCAAATGATCCTCCTGTCTAAGCCTTCCCAACAGATGTATGCTCATTTGTAAATTTTTGACTCATTATGTTGGACAGGCTGTCTTCAACTTCTGACCTCAGGCAATCCTCCCATCCTGGACTCCCAAAAAGTGTTGGGATTACAGGCATGAGCCACTGCGCCTAGCCCAGATTTTGGTTTCTAATATTACTCTCCACTGAAAGGAACCAGGAACCTAGACGGGAGATGACTCCATGTCTTGGGGCAAGAAAACAATAAACACCCTTCTGGTATTTTCCAGCACTGCCAGAAAGCAAGAACACTTTTCAGGCTGCCAGAGTCAGTGCCAAAAGGACAAAGGAATCAGCTCCAAGACAATGCCATTAGCCAATCTATGACAATCTGAGCTTCATGAAGAAAATAACTATGGTTAACTGAAAGAAACTGAAACAAAACTAATTTTGTAAAAATAATTTAGCACCAGTGGGTCTAAAAGGGGTTTTTGTACATGGAAAAGAATACTAGCCCTCTTCATCTCATTAATCCCCAATGGGGCGCATAAATTAAAGACAAAAACAGAGCATACATAACAATAACCTTTCTGTGGCTGAATACAATTCCTTCCAGTAGAAATTGTTGAAAATCAAGATAACTGGAAATCTGCCACTAGTTTACCCCACACCACACAGAATAAGTCTTATAATAATTTTATTTATATTTTATCTGTTAAGATGTTTAAAGTGCTTAAAAGAACAAGCCACATTAATTTATATGTAATATTTAAGCAACATTAATTTTCAGTAGACAAATTTAACAACCGAGCATTAAGCAAACCATAAAAATGTTACAGGTAAGACGTTAAAAAGATTCACATAAGAATTCTTTTTTAGAAAGAAAGAGTAAGAAACAGCAGTTGATCTTCCACTTCATCTCTAGAAATATCACCCAATGTTAAGATACATTTTTGGCTATCTTTTCAAACATTCCACCCATTCACCAATTATCTTTTTCTTTCTTCTTTTTTTTTTTTTTTGAGACGGAGTCTTACTCTGCCACCCAAGCTGGAGTATAGTGGTGTGATCTCAGCTTACTACAACCTCCACCTCCTGGGTTCAAGTGATTCTCCTCTGGAGTAGCTGGGAATATAGGCGTTCACCAAAACACCCAGTTAATTTTTGTATTTTTTAGTAGAGACAGGGTTTCGCCATGTTGGCCAGGCTGGGGCGTGAGTCACTGCACCTAGTCAAGTCAAATATTGTTTAAACGTAAGGCCGGGCGCGGTGGTTCACACCTGTAATCCCAGTGCTTTGGGAGGCCGAGGTAGATGGATCACTTGAGGTCAGGAGCTCAAGACCATCCTGGACAACATGGTGAAACCTCACGTGTATTAAAAAAAAACAAGAATTAGCTGAGCGTGGTGGTGCATGGCTGTAATCCCAGCTACTTGGGTGGCTGAGGCACAAGAATTGCTTGAATCTGGGGGGTGGAGGCTGTAGTAAGTCAAGATCGTGCCTCTGCACTCCAGCCTGGGCAACAGAGTGAGACTCTGTCTCAAAAAGAAAAACAAAACAAAAAAACAACTTAGGAAGGGATAACCAGGTAAAAAGCTCAAAGAATAAAAAATATGTTTTTTTTTTTTTTACAATAATATACAATAGAACTGTCAAAAGGCATTTGTACCCTCCATAAATATACTATAGAAAACAACTCTGAACACATGAACATGTTCTTCCATTGTCTGGTTTCTTTTTGAATTTCTCAACGTCTGTTTCCTCTTTCGGACCCTGGTTTCCTTGGATTTATTTTCAGGATTTTTTTTTTAATTATTTTCCGCTCTCTTCCTTCTCCTATTCTGCAGTATGCAGCTATGGCATGAGCTGGAAGCGTGGCCTCAGGAAAACAAGCAAAAGAGTCTATCTTGACCAATAATTCCCATACCTACAGGAAGTCATTTCTACAAAATGAAGAAACTTGGAAAAACCCAAGAATTCAATGAAGTTATTCATTCTGAGATGCTTTTGCTGCACCTGAATGCTTGCTAGTTCCTAGACTGTCTGCTCTACACAAATTGGGTAATATGTCAGACAGGACAGTCCTGGGTCAGTACTGTCATCTCCTTTTCCATGTCCTAAGGCTTCACGGCCAGGCAAAAAATATCCTTCATACTAAATTTCAAGTTTCCATACAAACCAGTGGTCTTGCCTATGGCCTATGGTGTAGCATTCTACTTTGGGTAGACAGGTGGGGCCCAGCTGCAGCTCTAGGAGCACTGATATCAACACTGCGCAGAACGGCAGGTAGAGTGAAGTTAAGACTTCAGCACATTCCTCCTTCGAGGAGTCAATCTCCTATCTTCCAGACAAGACATCCCTATGTTCTGGGTTTTCCTGGACAGTCTCAACTTTAAAATTTTACTTCTAAATGTATAAATACATTTGACTTAAAAAAAAATACTGTCAGAATAGGTGTGCTGATTTTTGGTTTGGAAAATATGCTCACCATAGCTCAAGAAACCATGTAACATAATAATGAAGCCAATCTTAACCTACAACACAAGCTGTAAGTTGAAGTACCCTCCAGAACACCACTCTTTGCCCTTCATTCCTTCAGTTATTACAAAAGCAAGCCTAAGTTAAAGTTCAATTTCCTAAGAGGGAAAAGAATTGCTTTTCTTCGTTTTGTGGGCCAAAACGAAACTGCAGTTTGCTGTGGCCCCTCCTACTAATGACTGCAAATCTTCTGCCCCACAGTACTGTTCTATACAGGACACTAATTCTTTTTATAAACAATGATATTACATGGAACCAGAAGTGAGAGCAGGAGGCCTATGAATAGACCTCAATGGCTGCAGCAGAAGCTTCAGCTCAGGTTTTGTTATTATGGCAGTGGCAGATCTTATGGCAATGGAGGGTCTTGCAGCTTAAAAGCAAACCGTTGGCTCTGAAATCAGGACACTTGTCTTCTGACGACCCAGTGGCATGTGAACAGAGAATACTGAAAGAATCACCACCAGGAAACAGATGTAAGCATTTGGCCAGCTTCATTCAGGCACAAGGAAGCGTTAAGTTAGTATAATGCTCTTTATTCTGGCACTGGAGTCAGGTTTGAAAAATCCAATAGGGTGAAAAAAAAAGCTTATTTTATTTTTCTATAGAAAAATGTAACAACCAAAGAATGACAAAGGAATCTTTAAAATAGTAAAAAGACTTAATATATGAAAGTCTGATCACCAAAAAAACTCATTTTGCTATCCCCTCTGGTGACACTCTTAAATGGATCATTAATACTTACTGCTCATCTAGTGCATAATCTATAAGGAATGAGAACAAATGCAGGAAGCATTTTATCTTTTTTTTAAAATAGAGACAGGGTTTCTCCATGTTGGTCAGGCTGGTCTCGAACTCCCAACCTCAGGTGATCCGCCCGCCTCGCCCTTCCAAAGTGCTGGGATTACAGGCGTGAGCCACTGCACCCAGCCCTTTTTTTTTTTTTTAAGATGGTGTCTCACTCTGTCACCCAGGCTGGAGTACAGTGGCACAATCTTGGCTCACTGCAACCTGTCTCCTGGGTTCAAGTGATTCTCCTGCCTCAGCCTCTTGAGTAGCTGGAATTACAGGTGCCTTCCACCACATCCAGATAATTTCTGTAATTTTATTACAGATAGGGTTTCACCATGTTGGCCAGGCTGGTATCAAACTCCTGACCTCAAATGATCTACCCTACTCAGCTTCCCAAAGTGCTGAAATTACAGGTGTGAGCCACCATGTCCGGCCAGGAAGCATTTTATCTATGCAAAAAAATGTGTTTGGTCAAGAACTGTCTTCTGGCAACTGTCCAGAACTGCTCAGCACTCACATAGGAAATTGATATGAGTTTCCCAAAGATCCTCATTCATTCATTCAATAAATACTTACAAACAAACTATTATGAACCCAGTACTGAATTGAGAATGGCGGGCAAAACAGATTTGATTCATGCCCTCAGGAAGCGAACAGTCCAGTGGGGGAGAAAAGAGGTGAAATAGACACACACACACACACACACACACACCACACACACACAGCTATGCAATTACAAATTGAGGTAAGTGCTACAGAAAAGAATTAGGGGCTATAGTTCAATGCCAGTGGGAACCTAATTTAGATCAGGGAGGTATCCTCTGAGGTTCTTCTCCCCTCTAGATCTATGTGCCTAAAGTGAAATTAAAAAAAAAACAAACAAAAAAACCCACTATTACTTTAAGCACCTTTCTGTCACAAGGAAGATAAGGGCTTATTTAATAATTCACTTTTTATTTTTTTAAATTTTTTTATTTTTTTTGAGACGGGAGTTTCACTCATGTTACCCAGGCTGGAGTGCAATGGCGCAATCTCGGCTCACTGCAACCTCCGCCTCCTGGGTTCAGGCAATTCTCCTGCCTCAGCCTCCTGAGTAGCTGGGATTATAGGCATGCACCACCATGCCCAGCTCATTTTTTGTATTTTTAGTAGAGACGGGGTTTCACCATGTCCCCGTGACCAGGATGGTCTCAATCTCTTGACCTCGTGATCCACCCGCCTTGGCCTCCCAAAGTGCTGGGATTACAGGCTTGAGCCACCGTGCCCGGCCAATAATTCACTTTTTAAAAAGAAAAAAAAAAGGTAATTAACATACCAAGCAAAATACTCAAAAGATATTTTAAAATAAGCCTCCATTCTACTCTCTGCTGTCTTTCAGATACCAAATTCCCCTTTCCCCGAGACAAACACTGTTCTTAGTTGCTTGAGCACCCTTCTAGGGACATATTAAACCTGCAGTTCTCAGTGTGTTTCAGGGACCCCGAGAGATAAGACTTTTTTTAAAGGAATTAAAAGGTTAAAACTATTCTCATGACAATACGAAAACATTATTTACCTTTTTCTCTTGTATTAGGTCACAAGTGGAGTTTTCCAGAGGCTACATAGTAGGTGACAGTATTGCTGCTCTGACAGCTAATGGAATGTGGGAAGAAGATACAGAGTAGGCTATCTTCAATTCAGACAGATATTTAAAAGATTTGTAAAAATATAAAACAATGCCACTCTTCTCACTACATTCTATTTTTGTTTTGGAAAATATACTTATTTTTCACAAAAATATGCTACTTATGTTAACATGTAATGAGCTTACCACTGTTAACTGAAAATAAGTTAATGTTTTAAATTTCTCAGTTTTAATTTCTACTACAGTAAATATCGGTAGGTATTAAAAGCTCTCTGGAGTCCTCAATCATTGATATGGATGTGAAAAAGTCCTACCTAAGACCAAAGAGTTTGCAAACCACTAAACATTTACAAATGTATGCCAAGTGCTAAACACTGCTAAACACTAGCTAGTAACTGCATCATTTTGGTGGCTGTTCTGAGTGTATTTTAAATAGATGGGTGCTGAGAAGGAAACCAGGTTACTTATTTGTGGCTATAAACGTGTTGTCAATTATTTGGCTATCAACGTAACACAAATTTCACCATGGTGAATGGCTAGTTGCTTTTCCATAGCATCTTAAATATTTGGTATATTAATATGTGGAGTTAGTCTAAGCCCATAAAGAGCTTACAAATCAGAAAGTAATTATAACTTACATGTGATAACTAAAGTTGGATGGCAAGGTTAAATACATTTGTGTTGAGTCAAGACAGAAGCTATTAGTAAATGGAATAACATAGTAATATAGCAGCTTTTCAGGACTAACCCTTCCTCAGACAGATAACAACTATAAACTATGGGCAATATATAGAAAATTCTTGCCTAGCTGACAGCACTGGAGAGCAACCAAAGCCAAGCAGAAATTAGAGTGGATTCAGCGTATGAGAGAAGGGAACTTGACTGTGTGAGATTAGTCAGTCTCTGTGGCACAGAGGGATTAAAACTTAAGCAGAAAGATGCTTCTCCATGGCTTAAGGAGACAGTACTAAGTCTGGCTGTCAGAACAGATAGAAAGTGAGGGAGGAAGCCCCAAGTCAATAAGATACACAGTCAGGCATAGTACTAGCTCCTCTGGAGGCTGGGGTGGGAGGATCACTTGAGGCCAAGGGTTCGAGGGTACCGTACATAACTATATTCCAGCTTGAGCAATACAGTGAAACCCTGTTTCCAAAAAACAAACACAAAAAAACAAAGAAGATATACGACTCATAATTCATCACAGAAGATATACAAATGGCCAGTAAGCACATGAAAAGATACTCAACATCATTAGGCATAAAGGAAATGCAAATTAAATATAATGAAGTACTACTACCCATCTGCTAGATCAAAAAAGATCAACACTACCAGCTGTTGATGAGGAAGTAGACAAAAGGGAGCCCTCATGCACTGCTGGTAGGAATGTAACAATGGTGGGACCACTTTGGAAAACAATGAGCAATTCCTTAAAATTTCTTTGAACATAATTAACCATACCACCTAGCAATTTCACTCCTAGGTATCAACCCTAGAAAAATGAAAACATGTCCACATAAAGACTTGTACACACAATCTTCGTTGCAGCATTACTTAAAAAGCCAAAAAGTAAAAACAACCCAATGTCCATCAACTGATGTATGGAATAAATATAATGTGGTATATCCATAGAATAGAATATTATTTAGTAATAAAAAGGAATGAATTACTGATATATACTACACTGGAAGACTTCTGTCTTCTGGCAACTCTCCAGAACTGCTCAGCACTGACAAATGGGAAATTGATGAGCTCCCCAAAGATCCTCATTCACTCATTTTTGGATTAACTTCAAAAACACATTATAGGGAGGCCAAGTACACTGACTCACGCCTATAATCCCAGCACTTTGGGAGGCAGAGACGGGTGGATCACTTGAGGTCAGGAGCTCGAGACCAGCCTGGCCAACATGGTGAAACCCTGTCTCTACTAAAAACACAAAAATTAGCCAGGTGTGGTGGTACATGCCTGTAATCCCAGCTACTAGGGAAGCTGAGGCACGAGAATCACTTGAACCCAGGACGTGGAGGTTGCAGTGAGCCGAGATTGCACCACTGAACTCTAACCTAGAGTGGAGTGGACAGAGTGAGAGAGATGCTGTCTCAAAAACAAACAAACAAAAAATCATTACAGGGAGATAGACATTGAAAGACTATTTAGTGAAATTTCCAGACAAGGCAAAGCTACAGAGATAGAAAACAGATCAGTGGTTGTCTGGGGCTCAAGATGAGAGCAGGAATTGACTGCAAATGGACAGGAGGAAACTTTTTGGGTGATGGAAGTGTTCTAAAACGGAATTGTACATGATGAAAGTTACTACTTTAAAAAACTTACTTCATACCTATAATCCCAGCACTTTTGGAGGCCGAGGCAGCGGATCATGAGGTCAGGAGATTGAGACCATCCTGGCTAACACGGTAAAACCTCATCTCTACTAAAAATACAAAAAATTAGCCAGGCGTGATGGCACGTGCCTGTAGTCCCAGCTACTAGGGAGGCTGAGGCAGAAGAATCCCTTGAACCTGGGAGGCAGAGGTTGCAGTGAGCCGAAAACACGCCACTGCATTCCAGCCTGGGCAAATGAGTGAGACTCCATCTCAAAAAACAAACACAAATTTACTATAAATTATTAAACTATATGTTTCCATTTGGATGAATGTTATGGTATAAATCCCCCCACTCCCCCGTAAAAGCTGTTTAAAGACAGAAAAATTTAGGAAGAATATTAGGAAAATAGCTAATGCATGCTGGGTTTAATACCTAGGTGATGGGTTAACAGGTACAGCAAACCACTATGTCACACTAAATATGTGACAAACCTGCACATTCTGCACATGTACTCTAGAACTGGAAAAAAAAAAAAAAAAAAAAAAGCCGGGTGTGGTGGCTCACAGGTATAATCCCAGCACTTTGGGAGGTTGAGGCAGGTGGATCAGGAGGCGAGGAGATCAAGACCATCCTGGTCAACATGGTGAAACCCCACCTCTACTAAAATACAAAAAAATTGGCTAGGCATGATGGTGGGTGCCTGTAGTCCCAGCTACTCAGGAGGCTGAGGCAAGAGAATTGCTTGAACCCAGGGGGCAGATGTTACAGTGAGCCGAGATCATGACACTGCACTCCAGGCTAGCAACTGAGCAAGACTCCACCAAAAAAAAACAAAAAAACAACAAACAATTCTAGGGATAAGGGCAGGGTGGGAAAGGCAAAATGAGACCTGTAAGACTTGACGGTCAGCCGGGCACAGTGGCTCATGCTTGTAATCCCAGCATTGCACCGTGGCCTCCCAAAATGCTGAGATTACCGATGGGTGCCACCATGCTGGGCCAAATTTTTTCTATTAAAAAAAAATGCGAGGCTGGGTGCAGTAGCAGATGCCTGTAATCCCGGCACTTTGAAAGGCTAAGGAGAGTGGATCATCTGAGGTCGGGAGTTTGAGACCAGCCTGGTCAACATGGCGAAACCCCGTCTCTACTAAAAATATAAAAATTAGCTACCACGGTGGTATGTACTTGTAATGCCAGCTACTTAGGAAACGGAGGCACAAGAATCACTTGAACCCAGGAGGCGGAGACTGCAGTGAGTCAGTATTGCACCACTGCATTCCAGCCTGGGTGACAGAGCGAGACTCTGTCTCAAAAATTTTAAAAAATAAAAAATTAAAAAATTAAAGATCCCATTTGCAAAAATCAACTCACTCACAAAAGGTCCTGCTTACTACAGAATTCAGGTTGGGATCTATCTTTCTTTGTTAGTTTATTCGTTTATCAAATATGCCCTATATGAGCATATACTATGCCAAGTACAGAAAAAAGCCAATTCCAGAATTGTAAAAGATAATCAAACTATCACATGTTCATGTGGAATTCACTATAGTGTTCCACAGGGTTTCTTAACTTGGGCACTACTGAGATTTTGAACAGGACAATTCTGTTTCGAGGAGCTGTCCTTTGTACCGCAGGATGTTTCGCAGCATCCCAAACTTTTTACCCCTTAAATGCCAGTAGCGTCCCCTGTCCTGCCCACATTATATAACCGGTAATGACTCTAGACACTGCCAAATGTACCCTAGAACGAATACAAGTTAAAACATTTTAAGTAATGTCAACATAATAATATACAACTTCATAATTAATTGTATATATCTCTCTCTCTAAAGGTGATGAAACACTGGCTAATGTCTTAAGTAAATAAAACCGTGGACATCAAAAAAAATAGTGATGTCAAAGCAGATTAAGAAACTTGAACGGGGACAGAGTTAAAAAAAAAAAAAAAAAAAAAAAAAACCTGAACAAAGTTCTTAAATATTCAAATGTTTTTTAAAAATGAATCTCTAAGCCCTATGGTTAAGCTTCCTTTGTAGTTGGGAAATTCCTATTCTGCTAATTCAGGCTCTTTATTGAATACAGGTTTATATATCTCAATACATAAAATATTACTATAGCCTTAAATGAAAGTTGCCAGGAAATTAAAAAATATATATATTACTATAGCCTAACATTCATAGGAAGAATCTCTTGGTCTTTTCTGAGACCCTCTCAAGTATTTTGTTATAAATTGGAATAATCAGAGGAAAGAAAAGTAAGTGAATTTCAGTCTTAGTGTATTCTCCTCTAACTAAAAGGTTACATTTAGTAGGAAGGGGATGAAAATATTGATTAAATCTATACAGGTTTTTAAATCATTTTAAGTTTCATTTATTTAACTCTGCTCTGTTTCCCCTGATGATTTTTATAATTTCCTTGTTCTAATATGAACTAGTAAGTGAAGATCAACCTTGTTACTTAAAAAGGAAAAACCTATTAATTTTTATTGAGCCCTTCTGTGCCAGGAACTGCAGTAAGACACCTTATCTCATTTCATTCTCAAAACAGCTCCATGAAGTAGGAATTATGATCCCTAGTTTACAGCTAAAAGAATTAAGTAAAACTAGTATTTGTACCAGGCAAGACTGTCCAAGTCAAAAGCATACGTGATACTCTACCTATTTCTAAAAAAAGTAGCCAGCAATATCCACAATATCCACAAGAGCATTCTCTTCCCTATAATGTAAAATATACGAAGTCCAAAGTAAAAGCTGTAAGAATGGTTTTAATCTCAAGAGTTTGACAAAGAACTAAGAATCCCCAAATAATCAAAAAGAAAATCTCATCACATCCAGTGGTAACAAAATTCAGATATATATGATTTTCATATCTGTTCACGAATAACGCAATACTGGGCAACAGAAACACTCGCGATTTCAAGACTCTGGGGCAAGGACTGCTGACCAGCCTCAATAAAATGTCAGCTTGCTGCCAAAGGATCCAGATCAGTGGAATTTTCCAGTTCTCTAAGGAGATAATGCGGAGTTGCCTGCAGATTGGTTCTGAAAGCTAACCAGAACTAAAAATTAAAAACAAAAAACAGATCAAGCTCTACACATCAAATTTCTTCTTCCTACAGAAAACCTAAGTGAGTTATTCTAGTTGTACCTTTATCCAGGGTTTAGTCTGGAGGTCAATCTACTTGCTCAACTGCTTGCAAAGTTCATTCAACTTTTCCTCCCAGGTTTTGTTTCATGGAAAAAAATACAACCATCACCTTTTGGCAAGACAGAGTTATTAACTTTTCTCTGGAATTGCTGTCACTCACAGAGGTAAAAGAAAATGCATATACACACACAAATACACACCCTTTGAATGTCTTAATTTGAATCCTAAATAACCCAGAGTACATGTCAGAGAGGGAAATGAAAGCCTTAGAAAGGAATATTTTAGTTCCAAAATTCTAAAGGCAAACTGCTAACTGTAAAGGGAAATTATCAACGGTAAAAGAAAAAAATTCATAATCTTGTTGTTTTAAAGGAGTTTGCAGGTATAGAAGCAATCATAAAAGCAGATCATACATTTGATTCCTGGTGTAGGAACTGAAACTCTGGCCCAGAGATAAAAGGGTGACAATTTGTTTAACACACCTATGCTGAAGCAGCTGCCCCCATCTGTCTACTTTCCCTCCTTCCCCTAAAAGCTACTTAGGTCTCGGTTTATCCAGTTATACATGCTAATTGACAAGAAGGCATAATTCCCAAGCCACGTTTTGGAAATAACATGGTGACCTATTTCAACACTTACAAACAGATGTTAAATTGCCCAAAGTATATTTAAATAATCTCATCTCATTCATTCTTGCTAATGCTCACAGATTCATTCTCTTATCGGACTTTCTTCCCACAAAATGGCCTTATATCAAATTTTATAAATATTAAAAAGGCTGTTTTGTACTAAAAAAGAAAATAACTAGAGGAGAGGGAAGCTTTCAAAAAGAACTTTCACATGGTGGGCAATATAAATGTCTCTAAGATAAGACACAGAACACACTGGGTTCTTTTTCTCTGTGACCCTTGCCGCCCCCGCATTCTACCTAAACTCACTGTGTAACTGATCATGAACAAAAGAGAAGCACAGTTTGAATTTCAGCTAAAGAGATACACTATATTCAAAGGGTTTGCTCCCCTAAAGACTGGTTTTTTGTTGTTTTGTTTTTGGTACAAATGGGGTCTCCCTATGTTGCCCAGGCTGGTCTGAAACGCCTGGCTACGAGACTGTATTCTGCTCTAGATATGAATCCATTTTGTCCTTTATAAAGGAAGCCTTGACTTCCTCTACACAATTTACTCATCCTAGTCGTAATAAGCATTTCCATTCGAGAAAAAAATTCTGATAGGAATTGTATCATCTTTCTAGACATGAGGCAATCTTTAACTGTTTCTCAGAAAGAAAATGATAAATAACCTAAATTTCCCTATAGAGAGTTGGTTTTGAAAATGATAGAACTGGCCAGGTGCAATGGCTCATGCTTATAATCCCAGCACTTCAGGAGGCTGAGGCAGGTGGATCACCTGAGGTTAGAAGTTCTTCAAGATCAGCCTGGCCAACATGGTGAAATCCCATCTCTACTAAAAATACAAAAATTAGCTGGGCTTGGTGGCGAGCACCTGTAATCCCAACTACTTGGGAGGCTGAGGCATGAGAAATGCTTGAACCTGAGAGGTGGAGGTTGCAACGAGCCGAGATCACACCAGGGCACTCCAGCCTGGGCAACAGAGTAAGACTCTGTCTCAAAAAAGTAAAATAAAATAAATTATAGAAAATTCAAAGTAGAACACTATGCTAGTCATTAACAAGAATCAGATAAATCTATAAGCAATAAGATGAAATATATTTATATATATTTTTGTATTTTTAAGCAAAAAAATATAAACTTCAGGAAAACAGGGTGAGATGACTCCATTTATATAAATAAAAACACTTTTTATACGTGAACAAAAAAGTATCCCAATAGCTACACATCCATATACATCGATTACTAAATGCTTAGGGAAAGGTCTAGAACAGAGCTGTCAAATGGAAATAAAATGGGCAGGCATAGCGGTTCACACCTGTAGTCCCACTGCAGGCGGCTGAGGCAGGGGAATCGCCTGATCTCTGAAGTTGGAGACCAGCCTGGGCAACATAGTGAGACCCCCATCTCTAAAACAAGAACAACAACAAAAAACAGAAATAAAATGGGAGCCACATACATAATTTTAAAATGTATTGTAGCCCTATTAAATATAGAAAGAAGCCAGTGAAATTTTTAATACATTTAACCCAATATGTCAAAAATGTTACTATTTCAACAATGTAACTGAAGTAAAATTGATGCTTATTTTTTTCTGACTAATTCTTCTAAATTTAGTGTGTATTTATACCTATAGCACATCTCAATTCAGACTAGCCACATTTCAAGTGCTCAACAGCCACATATAGCTAATGACTACTCTACTGACCGTGAAGACCTTACAAAAACCCCATCAAATTATTAACTTTCAAACAACCAAGAGTTTATTGTTAAGTACAGGAAAGGCTGAGGGAATACCATGTGCTTCCTTTCTGACAGGAAAACAAGGCTTCTAGGCAACACAGCAGGGTTTCTGCGTACTCTGACAGGGATGTGTATTGTAAAATGCATTGCTGTGGAAACAACATTTCTACAACTAGAGGACAAGTCAACCTGAAATAAAGGAAATAGCAGGAGTTGCAAAATGGGTCTCACAGAATGAGTAAGGAACTTCTCACATGTCTCTGCTTGAACTATGGCAAGATTAAGCTGAAAGAAAATGTCATTCCAATCATATAATGGACATTTACAGGCCGCGCGCGGTGGCTCACGCCTGTAATCCCAGCACTTTGGGAGGCCGAGGCGGGTGGATCACGAGGTCAAGAGATCGAAACCATCCTGGTCAACATGGTGAAACCCCGTCTCTACTAAAAATACAAAAAAAATTAGCTGGGCATGGTGGCGCGTGCCGGTAATCCCAGCGACTCAGGAGGCTGAGGCAGGAGAATTGCCTGAACCCAGGAGGCGGAGGTTGCGGTGAGCCGAGATCGCGCCATTGCACTCCAGCCTGGGTAACAAGAACGAAACTCCG
>NW_022436955.1:18717378-18740883 GCF_009761245.1 Sapajus apella
GTAGAGACGGGGTTTCACCATGTTGACCAGGATGGTCTCGATCTCTTGACCTCGTGATCCACCCGCCTCGGCCTCCCAAAGTGCTGGGATTACAGGCTTGAGCCACCGCGCCCAGCCCCACCCTGCTTTTAAGATGAAAACTAATACACAAAACCAAAAGGATAACAATTAGTCTCCACAGATCAAAGTTTTAAAAAACGATGATCATTATAAAGGCTATTGATTTATTCCTTAATCAAATACTATAAACTATTTGCCACATGCCAGGTGGATGCATACAAAAAACACAAGATCTGTGCCTTCAAGCTCACAGTGCAGTAATGGAGACTAAGGTGTAAACTGACAATTAGAGAGTAAGGGATAGTTAGTGCTACAAGAAATGCTATTAAGCAAATGCAGTTGCAAAGGGGTAGTAGTTAGGGTTTTTAGATGCAAGACACAGACACTGACTGGCTGACAGAAAAGGAATTTATTTAAAAGATACTGGGGTAAAAACAAAGATACTAAGCTTTGCAAGTCTCCATAGAATATACAAGACGGATCAAGTCCTGGCCCATAAAATTAGTATCAACAAATTTAAAAGAGTTGACATCATAAAGAGTGTGTTTACCAACAACGTGATCAAACTAGAAAGCAACAACAGAAAGACACTGGAAACCTCTCCAAACACTTGGAAATGAAACAATACACTTCTAAATAACGCACGGTCAAAAAGCCTCAAGGGAAATAAAAACGTATAATGAATGGAATGAAATAATACATGTATCAAAAATTGTTGGACATAGCAAAAGCAGTGTGTGACGGAAATTTATAGTGATAAATACATACAGTGTAAAGAGGAAAAGTCTCAAATCAATAATCTAAGCTCCCACTTTAAGAACTTAGTAAAAAAAGAGCAATATATAGGCAAAGCAAGCAGAAGCAAGGAAATAATTATAGTAGAAATGAATGAAGTTGAAAACAAAGACAATAGGGCAAGATCAATGAAACAAAAGAGCTGGTTCTTCAAACAGATCAACAAAATTGACAAATGTCTAGCAAGACTGACCAAAAAAAAAAAAGAAAAAAGAGAAGAAGACAAAAATTACCAGTATCGGGGGCGGGAGAATGAAACAGGATATTATTACAGATATCAAAAGGATAAGTGAATGTCATGAAGAATTCTACCCAAATAAATTTGACAACAAAGACCAATTCCTCAAAAAAGATAAACCATAAGACACTCAATATGAAAGAGCCCTGTAACTATTAAGGAAACAATCTGTTATTTAAAAACTACCAAAAAGGAAATCTCTAGATTAGTGATTACCAGAGGTTAAGGAGGTTAAAGGAGTGAGGGCAGAAGGAAAATGTATGTAGCTATAGAGAACATGAGCAATCTTAGCAGATATGAAAATGTTCTGTATCTTGACTATATCCGTCAATGTCAGTATCCCAGCTATAATATTATAAGATAGCATCATAGTGGGAAACTGGGTCAAAGGTACAAGAATCTCTGCATTATTTTACATGACTACACATAAGTATAGAACCTCTAAAAATAAAAGGTTTAATTTTTTTTTAAGGGTAAAGGGATCGCTGGGTGGAAGGGCTCATGCCTGTAATCCCAGCACTTTGGGAGGCCGAGATGGGCAGATCACTTGAGACCAGGAGTTTGAGCCCAGGCTGGACAACATGGTGAAACCCTGTCTCTACTAAAAATACGAAAATTAAACAAGCACAGAGGTATGAATCTGTAGTCCTGGCTACTTAGGAAGCTCAGGTGGGAGAATCGCTTGAACTCAGGAGGCAGAGATTGCAGCGAGCTAAGACTGTGCTACTACACTCTAGCCTGGGCAACACAGCGAAACTCCATCTCTAAAAAAAAAAAAAAAAGAAAGAAAGAAAAAAAAAAAGCTATATAGGGTATCTGCACTTAATGCCCATGAACTTCCAATTTAGGCAAGATGGATGCTTAAGATAACCTAAACATTTTCCAGATAAAGACCTAGAAACACTAGATAAAATATACCAAAAATTATATTAAGTGTATAGCTAAACTCATAAGAAAGAAAGGGCAACTCCCGGGTGTTAGAATCAAAGAAGGAACTGAAAAACCACAGTAGAGCACATGAGAGGATATAGTGGTTACAGTGGCCAGGGTGGGGTAGGGGCAGACAGTTTCAATAACTTCCAGTCTGGGTTTTATTTGCCATGTGATAATAGGAATGGTCTTGGGCTTACAGATGGTAGAGAACTAGAACTGAGACGAAAAGTGGAAAGTCTATGCATCCTCAATGAAAGGAAGGAGTTAGAAAAAAAAAAAAAAAAAATCACATAACAGCCCAGGGAACAGACAAGAAAGTATATCTAAGCTTTGGGCTGTAGTGGGTAGGAAGAAAGGTCTCTCAAGAATAGGAAAGAACCCTGGGCCTGCAACCCACATAGATTTGGGATTTAAAATTATATTTTCAATTATAATATCTGAACGTTCTAGGCACTCCAAACCAAAGAATTAATATAAAAATTGGCCCAGGCCAGAGCATCTGGAAGCAGCAAATTCATCCCCACTTTAAAAAAAAAAACTTAGCCCCAGGTCATATAAGATCACACCACAGATAAAACCTTACTAAAGAGTAAAAACATATTAAACATGAAAGGAAATATGGACAGTGAACTGAAGGACTTTTTTGAGAGTTAGCAATCAACTAAAACTTATGAGTAACGAAGATAAAATTTTTGGGCATATGACATGATCTAAGCTAAATCTCTGCCAAATTACCCCAGCAGTGGCACGTAGAATAGAGAGAGGAAGAGTAACTACAGGCTTTAAGTAAACTTAGGAAATGATTACAATAGTCAAAGTCCTTCAAAAGACTTTAGAAAATATTCTAATTACATAGAGAAAGACGCTTCAGAATGTAAGACCCGGGGCCAGGTACGATGGCTCATACCTGTAATCCCAGCACTTTCTGAGGCCAACACAAGAGGACTGCCTGCAGGCAGGAGATGGAAACCAGCCTGGGGTCAGACCCTGTCTTGATAAAAAAATTAAAATTAAAATAATTTATAAAAAAGAAAGAAAGAATATAAGACCCAGAGAAAGGCAATGAGAGTGGAGATAAAATGAGAGGAGGAAGATATGAATGAATACTTAGAGACATTTTGAAAGTATAGTTAAAAGGACTTACTGGATTGGACAGTTAGGGGATGGGGGAGAGACAAGAAAGGGAAGAACTAAAGGTGACACTGAGCTTGAGGCCCAAATATTCCACAGGCAGTTTTGGCCCAGCAGACGAGAGCACTAGATTGGAGAGAAGCCTCAGATTCTAGTTCTCTCTCTTTGGCGAGCTACTTTATTTCAAAGGTTTGGTTTCTTCACTTCTGTAATAAGGAAGGATTTAGGGAAAATGAGTTAAATACTGGACCAGTTGTGGAGTCGATGGGATTCAAAATAAATTTCTTGCAAGCAACAAGAGATATAGGTCTGGAGCTCAGGAGAAAGGCAGTACTGAAAGGACAGAGCAGAGAGAGAATCATCAATGTTGAAAAGATGGTTAGAGCTGTAGCAGTAGATGACATTATTGATACATGAAGACAAGAGGCCTGTGAATCCTGGAAAAACCCTAAAGAAATATAGAAAAGGTGGCGGTAGAAAGCTCTGAGGCAATTAGGCAAAGTGGCACGTGCCTGTGGTCCTGGCTACATGGGAGGCTGAGGCAGGAGGATCACTTGAGCCCAGGAAGCAGAGGTCATAGTGAGCTGAGATCTCACCACTGCACTCCAGCCTGGGCGATGGGAGTGAAACCTCGTCTCAAAAGGAAAAAAAGAAAGCTCAGAGGCATACCAGTCTTACTGAGAAGGGGTATTCTGAGACAGTGTACCATAATTAGATCACATAATATATTGAGAGAGAGCTGTGTTCCATTTTCCAATGCCAACTAATTTCCTGAGTAATCGATACAATATAAGCAAAATAAAAGTCTGTCGGCTGGGCGTGATGGCTCAAGCCTGTAATCCCAGCACTTTGGGAGGCCGAGGTGGGTGGATCACGAGGTCAAGAGATCGAGACCATCCTGGTCAACATGGTGAAACCCCGTCTCTACTAAAAATACAAAAAATTAGCTGGGCATGGTGGCGCGTGTCTGTAGTCCCAGCTACTCAGGAGGCTGAGGCAGGAGAATTGTCTGAACCCAGGAGGCGGAGGTTGCGGTGAGCCGAGATCGCGCTATTGCACTCCAGCCTGGGTAACAAGAGCGAAACTCCGTCTCAAAAAAAAAAAAAAAAAAACACCTTGGATTTAGATAACCCCACAGCACAACACAGAAACATGGCTGAAAAGCAGATATGATGCTTGTGGTTACTGTTCCAAAGGAAACGTTTCCTCCAACTTTTGCTTTGAAGCTAGTAACACTATACAAGAGACCAAGATCAAGAGCGTTTTATACATGATATTCCTTGGATCTTCCTAATTCGCACTTCTTGCCAAACAAGTCATGTCATGCTCTATCCGACTAGGGAAAACTCTTCTCCTTTTGTTTCCACTTCCTACAGGCAGATCATCTCACAAGCAGCTAGGACTACAGGATCTCAGTTTAAAGCAGAAGCCAATGCAAAGCATGACTTTCTCCTGCTCATTCTCAAATTAGCAACTATTGAAATTGTACTACATTTCAAATTCAAGGAAATGCTAATAATCAAAAGGTTATGTCTTAAGCACCCAGAATTAGTAGGTCTAAAAGATGAGTGTTTGTTTAGAATCTTCCAGTT
This sequence comes from Sapajus apella, assembly GCF_009761245.1. Classification (NCBI taxonomy): domain Eukaryota; kingdom Metazoa; phylum Chordata; class Mammalia; order Primates; family Cebidae; genus Sapajus; species Sapajus apella. The sequence continues at coordinate 18,722,128 of NW_022436955.1, forward strand.
CCTCAATGATGGGAAAATATTAGCCTAGCGTTAAATTATTTCAGCTTAAATTTATCACAGGTTCCTTTGGGTAATAGGGTTGTGGCAAGAATCCAAAATTCAAGTAACTGAATATAGTTAAGTGCTGGATGTCAGACCAGCCTGATTTTTAATCCTTGACCAAAATAATTAGAACACAGCTGCTCAGCCTCTCCCAAAAGAAAAATTCCTCAATCCAAATTAAAGTATCTAATATGAATCTTTCTGTACAATCAGAACCATTCATGAAATGACAGCAAGCTGCCTTTACAAGAACTTAATCAGAACATAAAAATCACTGATTGCTATGATTAGGATGAATGACATTCTTCCCTAATGTTAAAACATTTTGAAATAGCACCTTCCAACATGAAGGACCTAAGAGAGAAGCCGCACGTAGCATTTTCAAAGGATCAATAAGATACAGCCCCAAATTGGGCTCACAATTTATCTCAGCGTTTATAAAAGTCAGATTTTTTTTTACTTGATCTCTTAAACTGAGGATTAATAAACTTCGATAATTTGATACAATATGGGAACTACCTACGGGAATATGTAAACCTTAATTTATTCATTCTGTAACATTTGACAAAGGCATAAAATAGTATTAGTTTAATAAAAAGTCTGTTTTGGTAATAGTCTTCAAAAGAGGAAAAATTTTGGCTGGGCATGGTGGCTCATGCCTGTAATCCCAGCACTTTGGAAGGCTAAGGTGGGTGTATCACCTGAGGTCAGGAGGTCAGTCTGACCAACATGGCAAAACCCCGTCTCTATTAAAAATACAAAAATTTGCAGGACGGGCCGGGCGCGGTGGCTCAAGCCTGTAATCCCAGCACTTTGGGAGGCCGAGGCGGGTGGATCACGAGGTCAAGAGATCGAGACCATCCTGGTCAACACGGTGAAACCCCGTCTCTACTAAAACTACAAAAAAATTAGCTGGGCATGGTGGCGCGTGTCTGTAGTCCCAGCTACTCAGGAGGCTGAGGCAGGAGAATTGCCTGAACTCAGGAGGCGGAGGTTGCGGTGAGCCGAGATCACGCCATTGCACTCCAGCCTGGGTAACAAGAGCGAAACTCCGTCTCAAAAAAAAAAAAAAAAAAAAAATTTGCAGGGCATGGTGGCACATGCCTGAGGCAGGAGAATTGTTTCAACTCAGGAGACAGAGGTTGCAGTGAGCTGAGATCCCACCACTGCCCTTCAGCCGGGGTGACACAGCAAGATTCTGTCTCATAAAGAAAAAAGCAAGAGAAAAAAATTTTAAACCACCACACAAACCAGCAGGATATGAAGATATGGCTACTACAATGATCGTGGAGAAAATCCAGATAAATACACATTGGTAACTGCATGAAAACTGGTCTTCTCACATAATATTAGCATGACTTCAAATCGCTATTGCCTGTTTAGCAGCACCTATTAGAATTTAAGATGCACTTACCCAATGACCCAGCAATCCCACTTATAAAATTCTGTCCTTCAGAAATAACAGCATGAGAACATAAAAAAACACATGTGTAAGGATTACCACAGAATCATTAACTGTAAAATTTGGAAAACTAGTAAATGTTCATCAATAAGAGAAAGAGCACTCAAATTATGGAACAGTCACAAAATGGAGTACCAGGCAGACATAAAAAAATGTAGATGTTTATACTGAACCTGGAGAGATGCCCAAGATAGACTGTTAAGTAAAAATATAAGTTACAAGAAGAAATTAAAAATACACACACACACATACACACACACACAGCAGACTAATACAGACAGGGTAGGTCCACTTTTAAGTATATACGAATGCAATACATATATATATGTATATACACACACACAATATATATGTATATACAGTTTTTCCTACTCATTAATTTTAACTTATTCTTAATTAATTTATTTATTTTTTTTTTTTTGAGACGGAGTTTCACTCATGTTACCCAGCCTGGAGTGCAATGGCGCGATCTCGGCTCACCGCAACCTCCGCCTCCTGGGTTCAGGCAATTCTCCTGCCTCAGCCTCCTGAGTAGCTGGGATTACAGGCACGCGCCACCATGCCCAGCTAATGTTTTGTATTTTTAGTAGGGACGGGGTTTCACCATGTTGACCAGGATGGTCTCGATCTCTTGACCTCGTGATCCACCCGCCTCGGCCTCCCAAAGTGCTGGGATTACAGGATTGAGCCACCGCGCCCGGCCTCTTAATTTATTTTTAAATAAACCTTGATAGGTATGTATTACAAGTACAGAATAAATAGATTAGAAACTGAATAAGTAAAATAATTTTTAAAAGATTTTCCCATGAATACCTGGAATATTTTAAATCTATTAAAGGCAATTTCATTCACATTCTTGATTCAAAGATAGTATTCCAGGCCAAGCTGGTAACTGAGATAACTATGAATGGGGAGTCTTGTGACTAACATTAATATATGTCAATACAATACATTAGCATAACACAGGGAAGGATGGGCACAAAACTGATCATCAGTTAACAGCTATCAGCTTCTAGGGATGAGAATTAAAAATCAGACAGGCAAAAAGGAACTTTCACTGTTTTCTCTCTGAAAAAATTTAAGTGGTGAGACTACAGGTCATTTTTACTTTGTTATTTATAATTAAAAAAAAAACCAAAACAACAAAAAAGGTTTTTGTATCCCAAGGAAAAAAATGAGAGAAGAAAAATCATTTCTCACTTTCTAAACATAATGGTAGAGCTGAAAAAAGTAAATTCTAATACAGGGAAAAAGTAGAAACTGCACAGTACATAGAAATCTCATAGCAAGAGACTAATCTAATTAGGCAAAGAAAAATGTACAGCACTCTTTTGTATACCCAATCTTAAGAACGCTTCTTAATGCTTCCTGGGATCTTGCCAAAGACAGGCTAACTTTTCAGGGGGAATTCTGCCCTCTAGTGTACACTAAACGAAGTTAAAGCCCTATGAAACAATAATAAACTACTATTTTAAAGTTAACCAAAGTATTTTCACTTCATTTCTAGGGTATCATAATCATCTTTTTAAATGAAGGTCTTCACATCCTTGTTCCCAAATCAATTTATACCATCATACTAAGTAACTTTTATGACTATCATAACTTCACATTACCTATTCTATTATTCTATTCTGTACACATCCAAGACGCACCTAAAGTTACTCATTTTTCACACCAAGAGAATGTGGCACAACCACGGATACAGGAATATGACAATATAAAGTTTTAAAAGTCTGTGATCCTAGCAAACCACCATGGCACATGTATTTCTATATAACAAACCTGCATGTTCTGCACATGTATCTTGGAACTTAAAAGTAAAATTAAAAAAAAAAAAATTGTGATCCTGATAAACATCTGTCTCTTAAAATCACAGTTTTGAAACTTGTTGGCACTATAATTTGAGGCTAAGAGTAAAGGAAAAAGGCTGCTGTGTGTAATAAACTTCATCTCTTCACAGAATTTTCTAAGAACACTAGAATTTATTTAACTCCAGGCAACCTTGAAAATCGCTATAGGTAATTCCTAGGTTCAGGGTACTTGCTGTAGGTATTCAGTCCAAACTCACAGAGGTTACATCATCTCGGTGACCACAAATGAAAAAAGTTTTTGCTTTGAAACCTTTTTGGCCGGGCACAGCAGCTCATGCCTACAATCCAAGCACTTTAGGAGGCCGAGGCAGGTGGATTGCTTGAGGTCAGGAGTTTGAAACCAGCTTGGCCAACATGGTGAAACCCCGTCTCTACTAAAAATACAAAAATTAGCCAGGCGAGGTAGTGGGCGCCTGTAATTCCAGCTACCCGGGAGGCCAAAGCAGGAGGATCACTTGAACCTGAGAGGTGAAGGCTCCAGTGAGCTGAGATGTCAACAATGCACTCCAGCCTGGCGACAGAGCAAGACTCCATCCCAAAAAACAAAAACCTTTTCTATGTTTGGAGTCTCATTCAGATGCTCACATTGGCAAGGACTTTATTTCATGATCAAAATTATCAGATATCCTCTCCTCTTCCAAAAGGATAACACTAGACTTTCCATTCATACTTATCTCAGTTACTAGCTTAGCTAGGAATAATAGCCTTGAATTAAGATGTGAATGAAACTGCCTTTAATAGATTCAAAATACTCCAAATATTCATGAGAAAATCTTTTAAATATTATTTTCCTTATTCAATTTCTAATCCATTTACTCTGTACCTGCAATACCTATAAAGGTTTATTTAAAAACAAATTAAAAGAATAAGTTAAAAACAAATGAAGCAGGGTATTAGCATCCACTGAAGAACATGAAGGTGAAAGTCAGATACAGGATATTCTTGCTTCTACACAAATCACGTCATTCTGAAGTAACAGTACCACCAGAGCTGCCAAAATCAATCATTTCCATTGTCACCATTAGTTCCTGAAATATCCTATTAAAAGCTATTTCTAGCCAGTCCTATCCTGGAACAAAAGCTGCCAGAAGAAATGCACTTGACATGAGCTAGGCAAAGATATCTCCTACCTGGCTCTCTGTCAACATATAAGTTGCCCACAGTGTAGGATTCAGACCTCAGTAGGAGTTGATTACCTATAGAAACAGTAATAGCCATTATTCCCACATCACATCTTGTCTACAGTTGTTGCTGACAGGTATGAATGTACAAACACACCTGGAACTCATTTTTTAAAATGTGCTAGACCTTCACTTTCATGAGACACGAATGATACAGAAGTACAGAAAATGGTTATGGATTAATGAGGAAAATGCTTACAAAGAAAAAAAGGGGGAAACAGTCCTCTTACTTTCTTCAAAAATAACAAAATACCTTTTGAAGAGTTCCTCATCAGTTACAAAACTGGAAAGAGACTCTTTTAACAAAAACCGCAGATCAGGAGGATAAGAAAAAGCAGTGGCAATAGCAAAGTGGCTGAGAGACCAGGCTTTGGTCTCAAATAGATTTGGGCTGCAATCCGAGCTCGATCAATCATCAACCATGTAACTTTAACAAGTTAAGGGTGCCTCTCCGAGTGTCAGTGTCCTCACCTGCGAAATGGGCAGAAAGTTAGGGCCTACCTCTTGGAATGTTTATGCGGGTTAAGTGAAATAACACATGTAAAACATTTAGCATTGTGCCTTAAATGTGGCAAAGTAGTCAATAAATAGGATTTATTTATTCTTTCAAAAAGGGTAAAGAATATTTAACCTGTAATCTGAGAAGATAGTATATTTGGTATTTAATCTAAAGAACAAATTGTTTCCCAGAGGAAATTAACATGGTCATCGAAGGGAAACATGTGACCCTAGAGTGGGAAAAGCAGTTGCCTACAGGAACCATGCAGGTAAAATAAATGAGTAAAGCCACCGAGTAGGGACCACAAAAGAGCAAATCCCATCTACTGTGTGACACCCCAGTGCTGTCATAGGTGAAGAGGGAGGGTAGTGGCAGAAATGTTCATTCCTCAAGAAAAGCCAGTAATCCCGATTTTCATGTCAACTTTCCAGAGTTTTAAATATTCGTCAAATGAGGGGATTGGGAGAGATCACCCCGTTAACTCCTCAGACAGGAAGACTCTGCTGAACAAACCAAAGGTTCCTGGGGACTGATTACATACACCGAATTTTGACAAACCACAGCGGTCAGCATTACTGACTTCTCAGTCTTTAGTCTGGGTCTTGTATCTTCAATATGGCACTATGAGGGATTCCGTGTCATCTATCTTTGGAGAAAACATTGCCACACTTATATTACCTCTGATGTTGTTTGAGACTCAACATTAAGGCTTTCTTTTTTTTCATTCCATAGATCAAGAAGACAAGGCTAAAACTACATGGGAAAATGATATCTTTCACTCTTAAGTTATATTGCTTTAGGTCATTCTCAATCTATAAGGAGGCAACTAAACAGTAGGCCCTTAAACAAGCCAATGTCTATGGGTAGGATCACAAATTTTAATGACGCTGATGGTGGACTGCTGTTGGAATGAAGTAAATAGTAAATGTTGGCTTGAAAACAGGTAGCAAATGTGGGGTTGAAGCCTGGCCAGCCAGATACCAGCAAATGCTGAAAAAACTGGACGCGAGCAGCTATAGTACTGGTAGTAAGGTCTGGGGAGTGAGGGGAGAGGCAGATCAAGAGCGTGGAATGAAAAGACCACGGGAATTTAGACACGCTAAGCTTTGTGCTTTCTACTACCAAATGTAGGAGAGTGATTTTTGTAGTCTGATTCCTGCCTCTAATTAAAATTGGGCTTATTCCATTCCCAAAACATAAACTTTGGCTTTTTATAGCCTAAGCAGTGTGCTATTTTAAACACATAGAGGAAATGCATTTTCAGTTACAAACATCTGCTCCTCTAAATCTGTTCTTATTTCTGAATCTGTGCTTATCTTAGCAAAAGATGTGGGACAGGATGTTTTACTCTCCTGCTCTGCTTTTCTTGTATTGCTTAAATCTGTTTAGAGAGAGGAAAATAAACAAATAAAGTGTTTCTGCAGGACAAGTTCTATAAACTGAAGTAGCTCCCAAAATGAAAAAAGTCTGTGGGAAAAAATTTTGATGACATTAATTTTCTTTTAATATATTAGATTACTCCTGTAGATCCTTCCCTTGAAAAGACTTTCTGGCTAGGTGCAGTGGCTCACGCCTATAATCCCAGTACTTTGGGAGGCTGAGGCTAGTGGATCACAAGGTCAGTAGTTCAAAACCGGCCTGGCCAAGATGGTGAAGCCCCTGTCTCTACTAAAAATACAAAACATTAGCTGGGTGTGGTGGCAGGCACCGGTAATCCCAGCTACTCAGAGGCTGAGGCAGAGAACTGCTTGAACCCAGGAAGTGGAGGCTGCACTGAACCGACATCGTGCCACTACACTTCAGCCTGGGAAAAAGAGAAAGACCCCATTCCAAAAAAAAAAAAAAAAAAAGACTTTCTATTCACTATTGGCAGATACTAATATTTGAAATGATAAAATGTGCCTGCTCAGATACCCCAGATCAGCTGAATTCCTCCTGGCCCCATCTTTTCCCAAGCACAATTGTAATTGTAAAGCTTTTTGAGATACATTTCATAAAAATGAGCATACCAACCTTGAAGGTCATTCTGGATTTATTTAGAAATCCAAGGTTCACAGTATCATAATTAAACACGTACATTTTCATTCTTTATTATTTTTTTTTTTGAAACAAAGTCTTGCTGTCTTGGTGCAGTGGTGCGATCTTGGATCACTGCAACCTCTGCCTCCCGGGTTCAAGCGATTCTCCTGCCTCAGCCTCTTGAGAAGCTGGAATTACAGGTGTGTGCCACCACGCCCAGCTAATTTTTCTATTTTTAGTAGAGATGGGGTTTCACCATGTTGGTCAGGCTGGGCTCGAACTCCTGACCTTGTGATCTGCCCAACTCAGCCTCCCACAGCGCTGGGATTACAGACATGAGCCACCATGTCTGGCCAAACATGCATATTTTCCTGTAAAACTCTGAGGACTTTTACTCAGGCACTTGGCAGACATATCCTTGTAATGTGTTATGTTCTATCAGGGCTTTCAAAGAAACTGATTTTGGTCAAATTTCACTTTACCCCGTTTATAAGGGAGTCAGCATTCATTACTCCACCAAAAAATATTTCGCTTGAAGAGCTCCCGCAATAGCTCCTGGTTGGCCCCTAGATTCCCTCTACACTTTTCCCCACATTGCTCTCTGCTCTAGGAGCTGCTCTGTACCGACAGCCCGATGAAGATTCTCTCCTTAAACCAAACTAGTCACACTCCACTGAGCCCTCTTCTCAACGAAGCCTTGACATTGGACCCTGCCCTTGCTGGGCCTGCACAGCCCAGTTTTAGAAAGAATTTTGCGCCAAGTCAGTTTAGAGAGAATCCCTTACTCTTGATATCTGATCACACTAGCCAGCCCTGAGCAAGAATCCCCCATCCTTGACGTCTCCTCTTAGTAATTTTCTATCCACTGACCACCTGCCTCCTGATTCTGCTGTAAATCCCCAGCTGTCTTTGCTGTATTCGGAGTTGAGCCCTCTCTCTCTCCCCTAGAGACAGTCTTGACAACCACTACAATAGTTTTGGATAAAATATTCTCATGGTTTTAACAAGTATCAGAATATTCTTCAATAAGCCTCAATAAGAGGGCAATGGAGTGCCCCTAAGAAACTGCAGAGAGAGAAGAAATAGATCTGGGTATTCATTCCCTTGGCTTCCTCCTAGGGGAGGTCCACCACTTTACAGAAGTCTCAGCTCCTGTCAGGAGGTCCATTCCACCTAACCCTGTCTTCCCCTGCCATTAACTACTCCCACTCTTGCCCTTTCGGGCCTAGGGGTGGTAATGGAGTCTCATTATTACCAGCCCCAGGGAGGCCACACTATTTCTATCCCTGTGGTTTTCCACCACTTTGTGAGTATTAACTCTCCTTGAAGTATCATATTTGAGAATGCCATGTATTTCCTGCTGGGTCTCCCAAATAAAGATATTATCTCAGAGATTTTTTTTTTTTTTTTTTTTTTTTTGGAGATGGAGTTTCGCTCTTGTTACCCAGGCTGGAGTGCAATGGTGCGATCTCGGCTCACCGCAACCTCCGCCTCCTGGGTTCAGGCAATTCTCCTGCCTCAGCCTCCCGAGTAGCTGGGATTACAGGCACGCGCCACCATGCCCAGCTAATTTTTTGTATTTTTAGTAGAGATGGGGTTTCACCATGTTGACCAGGATGGTCTCGATCTCTTGACCTCGTGATCCACCCGCCTCGGCCTCCCAAAGTGCTGGGATTACAAGCGTGAGCCACCGCGCCCGGCCTATCTCAGAGATTTCTTATTCTAAAAAGGCTATTGGCAGCCAGACACAGTGGCTCACACCTGTAATCCCAGCACTTTGGGAGGTGAATCACCTGAGGTCGGGAGTTCGAGACCAGCCTGACCAATATGGAGAAACCACGTCTCTACTAAAAATACAGAATTAGCCAGGTGTGGTGGCACATGCCTGTAATCCCAGCTACTGAGGAGGCTAAGGCAGGGGAATTGCTTGAACCCGGGGTGGGGGGTGGGAGGGGCAGAGGTTGTGGTGAGCTGAGATTATGCCATTGCACTCCCGCCTGGGCAACAAGAGCGAAACTGTGTCTCAAAAAAAAAAAAAGTCAGGCATGGAAATAAGCTGATTTTAAGCTGCCATTCTCTATTCTCTAGTTATTTTTATAATTATAGTAACAAAGAGTATTTTCTGAAATACACAGTTTCCAAATAGAATCTCTAAGCATCAACAGGGATTATTTAAGAAGAAAAATCCATGGAAACTAGAAGTAAAAACAGTGTTAGCTGGCCAGGCGCGGTGGCTCACGCCTATAATCCCAGCACTTTGGGAGGCCGAGGTGGGATCACGAGGTCAAGAGATTGAGACCATCCTGGCCAATACGGTGAAACCCCATCTCTACTAAAAATACAAAAATTATCTGGGCGTGATGGTGCACACCTGTAGTCCCAGCTACTCAGGAGGCTGAGGCAGGAGAATCTCTTGAACCAGAGAGGTAGAGGTTGCAGTGAGCCAAGATTGTGCCACTGCACTCCAGCCTGGCAACAGAGCAAGGCTCTGTCAAAAATAAATAAATAAATAAAAATTTATGTTAGCTGAAACTAACCAGAAACCTAAGAAGAGCTTCTTTACCTTTATTTCCTTCCATCTGGTAGTTATACCCAGAGGTAACTTTCATAGTGATACTTTTAATAAGTGCAAGAAACACTGTAATAATACCAGATACAAACCTGGCAACTCGTAATCGCCTGCTGAAGGCTAATTCCATACGTAGTCTAGAGCAGTATTTGTCAAATTCAGGTTGCAGTTGATTGTGAAACCAATTCAGCAGGTCAAAACAGTTTTTTAAATGACACATCTATATACAATAATGTAAAACAGAAAATCAGAGCATATTATACATAGTAAGGGTAAAGATTTCACCAAATTTTTAGCTCACCTTTTTACATAACTATTTTTACAGATGTACTAGGGTATAACGTAAAATGTATTCCTTATGATGGGTGGCAGTCAAGGAAGTTTGAAAGCTACTGGTCTAAAGAGAACCCCCTCCAAACAATACAATAAATCTAAAGCTAAAAACATGTTGTTTCAGCCTATAGCTTCAAATTTTAAAAATCCTAAATAGCTTGTTACCCAGTATAAACACATCAGTAACTGAAATAAAAATTCTATAAAACAGTATTTACTCTTGTTTTTCCTCAGGTGGGAGTGCAGTGGTGCAATCTCAGCTCACTACAACCCATGCCTCCCGGGTTCAAGCAATTTTGCTGCCTCAGCCTCCTGGGTAGCTGGGATTACAGGCAAGCGCCATCATGCCCGGCTAATTTTTCAATTTTGAGTAGACACGGGGTTTCACCATGTTGGCCAGGCTGGAAAACAGCATCTACTCTTACAACAAGTGGTGTGCTCTGCTATTTTCTCTTAACTGATTATTGGAAACCACAGCTTGCAAAGTACTTGCCTAGAGTATTAACAGGGCCAGGTCTGGAGAATTCTGTTCTACAGCTGCCTTCATTTGATTTTATGTCATTTCTACTGTGGTAGCAAGCAGCAAAATCCTCTTCCTCCTCGTGTTTTTGTGTAACTAGTACATGACTTCTGCTCAGCGGGAGAGAAACACCCTGAGTATGGAGCAGATAAAGATGTAACAGATGAGGAAGTGGTCCGATCCACACATCCTGCCATTCTTTGCCATGGTATATGCTGACAGCTGCATCTTACTACAAAGCACCTGCAGCTCATAGCCTGAGGGCAGAGGGCAAAAATTGTGCCAAAGCAGCTCTGAGCCAATGTCAGCTGGGCACTAGAGGTTAAACATCCCACCCTCCTCAGCCCTCACTGTGTTCTTCCCAGTAGGAATGAGTGCCAGCTACCACCAGCAGTCATCTGCTTGATAACTCGCCCTTTACTGGCTTCTTTCCTCTCTTGCACCCTCTCTACTGGGGCTTCCTGGATTCATCTCTCACATAAATGACATGCGCTTGAATCTTTATCTCAGGATCTGTTTCTGGATAAATGCAACCTAAGAGAGTAAACTAGTATAACTGTTGTTTACAGCCAGGGCTGCAAAGATGGGGAAGGCCTGCCCTAAAAAAGCTCATGCTCCAACAGGAAAATCAACGCTTTTTTAAAAAATGTAAAACAAAACTTTACTGTTCATAGCAATGACAGGTATGCTTGAGGAGAGAAGGAAGAGGGGACAATCTCTGACTGAAGGGTCACAGAAGCCAGTGTAGAAGACTATGTAGAACCCCCCACAGGAGTCAGATGGGTAGTCAGGGCTATCCATGGTGTGGGTCTATGTTCATTTCCCTGTAGGCAACAGTCTTAAGCCTTCCTTATTTAGTGTAATGCTTTACTTGTCACATTTAGGTTAAGAAGAAAAGAATTTTTTCCTCTTCCAAAAAGAAAGAATTCTAGCCTTCAGCTAAAAATAACTCAAGTAATATGGAAAATATGAAGGGAGAAAACTATTAAGTTCCTGACAATGTGTTAAGAAAACTATTTGTAAATCTTCTTTGATCTTTTTATGTTCCTCTGAGATCCTGGGGGATGAGAGTGAGTATTCAACCCAAATCTTCATGAAAAGTTCTGATGAATGCTGATATTTTCATTCAAAAAGTATCACTTTTAAATGTAAAATTTACATGTTCAGCTTTGTGTTTGTTCAATTACTACAAACTACGAGTTGTTTTAGGCATCCAATGAGAAAGCTATAGCTAATTTTCTTTTCTTTTTCTTTAAAGAGACAGGATCTCTCTCTGTCACACAGGCTGGAGTACAGTGGCACAATCACCGCTGCCTCAACCTCCTGGGCTCAAGTGATACTCCTGCCTCAGCCTCCACAGTAGCTGGGACATAGGTGCAAGCCACCATACCCGGTTAATTTTTTTTTTTTTTTGTAGAGACAGGGTCCTACTGTATTGCCCAGACTGGTCACGAACTCCTGGGCTCAAGCAATCCTCCTGAGAAAGCTATGGCTAATTCTCCTTTGCATCTTCCATTCTGGTAAATACTTCAGCAAAGGCAAAGCAGCATCATAATTCTCTCTCTCAGGGAAGAAGTCTGCTCTGCAGTGAAAGCAGGTATTTGCACTGAAAGCTTCTCCAATGTGCGAAGTACATCTGGGACTGAGATTCAAATACTCACCCTGACCCGGCAGGGAGTGATGGCGGAGCTGAAGGGACATTAGCCTGTGGTTTTTCTTTCTCATTCTGCTTGAAGAAGGATTTGGCCTCTTTAGATGTAGCATCCACTTCCTTAGTCACCCTGTGCCAAGGAAAAAGACATAAAGTTTGCAAGAAGAATAAAGAGAAAGAAACAAACTAGAAAAGGGAATAAAGACAACTAGAAAAAGATCCACTGGGCTTTCAATAAATTCTGGATGTTCAGCTTTATGATAAAAGTTTACTACAGTTAACTTTCAATGAAGACATTTTCCCTCACTAAAATTAACAAATGAAACAACAACGTGTATAAATTTTATCTCCCTAAAATCCTCTCCATGACTTGTCAGCATGAAACACACTCGGGCGGTCACTACTAAATCTGCATGCTGGGTTACTGACGTGAAAGCTGAAAAAGGACCTCACACTGCACCCCACAAGCAGATTAGCACTCAGAGCTAAAGGCCCAGTGAAAGCTGAGATGCAGAGATGGAATATCAGGAATATGGGCAATAAAATTGGGAAATAATCCCTAGGGTAGCATTATTTCAAAGAGAAAAGCAAGAGTTTAAAAAAAAAAATTGAGAAGACTCTGCAGAAGGGTCCTATTCTATATCCAAAACAACCCAAAGATGAAACAAAATCCCTTAAAACAGGCTAAATTAGCAATAATTTGGGAATGGATGAAAGGAACATGACTGAGAATTCTGTCTAATTTCAAATCTGAAAAAATTATCTTCACTAAAACTGAGTCCTAAGGGATCAAATAAAGGTATTTATAGTACTTGATAGAGAGGAGAAATGTCTAATCCCTGCCTAGGCTTGCCAGGTTAACAAAAACACCTAAGGAATGTGGTTTAAATTCAGTCTATTATGGCCGGCTGCAGTGGCCTCTTTTGTAGTGCCCTGACAAGTTTTTTTTTTTTTTTAAACAGGCCAGGTACAGTGGCTCATGCCTGCAATCTCAGCTCTTTGGAAGGCTAAGGTGGGCAGATTATTTGCAGTCAGGAGTTCGAGACCAGCCTGGCCAACATGGTGAAACACTATCTCTACTAAAAGTACAAAAATTAACTGGGTATGGTGGTGTGTGCCTGTAATCCCAGCTACTTGGGAGGCTGACACAGAACTGCTTGAACCTGGGAGGCAGAGGCTGCAGTGAGCCAAGACAGCATCACTGCACTCCAGCCTGGGCAACAGAGCAAGACTGTGTCTCAAAAAAAAAAAAAAAAAAGAAAAAAAAATACAAAGAAGATACTTCCCTACACGAGTGACGCTGAACTTGGATACGTGACTTGCTTCAAAGGCGAATGAGGTATTAGCTCATCTGAGAGGAAGAGAAGGTTAAACATATTTATGCTGTTTCTCTTGCCCCTTAAATTCGTCCCTTAAGTCATAAGGAGAATATACCTCAACCAGCTGGTCCAAGATGGCAGAAAGACACATGCTGCAGACCTGAACCCAACAAACAAGCAGCTCAGAGATGAGCTGAGCTGAGCTGAATCTAAGTCACTCAATCGCAAATTCTCAGAGGTACACGAGCAACAAATAAATGCTTATCATTGTATATCACTGAGTTTTGGAATGGTGTGCTATGCAGAAATACTGTAGCAATAGCTGACTGACACATTTATATTTTGTAAGAAAACTGAAATTCAAGGTTATGTTACTTATTCAAGGCTATCCTGAGATTAAGTAGCAATCACACAGAGAGCCCTACAGCAGACAGTATATTCCAAAGATGGTATTTCCCATCCCCACACACTCTTCCAGAACCCTGATACTACCTCAGTTAGTATCACTCAGTAATCCCAGACTCCCTCTGTTAGTATCACTCTGTAATCCCTGACTCACCCTCCCAATTAGAGGGGGAGTCTGTGTCCCCATCCCTTGAAAGTGAATGGGCCTTTGTGGCTGTCTCAACTCATGGAGTTCTGTGGAAGTGGCACAACATGACATCTGAGACTAGCAAATAAAAGATGATAAATCTTTCACCTGGCATGCTCTCTCTGTCTGTCTGACAGAGATGACAAGACTCCAGACAGAGATGGGCCACCCCCCCACCCCATCTCTCTCAGGATGCACCCCTGAAACTCCAATTTATCACACAAGAAGTCTGGCTACTCTACAGCCACTATGTTGGAGAGATCACATAGGAAGATCACACAGAGATGCCTCAGATGCCTGTACCAACCCCCAGGTGTTTGAGCCTTCCCAGCTCTGGCATCAGACACCGGAGTAAGGAAACCTGTGAAGCGGTTCCATACTTAGTCACTGTCTGATTACAACTGTACAAGAGACCCTGAGTAAGAACTGCCTAGCTAAGCTCAGCTACCCCTGGAACCAAGAGAAATTATAAAAAAACAATTGTTTTTTTAAAGCTACTAAATGTTGAGGTGCTTTCTTACACCATTTAAAAAATACCCAAAATAAACCTACATCCAAATTTCAGGCTTAATGAAGGGTTCTAGAGTAGTAAACTAGAAAGAGTACCTTTAAATTTCCTGTGCAGGCACGGTGGGTCACACCTATAATCCCAGCACTTTGGGAGGCTGAGGCAGGTGGATCACCAGGTGCAGAAATTGAGACCATCCTGGTCAACATGGTGAAAGCCCGTCTCTACTAAAAATACAAAAATTAGCTGGGCATGGTGGCACATGCCTGTAGTCTCAGGTACTCAGGAGGCTGAGGCAGGAGAATTGCTTGATGCCAGAAGGCGGAGGTTGCGGTGAGCCGATATCGCGCCATTGCACTCCAGCCTGGGTAACAAGAGTGAAACTCCGTCGCAAAAAAAAAAAAAAAATTAGCTGGGTATGGTGGCAGGCGACTGTACCCAGTTACTTGGGAGGCTGAGGCAGGAGAATCACTAGAATCCAGGAGGTGGAGGCTGCAGTGAGCCAAGATCACACCACTGCACTCTAGCCCGGGTGACAGAGCAAGATTCCGTCAAAAAAAAAAAATAAAAAAAAAAAATATATATATATATATATATATATATATATGTTTATATATATATATATATATATATGTTTATATATATTTATATATTTCCTTGCTCTGGGTAGAATCTGGGGCAGACCAGAGATGGCGAATGAAGAACAAGTAGAAACTGCCACTTACATATAGTAATCTGAATACAAGCTTTATTTTCCAGTCCTGCCAAAGCCCTACTAATAGTGGTAGATAAATTTTAGAAGATGAAACTATACAAGGATAATGAGAATAAGTTTAACAGAAAATGGATGCCAAGAGAATTTTCTTCTTTTTTTTCTTTTTAAAGACAGGGTCTCATCATGTTGCCTGAGCTGGAATCAAACTCCTGGGCTCAAGTAGTTCTTCTGCCTTGGCCTCCCAGTGCTGGGATTACAGTCATGACCACTGTGCCCAGGCCAAATTTTCTGACAGTAAAAAGCGGTTGGGCGCAGTAGCTCGAGCCTGTAATTCCAGCACTTTGGGAGGCCAAGAGCAGGATTACTTGAGCCCTGAGCAACATCGCAGGACCCTGTCTCTACAAAAATAATCAGCGAGGGATCATGGAGTGTACCTGTAGTCCTAGCTGCTTGGGAGGCTGAGGAAAGAGGACTGCTTGAAGCCAGGCGTTCAAGGTTATGGTGAGCTACTAAGGTGGTACTGTACAGCCTGGAGAACAGGGTGAGGCCCTGTCTTAACAAAAAGAAAAGAAAAAGGAAAGTAGAAAGCAAGTAGACGAGTAGTAACTGGCTTTGGTTTTTGTTTTCTCTGATCTCCTAGGCCTATAGCCATATGGAATGGCCAAAAACAGGCAAGCCAATGTGTACTACAGTACCCTAGAAGGGCTCATTAAATTGAGATACCAGGAACCTTTCAAGGCAGAGGAAAGAAGTGGGGCTAAAACCAGTTGGAATTCTGCCTCAGGAGCACCTAGGTCCCAGGCCCCCTTCAGCAGCACCTGATACCACAGGCTACTGCCCTACGCCATCCCCAATCCAGCAGAACCCATTCCTCCGGAGAAATGAAAACCACAGAAGTTCCAGACTCACTAAAGCCATGGCTGAAGTCCATTCTGAAAACAGAGGAATTACATGAAAATCTATGTATTCACTCTTCCTTTGCCACAGCAACCCTGAAGCCTAGGTGTTCTGGACAACTGAGTTGCCAGATACAGTGCTACCCAACTCACACTGCACTTCACGCCAGTAAGAAGCAATGTACTGTATTATGGTACTGAGTTGCTGAGTTTGTTAACCCAGCACAGCCCAGCCTGTCATATCAATTCTACTAAAATAAATTCCACAAAAACAGAAAATAGGGAAAGTTATCTAAAAGAAAATGTCCTAGAAGTGAAGGATAAGCTTGCATACAAACAGCCATAGGACATTTGATGTAGCTAATTTAAAAAGATTCGGCTGCGCATGGCGGCTCACACCTGTAATCCCAGCGCTTTGAGAGACCAAGGTGGGTGTCTCAAGAGGTCAGGAGTTCCAGAATAGCCCGGCCAACATGGTGAAACCCCGTCTCTACTAAAAAAAACACAAAAACTAGCTAGGCATGGTGGCAGGCGCCTGTAATCCCAACTACTTGGGAGGCTGAGGCAGAAGAATCATTTGAACCTGGGAGTTGGAGGTTGCAGTGAGCAAAGATCATGCTATTGCACTCCAGCCTGGGCGACACGGCAAGACTCTATCTCAAAAAATAATAATAATAATAAAAAGATTCAGCTGGGCATGGTGGCTCACTCCTGTAATCCCAGCACTTTGGGAGGCCCAGACAGGAGGATCACAAGGTCAAGAATTCAAGAAAAGCCTGGCCAATACAGTGAAGCCCCGTCTCTACTAAACCTGCAAAAACATTAGCTGGGCATGGTGGCACATGCCTGTAATCCCAGCTACTCAGGAGGTTGAGGCAGGAGAATCTCTTGAACCCAGGAGGCAGAGGTTACAGTGAGCCAAGATCACGCCACTGCACTCCAGCCTGGGTGGCAAAGCAAGACTCTGTCTCAAAAAAATTAAAAAATTAAAAGGTTCACATCAAGGCAAATCACTGTGAAGTATCAGAATGTTGGTGATAGAGAAGACAAAGATCAAAAGGCCCAAATAATAGCTTAAGGCAAAGCAGCCTCTATTTAATGTATGTTTGGTTTTGTTTTTTACCACCTTTATAGGAATGACACACCTTGAGTCACCCAAGACAATTAAGTCAACATTTTCTGAAAAGCAACCTAGATCCAACCACTGTTAGATGTTGAACATGTAAAAAAAAAAATATGGCATGACCTTTGTTCTTAAGGAGCTTACAGTTCAGCAGAACAGCCAACCATGAAAGCAAGTCATGATAATACACGATACATAGTAAGTGCCATAAAAGCAGCACAGAAGTATTAACTGTGGGAGTACCTCTCATCATTTCTTAGTGCCAAAGTCCTACCTATATTTACTAAGAAACACTGGCATATTTATCTCAGGAACTTTAGAAATTGACACAAAGTAATACTAGCAGATTACTCTTCACTGACAGTATGCCTAGAACAACTCCACTTTCAACAAGCAATAATGGATTCCACCATCAAAATATCCTCGAGTAGGAAAACAGTTAAGTTATAGACCACATCTAACACACAAGAGGGAACCCTGACAGGAAAAGGCCTATTATTAGCAATAGTTAATTCAAGTGTTCTCAGCAGAAATTCCATTTTAACTTTATTTTCACTTACTCAGAACTTCCTGAAAGTCTTTATTTGGGCAGAAACGTTCCATGACTGGCTTTTTCCAAAAGGTGAATCATTTAGGAAAGTCTGAACTAAACGGCTCAGCTGGTTATGTGATAGGGCAGAATACAAAACACTATATTCCCCCATTCCCTTAGGTTAATAAGCTAAACATTTTTCAAGTGGGGACAAAAACAAAACAAAATGACCAAAGCCCAGAATTTAACATTAAAATACAGTTAGAGCACTTTGGGAGGCCGAGGCAGGTGGATCACGAGGTCAAGAGATCGAGACCATCCTGGTCAACATGGTGAAACCCCGTCTCTACTAAAAATACAAAAAATTAGCTGGGCATGGTGGCACGTGCCTGTAATCCCAGCTACTCAGGAGGCTGAGGCAGGAGAATTGCCTGAACCCAGGAGGCGGAGGTTGCGGTGAGCCGAGATCGCGCCATTGCACTCCAGCCTGGGTAACAAGAGCGAAACTCCGTCTCAAAAAAAAAAAAAAAAAAAATACAATTAGAAAAGCTAAGACCAACTTAGTACTAATATTACCTTACACTTAGACCTACAAACTCCCTCCTGTCATCACTAGCTCTTTTCTCACCTTTCTTAAAGATGTAGGAATGCTCTTAACTTGATACAGAGACAAAAAGAAAAGGAGAACGACATGAAAAAATTAGAAGATATGCTCAAATCCATACACCAAATTTGTATCTGGTTATCAATGAAAATTCAGATATCCTAAGTGCCCTATAAGAATTCCTTATAGGGCCAGGCGCGGTGGCTCACGCCTGTAATCCCAGCACTTTGGGAGGCTGAGGCGGGTGGATCACGAAGTCAAGAGATCGAGACCATCCTGGTCAACATGGTGAAACCCCGTCTCTACTAAAAATACAAAAA
>NW_022436955.1:18740893-18831782 GCF_009761245.1 Sapajus apella
ATCCTGGTCAACATGGTGAAACCCCGTCTCTACTAAAAATACAAAAAATTAGCTGGGCATGGTGGCACGTGCCTGTAATCCCAGCTACTCAGGGGGCTGAGGCTGGAGAATTGCCTGAACCTGGGAGGTGGAGGTTGCGGGGAGCCGAGATCGTGCCATTGCACTCCAGCCTGGGTAACAAGAGCAAAACTCCATCTCAAAAAAAAAAAAAAAAAAATCCTGCCAACATGCCCATTACTAACAGGGGTTGTGTTTTCTTGAGGGGAAGGAAGTTATAGAACTTTGACTTTTCATGTTATGTATTATTTTTTAAAGTAATAAGCATTATCATTTTTGAAATACAAAATGTGACAGTATGTAATTTATAAAAAAAAAAAGTGCCTCCATTCTCATTTCTTTTATTTTTTATAGACATGGTGCTGCCCTCTTGTGACAAATTGTGAAAACAGCAGGCTCCCTGAATGCTCATCAGGTACTACATTTAAAATTACCATCCACTTGTTTTCAAAAATGAAATAGGAAATTTGTGGCAGACAACTGTATTAGTATTTATTAACAAGCCCATAACATTGAATTTGACTGAAAATTTATGACTTTTTTTTTGACACAGGGTCTCACTCTGTCACCCAGGCTGGAATGCCGTGAGGTGATCTTGGCACACAGCAACCTCTGCCTCCTGGTCTCAAGGGATCCTCCTACTTCAGCCTCCCGAGTAGCTGGGACTATAGACACGCACCACCATTACTGGCTAATTTTTGTATTTTTTGTAGAAATGGAGTTTCTCCATGTTGCCCAGGCTGGTCTTCAACTCATGGGCTCAAGCAATCCTTCCACCTCAGCCTCCCAAACAGTTGCACCCAGCCTCATGACTTCTTACAGCACCAGTTACTCACCAGCTTTTTGTACACACTATGTGAGGGCCACCGGTGATTTTATAAATAAATCTTTCTCAGATACTCTACATAACACAGAAAATAAGCCAAAAAAAGGCTTAACTTCAAAAACCTATATTCCTAATGGTACATTAATATACTTTCTATATTGTTTTTGTAAGCTTTCAAACTATTAAAAGGTGTTCTGCTGGATCCCTACTGGATAACTCAACAGCTTCCAGAATGATTTCGGGCAGTAAAATACATTATTAATTCATATCACCAATACTTATTTATGGGGCCAGGCGCCATGGCTCAAGCCTATAATCCCAACACTTTGGGAAGCCGAGGCAGGTGGATCACCTGAGGTCTGGAGTTCAAGACCAGCCTGGCCAAAATGGTGAAACCCCATCTCTACTAAAACTACAAAACTTTGCTGGGTGAGGCAGCAGATGCCTGTAATTCCACCTACTCAGAAGGCTGAGGCACAATTGCTTGAATCTGAGAGATGGAAGCTGCCGTGGGCCCAGATCACACCACTGTACTCCAGTCTGGGCAACAGAGTAAGACCCTGTCTCAAACTAATAATAATAATTATTATTATTTTATTATTTATAATAAAATGTTATTTTATACAACATTTTATTATATAACAAAATTTTTATCTATTAT
Organism: Sapajus apella; assembly: GCF_009761245.1. Classification (NCBI taxonomy): domain Eukaryota; kingdom Metazoa; phylum Chordata; class Mammalia; order Primates; family Cebidae; genus Sapajus; species Sapajus apella. The sequence goes on from NW_022436955.1 coordinate 18,742,438, forward strand.
CTATTATTATTTACAGATCCTAAAAACAACTAATTACCAAGGAAAAGGGTGCTGCCTTACAATGAAGAATTCTGGAAGATACTGTCTTACTGGTGGCCTAACTTATCCCCATCAATGTTGAGTCTCTTGATGGATGCGAAGCATCATCAGTGCAGTATTTCTGTCTAACATAACTAATTTGAAGCTCATCATAAACGATGCAACAATCCAAATTGAAAGACATTATACAACAGGACTGGACTCTTAAAACACGCTGCCAGATGCAGTGGCTCCTGATGATAACCCCAGCACTTTGGGAAGCCAAGGCGGGTGGACCACAAGGTCAAGAGTTCGACACCAGGCTGACCAACATGGTGAAACACCATCTCTACTAAAAATACAAAAATTAGCCGGGTGTGGTGGCATGCACCTGTAATACCAGCTACTCAAGAGGCTGAGGCAGGAGAATCTCTTGAACCCAGGAGGTGGAGGTTGCAGCCAGCTGAGATCACGCCACTGCACTCCAGCCTGGGCAAGGTCTGGAGTTCAAGACCAGGCTGACCAATATGGAGAAACCCCGTCTCTACTAAAAATACAAAAAATCAGCTGATCATGGTGGCACATGCCTATAATCCCAGCTACTCGGGAGGCTGAGGCAGGAGAATGGCTTGAACCTGGGAGGTAGAGATTGCAGTGAGCCAAGATTACATCACTGCACTCCAGCCGGGACAACAAGAGTGAAACTGTCTTAAAAAAAAAAAGAAAAAAATCTAAAAACAAAAACAAAACAAAACAAAAAAAAGGCATAAAACCAATGCTGTGAAATACAGAAAAGGCACAAAAAACAGTTCTAAGTACAAGGAGTTTAAAAAGACCAAACGCAAAAACAACAAAAAAGACCAATTGCAGTTTTCATCTTGGATTTGATCTCTGAACAAGAAATACAGCTATAAAGAACATTATTGAAATAACTGAAGGAAAAACTAAATGGAATCATTTGTATATAGTTCTGTAACAGATATGTATATTCAAGTTCTGACTGCAAAACTACCTGTTATTGGTCCAAGACAAGATGGGCACAGAAACTGTGAGTATTTAGAAACTTATACAGCAATTTGACAATGTCACCTACTCAAGAAACGAGCAGTGGGCCTTTCCATTAAACAGAGTATAAATTCAGTTATGTCAAATTTACAAGGTGAGTCACATGTGATATGAATTGTTTACTGGTCACATGCAGTAGGATATTACAATGTGCATGATATTTTAGAATTATTTTGTCAACTAAAGCTCAAAAATATAAAACGTAAGCATTTATTTTTATAACTTATTTTTACAATCATTTTAATTGTTAATCAATTGTAATTTTTAAAATTTATACGGGTGCCAGGGTGGTGACTCGTGCCTGTAATCCCAACACTTTGGGGAGCCGAGGCAAGCATATTGCTTGAGCCCAGGAACTTTAGGCCAGCCTGGGTACACCATCTCTACAAAAAACACAACAGGCCGGACATGGTGGCCCATGCCTATAATCCTGGCACTTTGGGAGGCTGAGGCAGGAAGATCATTTGAGGTCTGGAGTTACAGACCAGGCTGACCAACATGGTGAAACCTCATCTCTACTAAAAATACAAAAACATTTGGCAGGCATGGTAGTGTGTGAATGTAGTCCAGCTACTTGGAGGCTAAAGCAGGAGAATTGCCTGAACCCGGGAGGTGGAGTTGCAGTGAGCTGAGATTGCGCCACTGCACTCCAGCCTGGGCAACAGAGTGAGACTCCATTAAAAAAAAAAAAAATTAGCCAGATGTACTGGTGCACAGCTGTAGTCCTAGCTACTTAGGAGGCTGAGCTGAGAGGACTGCTTGAGCCCAGGAGACAGGGATTACAGGAAGCCAAAACTGTACCACTGCACTCCAGCCTGAGTGACAGAGCAAAATCCTATCTCAAAAAGAAAAAAAAATTATGCTGATGGCCAGGTATCATGGCTCACACCTGTAATCCCATGACATTGGGAGGCCAAAGCAGGAGGATCGCTTAAGGACAACAGGTGGAGATCACCTTGGACAACACAGCAAGACCTCATCTCTACAAAAAAACAAAATAGGCCAGGTGCAGTGGCTCATGACTGTAATCCCAACACTTTAGGAGGCTAAGGCAGGAGAATCACTTGAGGCCAGGAGTTTGAGGCCAGCCTAAGCAACATAGGTAGGCCTCATCTCTACAAAAAAAAAAAAAAAAAAAAAAAAAAAAAAAATTAGCTAGGCATGGGTGGCCAATGCCTATACTCCGAGATATCAGGGAAGCTGAGGTGAAGGCTCTCTTGAGCCCTAGAGGTCAAGGCTCTAGTGGACCATGATGATGGCACTACATTCCAGTCTGGGCAACGGAGTGAGACTCTGTCTCAAAAAAATTAAGTAATATATTAAAAACAAACAAATAGGCGGGCACAGTGGTGTACATCTGTAATCCCAGCACTTTGGGAGGCCAAGGCGGGCACATCACTGAGGTCAAGAGTTCCAGACCAGCCTGGTCAACATTGCGAAACCCCATCTCTACTAAAAATACAAAATTTAGGCCGCGCACAGTTGTGCACACCTGTAATCCCAGCATTTTGGGAGGCTGAGGAGGGTCGATCACCTGAGGTCAGGAGTTTTTGACCAGCCTGATTAACATGGTGAAGCCCCGTCTCTACCAAATACTAAAAAAATGGCCAGGCATGGTGGTACATGCCTATAATCCGAGCTACTTGGGAGGCTGACACAGGAGAACCGCTTGTACCTGGGAGGCGGAGGTTGCAGTGAGCTAAGATCACAGCATTGCACTCCAGCCTGGGCAACAAGAGTGAAACTCTAACTAAAAAAAAAAAAAATTAGCCAGGCATGGTGGCAGATGCCTATAACCCCAGCTACTAGAGAGGCTGAGGCAAGAGAATCACGTGAACCCAGGAGGTAGAGGTCGCAGTGAGCAGAGATTGCACCACTGCATTCCAGCCTGAGGGACAGAGTGAGACTCAAATAAACAAACAAATAAGCAAACAAATAAATGAAATAATTAGCTGGGTACAGTTATGTTCACTTGGGAGGCTATGGTGGGAGGCTGAAGTGGGAGGATCACTTGAGCCCATGAGTTCAAGGTTACAATGAGCAATGATTACACAACCACACTCCAACCTAGGTGACAGAGTGAGATAGCTCCCGTCCCTAAAAAACAAAATAATCCTAGTACTTCCAGGCAAGAAAGCAATTCAACACAGTTTTCAGAGGCAAATAAATTATACAGGTAAAAATGAATGACAGAAGCCCAGAAAAATAGTGTTTCTACAAATTAACATGTTTTCATAGAATGTTTTGAATTGTATTTTCTATGAAAAGAATATTCATACATGGCTGAGTGTGGTGGCTCATGCCTTTAACTCCAGCACTTTGGGGGGCCAAGGCAGCAGGACCACTTGAGCCCAGGAGTTCAAGAGCAGCCTCAGCAACACAGTGAGACCCCATCGCTACAAATTTTTTTTTAAAAACTAGCTGGACATGGTGGCAAATGTCTATAACCCGTTACTCAGGAGGCTGAGGTTGGGGGAAATAACTTCAGCCTCGTAGGATGAGGCCAGTGTGAATGACAGAGCAAAAAAAAAGAAAAAAATTCATGTATAGGAAATATGGGCATCCAGAATTCCTTTTCTTTCACTAAAATATAACTTAAATTTAATTATAACTTGACTGGATACATTATTGAAAATGGCTACTAATGAAACATTTAATATAAACTTTGCAAACACAGCATCACAGGCAGTAGGTGGTAGATCACACCTACAATCCAAATACTTTGGTAGGCCAAAGCAGGAGGATCACTTCAGCCCAGAAGTTTGATACCAGCGTAGGCAAAATGGTGAAACCCATCTCTACAAAAAACACAAAAATTAGCCAAGCATGGTGGTGTATGCCTATAGTCCCACCCACTCAGGAAGCTGAGGTGGGAGAATGACTTGAGCACTGGAGGCTGAGGCTGTAGTGAGCTGAGATGGTGCCACTGCACTCCAGCCTGGGTGACAGAGAGAATCTGTATCACAAAAAAAAAAAAAAAAAAAGAAAAGAAAAGAAAGAAAGAAAATATAGTGTATTTTTTAATTCTTTTGAGACGGAGTTTCGCTCTTGCTGCCCCGGCTATAGTGCAATGGTGTTGGCTCACTACAACCTCCGCCTCCCGGGTTCAAGCAATTCTCCTGCCTCAGCCCCTCAAGTAGCTGGGATTACAGGCATGTGCCACAACACCCAGCTAATTTTGTATTTTTAGTAGAGACAAGGTTTCTCCATGTTGGTCAGGTATGGTCTTGAACTCCCAACATCAGGTGATCTCCCCACCTTGGCCTCCCAAAGCGCTGGGATTATAGGCGTGAGCCACCATGCCTCATCAATACAGTACGTTTTTTACTTTTATCCAGATTCATTCTGGATAAAGGCAAGAAAAGAAAAACCTGAACTTAATGAAACTATTTTAAAGTTTATACTTCTGATCCCTTGAAAATATCTCTGTGTTACAACCTGGCAGATCCCATGTTAAAAAAAAATCTGCGTGAAGGACAGAAGGATGGATGGAAGGAAGGAGAAAACCAATACAGAAATAATTTACATATACCTTATCTCCCAGGAGGAGTGCAGTCATCAACACAACTTAGTTTAATAAGAAAGAAATAAGCTCTTTCATCACAATAAAAACTTTAAATATTAATCTAAACAGTAGGTCAGATGAGGTGGCTCACGCCTGTAATCCCAGCACTATGGGAGGCAGAGTCAGGTGGATCATGAGGTCAGGAGTTCGAGAGCAGCCTGACCAAGATGGTGAAACCCTGTCGCACTAAAAATAAAAAAATTAGCTGGAGGTGGTGGCAGGAGTCTGTAATCCCAGCTACTCGGGAGGCTAAGCCAGTTCAATCACTTGAACTTGGGAGGCAGAGGTTGCAGTGAGCTGAGATCACACTACTGCACTCTAGCCTGGGCAATAGAGCAAGATTCTATGTCAAAAAAAAAATATATATATATACATGTATATACTTATATATATATATATATATACATACTTATATATATATATATATATACACACACACACACATATATATACACATATATATGTATATATATGTGTATATATATAATATAAATATGTGTATGTATAAGTAGATACACATATATAAGTATATACATATATAAGTACATATGTATAGAGATATATTAGTATATATGTATATACACATATGTAAGTGTATAAACATAAGTATATATAAGTATATATAAACATGTAAGTATAAACATATATAAGTATATATATATAAACAGTGTTTATTCGAAGTGTGTGTCTGACATTTAATAATTTACTCAGCTTTTGTTTGTTCATTTGTTTTGAGACAGTCTCGCTCTGACAGCTAGGTGATCTCAGCTCACTGCAACCTCTGCCTCCTGGGTTCAATGGATTCTCCTCCCTTAGCCTCCTGAGTGGCTGGGATTACAGATGTGGACCACCATACCTGGCTAATTTTTGTATTTTTAGTAGAGATGGGGTTTCACCATGTTGGCCAGGCTGGTCTTGAACTCCTGACCTCAAATGATCTGCCTGCCTTGGCTTCCTAAAGTGCTGGGATTACAGGCATGAACCACTGCACCAGGCCAGTATTTTGTTTTAAAAGGATAAAGGTAGCAGGATAAAAGATAACAGGGATTCCCTGTATATTAACACTTTCAATGAACAGCCTTTATAGTTACATAATTCTTTCCGTTTTCCTGTCTTTGACTCATTATAACCACATGCACGGAAATGTAATGTTATGTCTATTAAATCTTCTTCCTCCCACCCCTGCCAAAAGAGGTTAAAAGGCCCTCCCTTGGAGGGGGCAGGCGACTCCAGTTACGCACTCGCGGTGCTCTGGTGCTGCAACTTAAGCCCTGCAGCCAAGCAGAGAGGCGGCAGGGTATCTGTTGAATCTTAGTAAAAATTTAGTTATCTTTTCAATTTGTCTTTCCAGTAACTCCTTTTTATTGTCCTTTTAGAAAAGTACTGGTCTGCAATAGATTGAAAATTTTAAGTCAGGGTCTTTCACTACAGATAGTAATCTGCTCTAATGTTAACTTTACTGAATATGAGAGTTATATTGTGTTACAAAGCAGAATGCCCTTGGTCTTAGGAGACATGTGCTAAAGTATTAAAGGCTGATGTGTCACAATGTCTACAAATAATTCTCAAATAGTTCAGCCAAAACAAAAGAAAAACCCAGATATAGATGGTGAGAGAGTGGCATTACATTAACCAGTGACAGATCTGGATGATAGGTTTGTGGGTGTTTGTTGTAAACTATTTTTGCAACATTTCTATAAGTGTGACATTATTCAGAAGATAAAGCTAGGGAGAAATTTTTAATAATAAAAAGTTTCGTTCCATACCACTTATAAAAGTAAAGATGTGCATTGGAACCGAATGATTAAAAAAAAAAAAGAAAAAAGAAAAGAAAAGTGACGATGGCCAGGCAGAGTAGTACATCCCTGTAGTTCCAGTTACGTAGGAGGCTGAGGATGGAGGATCGCTTGAGCCCAGGTGTTCAAGACCAGCCCAGGCAACAGCAAGACCATTTCTCAAAAAAGAAAACAAAAACAAAAACAAAACAAAACAGTGATAATGCCAATTTTATTTTTCCTAAATGTATCTTCACTAGATAAAATAATTCTTGAAAACATTATTTTTAAGAATAACAATTTTAGGGAAAATTGTATTTTCAGAGACCCTACAGGTATAATTAATTACTGTCAATGAAAATCAATGTGACCCCCTATGAAATTATTGATTGGCGTTCATCTGTTCTCATTTAGCTCTAAATTACAAATCGGCTGTTTTCACATAATAAAAACAAAATAAATGGGGGAGGGGAAATTACAGGCATGTGGCTCTTACCTAACAGCCAGGAGGCTAAAATGGTCATGGAATTAAGCCTCTATTCAACCTATGGTAAATAAACCTTATTAATCAATCAGAAAAATATTATTAAGGTAAGGAAATAATATTGAAACCAAATTCCTCTCCTTGTATTTTCAGTCCTTATCTCATTTTAGAGACTTCACTGGGGCTCATATTTCAGTCAAGAAGAGTAAAAAAGGGAGACACAACTTACCAAAAGTCACAAAACATGGCAGAGCCATGTTTACATAAGTTAAACACTTAAGTTTGTATTTCCTTGCTTCTGTTCAGCTGACCACTTCATAAAGCTCAAAAACTCCATTGCTATATGTGAAAGGACCTTTCTCATGCTCCCTGATAATTTATACAGCCAGTTTTCCTTGAGTTCAAATATAACTCTCCCAAAATATTATGATGGATTGGAATGAGGACAGATGGCTAACGCCAGTGAGAGATGCTCTTTTTTAAAAACACTAGTTTCAAAGTTTGTGAAGTTTCTCTTACCTTACTTCTTCACCAGCAAAATCAAACACCTTGGTGATTTTAACTTTTTCTGTTTCTTTAGGTTTCTCTAGCTCTTCCGCTTTCACCAACAATTTATTTGAACTTGTCTCTTCAGTCTCCTCTCCTTTCTATGAAAAAAACAAGAAATGTAATCAGTTTTACCAAAGGATGAACCATAGTGTTTATAGCTATTCTTTTTTTTTGTGAGACATCGTCTCACTCTTGTCACCCAGGCTGGAGTGCAGTGGCACAATCTTGGCTCACTGCATCCTCCCCACTGCCCAGGTTCAAGTGATCCCCCTTGCCTCAGAGTCCCAAGTAGCTGGGATTAAAGGCACCCGCCACCACACCCAGCTAATTTTTGTATTTTTAGTAGAGGCAGGGTTTTGTCAAGTTGGCAAGGCTGGTCTCAAACTCCTGACCTCAAGTGAGCCACCCGCCTCAGCCTAACAAAGTGCTGGGACTGCAGGTATTTGCCACCGTGCCCAACCCATAGCCACTCTTAAATGTTTCATCTCTAACCAGTTAAAGGCCTATTAGAAATTCATTTGATTAGAGAAGCTTATTCTTCTACCATAGGAAATGCTTTGTTTTTCACTTAGTAGAATAGTTAGCAAAAGGCATCTGGTTGATTTCTGTAGGCTTCAATCTCAGTAATGCAGGGTATTTCCGGAGAGGCACTCATCTCATTAATCTCTCAACTTACCTTAACTTGTGTACTTGGGGACACTTTTGATTTTGGTCCCACATCATTGAGGAAGCTGGCCCAGAGTTCATCCGCCTTCTTTTTCCTTGCATCCTCTGATCCAACGCCTTTTTCCTGCTCTGCAGCTTCATCTTCCTCCTCACTACTGCTTCCCTCAGATTCTGAATTGGCATCCTCCTCTTCCTCTTCTAACGAGAGGCCACCTGGTCTTTTCTTCCTAATTACCAGCGGTCACAAGGAAAAAGACAAGACAGACAACACAAAATGATTTCGGTTATCCCTCCCCAGACTCTAAACATAATCTTGTAAAGCAGGGAACATTTTAAAATCTGGTAATACCAATAATACAATGAAGGGAGAAGAGGTAAGCTGAAATTCTGTAGAAGAAAAAAAGAACTGAAAAAAAAGAAAGAATGGAGCTCTTACTGCTAACATTTTCTCCAGTCACATAAAATCAAAGTATAGTGTTCTCCTTCTAAATCAGGAGCAGCTGTTTTCACAAAGAAAAAATCCGAAATCACCTAATCATAGACTTAATCTGCCCAGAAAGAATATCCTAAGAACATATTACATGTGCCAGATATTGCTGACTTTTTGAAGCTATTCAATTTGTAGAACAAGTTCTACTGAGAAGAGCCTCAACTTTATTTGCACTATTTCTTCCAAGAGTTCTCAGGGAAAAAATAAAAAAAAAATGTTTCTTTCCACTTTTTGAAGAAATGGGAGCTGGAATATAGAAAAATTCAAGGACAAAAAAACTTGTAAGAGTAAATTCCTTCTTTTTTTTTTTTTTTTTTAGGGGGGGGTTCACTTTTTTTTCCCAGGGGTGGGGGCCATGGCGCAATCTCAGCTCACCGCAACCGCCGCCTCCTGGGTTCAGGCAATTCTCCTGCCTCAACCTCCTGAGTAGCTGGGATTACAGGCACGCGCCACCATGCCCAGCTAATTTTTTGTATTTTTAGTAGAGACGGGGTTTCACCATGTTGACCAGGATGTTCGCGATCTTTTGACCTCGTGATCCACCCGCCTCGGTCTCCCAAAATGCTGGGATTACAGGCGTGAGCCACCGCGCCCGGCCGTAAATTGCTTCTTAGACTATTTTGACTTTAGGTGAATGAATCTGATAGCTACAATTTTTTTTTCATAAATGATAACCTGTTTTTTGCTTCAATGCCCAGGAAAACAGAAACACCCAAGTGAGGTAAAAGACTTCTAGGGAGGATGCCCTTATCTGAGTTAAAGAAGCTGTCAGAATTATCATAATTTTTTGTTTTTAATTTTTTATTTTATTTATTTTTTTAAACTATCATCATTTTTCTTGGGAATACAAGCCCATACAAGGCCCATGGGAGGCAATTTGCTAATATCTATATATTTTTTGACTTAACTGCATATATAACCTTAGCTCAAACAATTCTACTTCTACACATTTCATTTACAGATATATTTATACACGTATACTTTATATACATTTATGTTTTCAAGTATACTTTGTATACATGTATACAAAGAATATTCACTGCAGTCTTGTTAGTTGTGGTAAAGACTACATACAAAAAAAAAAAAAAAAAAAAAAAAGACTAGATACAATCTAAACATCCCTCAACACTGGAAAGCCTAAATAAAGTAAGGCCTATTCACTGACGTAATACTATGAAATGGAGGAGATACTGCCATAGTACCATCTCCAAGATGTGAAATAAAGAGAAATGAAAATGAGAGAGTGTGCTATTATTTATATTTTTTCTAAAAAAAAAAAAAAATAAGGATAGAAAACATATACATATATGCTTTTACATGCACAGACTATCTCTGTAATATAGTTCTTTAGAGGCAACGCAACAAGGGCTAGGAACAGGGTAAATATCTTTTTAGGGACTGAATTTTCTGTTTTAACCATATGTACATATTACCTATAAATATATATTTTTTTACATTAAAGCTCAAAATTTTTAAAGCTTGTCAGAGACCAGGCAGTTAATCGTAAAATAACAGCAAATGTTTCCCTCTAAGAAAAAGGTATTAGAAACTCTGGCTTTATTAAACCTCTCAGGAGACCAATCTTAGCAATCAGGATGCTTGTGGCAATAGCCCTGACTTCTAAGGGCCTTGAGGGCAGTATCACCTGGCTGGAATGCTCTGGGCCTTTCTTTTTTTCCCTTTGGTTTTCTGTGTCTGCTCTTCACCATCCACTTCATCTTCCTTCACTAATTCATTTACATCATCTTCACTATACTCTCCACCTGAAATCACATAACAGAGTGATCAGTCAGGAATAAAGGTTTTCACATCAAGATGAGACATTTTTATTAATAAAAGCTTTCACATCAAGATGAGACATTTTCATTAAGAAAAAAGTGAATTTTCCCCTATTTTTCTGTTCTTCACCTAACTAAAATATCATTTCCTTAGGGAAGTCCCTACTTCCCTTCATAACTCATCCCACCTATATTTAATGTTTGTAATTTCTGCTATGCTCTATACTCCAAGAGAAGATGAACGCTGTTTATCTTGACTTTTAAGTATTTGCTGAATGATGAATGAATAAATAGAAATTCCAATTCTAGGCTGAATGCAGTGGCTCACACCTGTAATCCCAGCACTTTGGGAGGCCAAGGCAGGCGGATCACGAGATCAAGAGATGGAGGCCATCTTGGCCAACAAGGTGAAACCCCGTCTCTACTAAAAATACAAAAATTATTTATATAATATAAATTATAATTATTTGTATAATAATTTAAAAAATAAATTAATATTGTTGATTTATAATATTAATGTGGTGCACGCCTGTAGTCCCAGCTACTCAGGAGGCTGAGGCAGGAGAATGCTAGAACCCAGGAGGCGGAGGTTGCAGTGAGCCGAAATCGCACCACTGCACTCCAGTCTGGCAACAGAGCGAGACACTGTTTCCAAAAAAAAAGAAATTCCAATGTGCTTTTCTTTCTTTTTTTTTTTCTAGAAAGATGACTGAAGAAATGTGTTTCTCAAAGAAAAAACTGACACACTACCTCATCTTAGGTATCTTTCAAATCTAACTTAAAAAAATACTCTGCAGGCCAGGCACAGTGGCTCACGCCTGTAATCCTAGCACTTTGGGAGGCCGAGGCAGGTGGATCACGAAGTCAAGAGATTGAGACGATCCTGCCCAACATGGTGAAATCCCGTCTTTACCAAAACTACAAAAATTAGCTGGTCGTGGTGATGCGCATCTGTAGTCCCAGCTACTTGGGAGGCTGAGGCAGGAAAATCGCTTGAACTCAACAGAAGGAGGATGCAGTGAGCCAAGATCGCGCCACCGTACTCCAGCCTGGAGACAGAGCAAGACTCTGTCACAAAAAAAAAAAAAAAAGGAAAATGTAACACCTTTGTCTTCTCAATAAAAGAGGTTTAAAAGGAAACCTAAAGACTTCCAGTTAAACATAGCCAAAAGAACAAACACATACATGTACCATCTTCAGACACTGACATTCAGGGGTCCCCAACAAAAGAGCGGTGCTTTGATATCTGACCACACGCTGTGGGTACCAGTCAATAAACCAGCCCTGCCCACAAAGAGATTCCACTACTTTTTCTCTTCTACTTCATATAAACTTTCACTTGAAGTGGTCATACCAAAAAGCACACAAATCTAATGTACAGTTCAATGGAATGACACACAGTGAACATGCTTGCATAACCAGGGCCCCAGCTCAAGTAACTCAACATTACCAGCATCCCAGAAGGCCCCTTGTGCTCCCTTCCAGTTACACATTGCTGCAATGTAGCTATAGTTTCTTCATTCTCATTCCTTCTCCTTCCTCTCTCTCCTCTCCCTCCTCTCCCTCTCCCTCTCTCTTTCTCTCTCTCTCTTTCAGACACAGACTCACTCTGTCACCCAGACTGCAGTGTGGTGGCACAATCTCGGCTCACTGCAACCTCTGCCTCCCAGGTTCAAGCAATTCTCCTGCCTCAGCCTCCCAAGTAGCTAGAATCACAGGAATTCACCACCACACTCGCCTAATTTTTGTATTTTTAAGAGAAATGGGGTTTTACCATGCTGGCCAGGCTGGTCTTAAACTCCTGACCTCAAGTGATGTGTCCACCTTGGTGTCCCCAAGTGCTAGGATTGATGTGAGCCACCGTACCCAGCCTCCGATGAGCTTTTAAATACTACACTCATAATGTACCATGGACCACCAAACACTTTGAAAGGCAACATTCAAGATAAACTGATTCAGGATAAACAGAAAGGAATTCAGAGGGAACAAAATTAGTGCAGAAAAAGGAGGTGGAGAGGGGAATGGACTAAAAACTTAAGGAAAAATACTTTGTAATTAATATCCTCAAAAAGAAGAGAAACTGTGGCATCTGTGCAATAAAAATAAGATTTTTTAAATAACTCAGAAAAACAAAGGCTGTGCATGGTAGCAATATGGTGAAACCCTGTCTCTACAAAAAATACAAAAATTAGCTGGGCTTGGTGGCGCACACTTCTAGTCCAAACTACTCAGGAGGCTGAAGCAGAAAGATCACTTGAGCCTGGGATGTCAAGGACAAGATCACACCACTGCACTCTAGCCTGGGTTATAGAGCAAGACCCTGTCTCAAAAAAAAAAAAAAAAAAAAATACATACATTAAAAAAATTTTTAAAGGTGATAAGGAGCCAGCTGTGTAAAAATTTGGAGAATAAGCATTTGAGGCTGAGGTGGAAACAATCAATATCCAAAATGGAAACCTTTTGATATCCCAAACCCCAAGGGCTAAGTGACAGTGTTTCATGAGAGCAATGAGTTTCTGGTTAAGACGGAAGTCCGAACACACAAATGTAATTCTGCTTCCTCCTGAACCTCCGGTAAAATTGTTAGCACAAGGGTGGGCGCAATGGCTCATGCCTGTAATCTCAGCACTTTGGGAGGCCGAGGTGGGCGGATCACGAGGTCAAGAGTTCAAGACCAGCCTGGCCAGCACAGTGAAACCCCATCTTTACTAAAAATACAAAAAATTAACCAGGCATGGTAGCACGTGCCTGTAATCCCAGCTACTTGGGAGGCCGAGGCAGGAGAACTGCTTGAACCTGGGCAGCGGAGGTTGCAGTAAGCCAAGATCACGTCACTGCACTCCAACTGAGTTAAAGAGCGAGACTCTGTCTCAAAAAAAAAAAAAAAAAAAAAAAAGAAAGAAAGATAAAGAAAAACTCAGGGCCAGGCACAGTGGCTCATGAGGTTGAGGTGGAAGGATCACTTGAGCCCAGGAGGTCAAGGCTCAAGTGAGCCATGAATGCTCATTGCATTCCAGCCTGGGCAAGACAGTGAGACCCTGTTTCAAAAACAAAAACAAAAACCACCCCAAAATACAAAGAAACTCAAATGTATTTACCTTTCTATCCAGCAGTCTCACTTTTCTATCCCAGAATATGTAATAGGTTATTCACTGTGTACTATTTGTAATAACAAAAAAACTAGAAATAGCGCAAGTTGTCTCACAGTAAGTAATGGCTGAGAAGACTATGGTACATCTAAATAATGGAATATCATATAGTCATTACAATGGCATGTGTAGAATTTCTATGTATTTACCTCCTAGATATAATTAGTTTTTTTTTTCGAGACAGAGTCTCTTTCTGTCGCCCATGCTGGAGTGCAATGGCATGAACTCAGCTGATCGCAACCTCTACACCTCCTGGGTTCCAGTGATTCCCCTGCCTCAGCCTCCTGAGTAGCTGGGATTACAGGCACATGCCACCACACCCAGCTAATTTTTGTATTTTTAGTAGAGAGGGGTTTTAGCATGTTGGCCAGGCTGGTCTCAAACTCCTGACCTCAGGTGATCCACCAGCCGCAGCCTCCCAAAGGGCTGGGATTACAGGCATGGGCCACCACGCTGGGCCCTAAAACATACTCTTAAATTAAAGAAATAAAAAGGAAAGGAAAAGCAAAAGAACAGTATATGAAATATGCCAGCTTTCCATGAGGAAAAAGAATTAAGGATATGCTTATATTATACTTGTATATAGAAAAAGCGACACTGGAAGGATAAACAAGAAACCAATGAAAACAGCTCTTTTAAGGGTCAGGATAAAACAAGGTAGTCTATGGTTCTCTCTCTACAGAACTTTGAAAATCCCTTAAATTCAAAAGTTTGAATAAATAAACATAGCTGTATACCAAAATGAAAACATAACCACATTAACAAAAGATTTATTCCCAAGATTTTAAAAACCGTATTCTGACTATACATCTTCATCAAGATGCATTCCAAAAACAAAAAAAAAGTTCTACTCTTATAGTAACATTAACGTTGGTATTTTGAAACTATTTCCTTTAAGTCACAGGTTAAAGCAAGTAATTAAATTAATCGTATTAGAACTCTAAATCTTCAGAATAAGAGAAATAACACAACTATAAAATCAAAGAAATTGGCAGGGAGTGGTGGCTCATGCCTGTAATCCCAACACTTTGGGAGGTCAAGGCGGGCGGATCATGAGGTCAAAAGATAAGAGAACATCCTGGCCAACATGGTGAAACCCTGTATCTTCTAAAAATACAAAAATTAGCTGGGTGTGGTGGCACACACCTGTGGTCCCAACTACTCAGGAGGCTGAGGCAGGAGAATCATTTGAACCAGGGAGGCGGAGGCTGCAATGAGCCAAGACTGCACCACTGCACTCCAGCCTGGTGACAGAGTGACACTCCATCTCAAAAAAAAAAAATCCGTGAGCCCCTCATGATATTCAAAGACAGAAAACAAATCTGTACCATTTTAGACTGCTATTTAAAATTACTACCTATTTTCAGAACTGTAATTAAGGGAAAAAGAATTCAACATTTATACTGTTCCAATTGATGAGGGAAAGCTACACTTTACAGACAAACATCAACTAATAAGTATAAAAGAACCACAGAATCAGAAAAACATCACTACTCAAACTCTGACAGTTGGCGTTTAGGCAGGGGTTATCAAGTAATGTCAAAAAGCAAATTCAGAAGCTTGGTGTGTCAGAGGCGTTTGAACCAGGGCAACTCCATCGTGAATAGCGGCTGGGTAAAATGAGGCTGAAACCTACTGGGATGCATTCCCAGGAGATTAAGGCATTCTAAGTCACAGGATAACACAGAAGGTTGGCACAAGATACAGGTCATAAAGACCTTGCTGATAAAACACCCTGCAGTAAAGAAGCCGGCTAAAACTCACCAAAACCAAGACGGCAATGAGAGAGACCTCTGGTCACTCATCAGTGCCATGACAGCTTATGAGTGCCATAGCAACGTTAGGAAGTTAATCTAAATGGTCTGAAAAGGGGAGGCACGAATAATCCACCCCTTGTTTGGCATATAATCAAGAAATAACCATAAAAATAGGCAACCAGCAGCCTTGGGTCTGCTCTATGAGGTAGACATTCTTTAGTCCTCTACTTTCTTAATAAACTTGTTTTTACTTTACTGTATGTATTCCCCTCGAATTCTTTCTTGTTTGTGATCCAAGTGCCCTCTCTTAGGGTCTGGATCTGGACCCTCTTTCGGATAACAGGTGCCGTGGCATGCACCTATAGTCTCAGCTACTTGAGAGGCTTGCTTGAGCTCAGGAATTTGAGCCCAGCCCGAACAACACAGTGAGACCTCCATCTAAAAAAAATAAAAAGCAATTTAAATTTTAACCATTAAATATACTGTCACATGGAATACTTTCCAGTTCTACAAGTTCCAAAGGAAAAAACAAATATATAACAGACAGATCAGACTGTCATCACCCTGATTTAGTACTCACCACTATCGTGATCAACCAGATATTGTGTCTTCTGACGTTAGGCAATACAAAATACATGTCTGTCAATAATACATTCTAGCCGAAATATTTTGTTGGAACCCATCAAGCATTTATATCTAACTTCTGATTTACAGAGAACTGAAGTAACAAAGGAACAATTAAAACAATGCTATGAGTGAATAAGCAGACAAATCCAAGAGATGAGACATGCTTCAGGACGCATGGCTTGACCTTTTCAGGAAATCTATGACATTACAGCAAGGGGAGTATGCTAGATTAAAAGAGACTCAGGGATGGAACAACTGGATAACAGGTATAGTCGTGAACTCAGCTGTGATTTGGACACGCAAGCTCTAGCCATTTTGCAACAATTTGGAAATCTGAATATGATATATACATTTAAAAAACAGAACGTGGCCGGGCGCGGTGGCTCAAGCCTGTAATCCCAGCACTTTGGGAGGCCGAGGCGGGTGGATCACGAGGTCAAGAGATCGAGACCATCCTGGTCAACATGGTGAAACCCCGTCTCTACTAAAACTACAAAACATTAGCTGGGCATGGTGGTGCGTGCCTGTAATCCCAGCTACTCAGGAGACTGAGGCAGGAGAATTGCCTGAACCCAGGAGGCGGAGGTTGCGGTGAGCCGAGATCGCGCCATTGCACTCCAGCCTGGGTAACAAGAGCGAAACTCCGTCTCAAAAAAAAAAAAAAAAAAAACAGAACGTTTACTAAAATAAATGGGTAGAGATTGTCCACAGAAAAAAGCAAGCTGCAAAGTGATATGAGTAGATACAATTGCAGGCTGAGGAAAAAATACAAATATCTATACCCGGATGTGGAAAAAGATCAGAGAGTGAGTATTCACTAAGGGACTGACACTTGATAGTCTCTGGGTAGTTGGACTGTAATTACTTTATGTTTAACTGTCTGCATTTTCTAATTTTCTACAAAGCTCTACACTAGTTTTGAAAACTTTTGCCTGTTTTTATTATAAAAACAGGCAAAAGTTTTCATCATAAAAACAGGCAAATGTAGTAGACACTTCACATCCAGATGCACATGGCTCTGGATCTTAAACATTTAAAAAGATGCTTAATCTCAACAGTAATGAGACAGCCATACGGGAGGGCGTCCCAGGAGAATCTCCAACCAGCCAGCAGACTGGGAGAAATGCGCACTGGGGTGGAGCCACAGGGGTTCTGCTGTCTGCAGCAGGGAGGAGCCTGGCCCCCGGCCCCTCTTCTTTCTATGTGGAACCTGGGATTCAAAGCTGCTAGGCAGGAAGCATAGCAGCAGCAACTCTGGCCTTAGAGGGAGTCCTGTTCCCCTTTTTTCCCTTTTCACCCAGTAAAACCCTGCTTTACTCATGGTTCAAATTGTCTGCAAGCCTAAATTATCATGGCCATGGGGACAAGGATCCCGTCTTTAGCTAAGCTAAGGAAAAGTCCTGCAACAGTAAGAGATAAGCAAATTTTACATAATGTATACAAAAACTCCAGATCAAATTCCATGCAGTTACTATGAGAAAAAAAAGACAGTAACAAGCAGAATAACATCCCTGTAAACAATGTAGGCACAAAAGGAACAAATCTTGTCCAAAGACTCAGAGCTTCCAATTACCTTTTTAGTGCCCCAAGCATAAATATGAGCGAAACCAACTAAAAATCACCATAAATCTGAGAAAGCCTCTTACATAATAAAACCCTAAACAAGCATACAGGGTGAATAAAAAAAATCACCCTGGAAGAAACTGAGACTATGTTTCCCCATTTGATGAGGCTTACAATATCTGACACTAAAACCACAGAAGGAAATTATTAAACAAAAAAATACAGATCAATATCCCTCATAAACATAGACACAAAAATCTTCAGCAAAATACAGATGTCTCTCTATATCTCTGGGAAACATGCTCCAGGATCTCCGCCACCCCACACCAAAATCCACAGATGTTCAAGTCCCTTATATAAAATGACACCATATTCACATATAACCTGTGTACATCCTCTTGCAAACTTTAAGTCATCTCTAGATTACTTATGACACCTAATATAATGTGCTATATGAATACTTGTTATATTGTATTCTTTAGGAAATAATGACAAGAAAAAACAGTTTGTACGCATTCAGTAGATATAACCATCCACTTTTTTTTTGAGACAGCATCTCGCTCTACTGCCCAAGCTGGAGTGCAGTGGCACGGTTTTGGCTCACTACGATCCTCCCCGGTTCAAGTGATTCTCCTGCCTCAGCCACAAGAGTAGCTGAGACTACGGGTACGCACCACCACTCCTGCCTAATTTTTGTATTTTTGGTAGAGATGGGGATTCACCATGTTGGTCAGGCTAGTCTTGAACTCCTGGCCTTAAGGGATCTGCCCACCTTAGACTCCCAAAGTGCTGGGACTACTGGCATGATCCACCACACTTGGCCTCTTAAAGAGTCTTAAAACTGTGAATCAAAACAACACACATTTTCAGAAGTTAAAGCAGGAGGATTGCTTGAGGCCAGGAGTTCATGGCTTCAGTGAGCTGAGATCGTGCCTCTGCACTCCTGCCTGGGTGACAGAGCAAAACACTGTTTCTTCTAAAAACAAACAAATCCAAGTTTTCTCACCCGTGTAATCCCAGCACTTTGGGAGGCAAAGGCAGGAAGACTACTTGAAGTCAGACTACTTGAGACCAGCCTGGGAAACATGGTGAGAGACCTCATCTCTACAGAAAAAATAAAAAATTAGATGGGCGTGATGCTGTGCATCTGTAGTCGCAGGTACTCGGGAAGCTGAGGTGGGAGGGTCACTTGAGCCCAGGAGTTTTAGACTGCAGTGAGCTTGACTGCGCCACTGCACTCTACTCTGGGTAATCAAGCAATTCTCGTGTCTAGCCCAGTAGCTGGGACTAAGTGGGTAGGTCACCACACCAGGCTAATTTTTGTATTTTTAGTAGAGACAGGGTTTCATCATGTTGGCCAGGCTGGTCTCAGACTCCTGGCCTCAAGTGATCCGCCCACCTCGGCCTCCCAAAGTGATGGGATTACGGGCACGAGCGACT
Source organism: Sapajus apella (assembly GCF_009761245.1). Lineage (NCBI taxonomy): Eukaryota > Metazoa > Chordata > Mammalia > Primates > Cebidae > Sapajus > Sapajus apella. Next base: position 18,761,364 of record NW_022436955.1, read on the forward strand.
GCGTCCAGACTTTCTCCAAATATTTTCTATCTGTAGTTGGTTGAATCCATGGATGTGGAAACCAGAGATACAGAGGGCTGACTACGTTAGCAAACCAAATTCAGCAACGTATAAATATATCCCAACCGAGTGAGCTGTCTCCCAGAAATAAGTCTGTTAGAAATTTGAAAAATCAATCATTGTAATTTACCATATTAACAGACCAAAAAAAAAACCCAGATGTAATTGAATCAATAGATGCAGAAAAAGCATTTGACAAAATTCACCTCTCTGAAAATCAGGAACAGAGGGGAACTTAATAAACATGATAAAAGGAATCCCTGAGGGACAATACATGCAGACAGCCAAGGTTATCATTCCAGCTCAGTTACCATCTAACTGGATGAATTTCAGCAATTTGCTTAGACTTTGTGCCTCAGTTTTTTCATCAGTAAAAATGCAGAGCACAACTGGTACTTACCACGTAGTGTTAGGTGACTGAGTTAGTAGTAAGTTACTCAATGCTGAAGTGCTTAAACGGCAGACAGACAAACACATACGCACATGGCATCTGTGAAAAACCTGTAACTAACACCACATCAAATGGTGAAACACTGATTTCTTTTTCCCCTTATGATTGGGAAAAAGGTGACTGGGCACAGTGGCTCACACCTATAATCCCGGCACTTTGGGAGGCCAAGGCAGGTGGATCATGAGGTCAGGAAATCAAGACCATACTGGCCAACACAGTGAAACCCCATCTCTACTAAAATACAAAAAATTAGCTAGGCGTGGTAGCATACACCTGAGTCCCAGCTACTCAGGAGGCTGAGGCAGGGGAATTACTTGAACCCAGGAGGTGGAGGTTGCAGTGAGCCAAGATTGCTCCATGGTGCTTCAGCGTGGCAACAGAGCAAGACTCTAGCTCAAAAAAAAAGAAAAAAGAAGATTGGGAAAAAGGCAACGATGTCCCCTCTTGCCACTCCTATTCAACATCATACTGAAAGTATAAAGTACAGCAAGGCAAGTAAAATAAAAGGTAAACATATTGGAAAGAAGTAATAAAACTGTTTCTATTCACATTTGACATAACTGTCTGTGTGGAAAATCCCACAGAATCTACAAAAGCCTCCAGAACTGGTAAGTGAATTTTGCAAGGTTGTAGAACATAAGGTTAGTATGCAGAACCCAGTTGTATTTTATTTCCATATAGTAGTTACAAACAAGTGGAAATAAAAACCTTTTAGATCTAAAAAAAAAAAAACACAGATACAGATTGTATTCATAGACTAAAATATAACGTTGTTAAATTGTTAATTCTTCCCAAATTGGTCTACAGATTCAATGCAATTCCAAACAAAATCCAAGTAAGATACTTTTTTGTAGAGGTGAATGAAGTGATTCTACAATTTATATGGTGGCCAAGCATAATGGCACACGTCTGTAGTCCCAGCTACTTGGGAGGCTGACGCAGAAGAATCTCTTGAACCTGGGAGGCAGAAGTTGCAGTGAGCTGAGGTCATGCCACTGCACTTCAGCCTGGGCAACACAGCAAGACACCATTTCAAAAACTAAGAAAAAAAATCTGTATGGAAAGGCAAAGCAGTAAGAGCAGCCAAAACCACTTTGAAAAAGAACAAAGTTGCAGTACTCTACCTGATTTCAACTCTTAAATCAAAACTATAGTAATTGAAACACTGTGGAAATAGAGGTCCAGAAATAAACCTATACAAGTATGGCCAAGTCACCCTACAAAGATGCAAAGGAAATTAGATGGAGAAAGAATAATCTTTTCAACAAATAATAAAAGAACTGGCTTTTTCGGCTTTCGGCTCGGAGGAGGCGAAGGTGCAACTCTTCGGTCGTCCCGAATCCGGGTTCATCCGACACCAGCCGCCTCCACCATGCCGCCGAAGTTCGACCCCAACGAGATCAAAGTCGTATACCTGAGGTGCACTGGGGGTGAAGTCGGTGCCACTTCTGCGCTTGCCCCTAAGATCGGCCCCCTGGGTCTGTCTCCAAAAAAGGTTGGTGATGACATTGCCAAGGCAACGGGTGACTGGAAGGGCCTGAGGATTACAGTGAAACTGACCATTCAGAACAGACAGGCCCAGATTGAGGTGGTGCCTTCTGCCTCTGCCCTGATCATCAAAGCCCTTAAGGAACCACCAAGAGACAGAAAGAAACAGAAAAACATTAAACACAGCGGGAATATCACTTTCGATGAGATTGTCAACATTGCTCGACAGATGCGGCACCGATCTTTAGCCAGAGAACTCTCTGGAACCATTAAAGAGATCCTGGGGACTGCCCAGTCTGTGGGCTGTAATGTTGATGGCCGCCACCCTCACGACATCATAGATGACATCAACAGTGGTGCTGTGGAATGCCCAGCTAGTTAAGAAGCATAAAGGAAAATATTTCAATAAAGGTCATTTAACAACTGGTGGAAAAAAAAAAAAAAAAAAAAAAAAAAAAAAAAAAATCGGCAATTCAAATGCAAAAAAAAAAAAATCCTTCACTCAAATCCTAGGCAAAAATCAACAAAAAATAAATAATGATAAATGATTTTTTTTTTTTTTTTTTTGAGACGGAGTTTTGCTCTTGTTACCCAGGCTGGAGTGCAATGGCGCGATCTCGGCTCACCGCAACCTCCGCCTCCTGGGTTCAGGCAATTCTCCTGCCTCAGCCTCCTGAGTAGCTGGGATTACAAGCACGCGCCACCACGCCCAGCTGATTTTTTGTATTCTTAGTAGAGATGGGGTTTCACCATGTTGACCAGGATGGTCTCGATCTCTTGACCTCGTGATCCACCCGCCTCGACCTCCCAAAGTGCTGGGATTACAGGCTTGAGCCACCGCGCCTGGCGATAAATGATTTTTTAAAAAAAAGTAAAGGCACTGCACATGTACCCCCAGAACCTAAAGTACAATAAAAAAATTTTTAAGTTCTTACATATTTGACATCTAAAAATATTTTTTGTTATATAAAAGTTTTTCATATTTATTATTGTACATTTATGTTTCTTTTTTTATAAACAGTTTATTAAAGTCTTTTGCTCAAAAAAAAAAAAAAAAAAAAAAAAAAAACTAAAGGCCAGGTTCACGCCTGTAATCCCCAGCAGTTTAGTTTCTGAGGCCGAGGCAGGCAGCTCACCTGAGGTAAGGAGTTCAAGACCAGCCTGACTGACATGGAGAAACCCCATTTCTCCTAAAAAGACAAAATTAGCTGGGCATGGTGGTGGGCACCTGTAATCTCAGCTACTTGGGAGGCTGAGGCAGAGAATTGCTTGAACCCAGGAGGCAGAGGCTGCAGTGTGCCGATATCATACCACTGCACTCAAGCCTGGGCAACAGTGAGACTGCATCTTAAAAAAAAAAAAAAAATCTGAGAAAGAACTATACCCAGAATATATAATTCCAAAACTGAAAACAACCCAATGTTTTAAATGGACAAAGAAGTCAAAAGACACATCACCAAAGAAGATAAAACAATGACAAATAGGCACAAGAAAAGAGAATCTACATCCTCAGGGAAATGCAAACTAAAGGAGAATTGGCCAATACAAACAAACAAACAAACAAACAAAAACCTGACCACCCCAAGTGCTGTTGAGGAGGAAGAGCATCTCGAATTCTCAAACATACTGCTAACAGAAATCACATCACAAAAAAGCCCAGTAATCCCACTCCTAGGTATTTACCCATGTGAAATGAAAACCCACGTTCACAGAAAAAGCTGTGTGTAAATATTTATAAACAGCTTTATTTGTAATCATAAAAATTCGGAGGCGTGGTGAGGTGGTTCATGCCTGTAATACCACCACTTTGGAAGGCTGAAGCAGGTGGATCATGAGGTTAGGAGTTCAAGGCCAGCCTGTCCAATACGGTGAAACCCCATCTCTACTAAAAATACAAAAATTATCTGGGGGTGGGTGGCACGCAACTGTAGTCCCAGCTACTTGGAAAGCTGAGGCAGAAGAATCACTTAAACCCAGGAGGCAGAGGTTGCAGTGAGCTGAGATCGTGCCACTGCACTCCAGCATGGGCAACAGAGCGAGACTCCAACTCCAAAAAACAGAACAACAACAACAAAAACTGGAAACAACCCAGTGTCCTTCAAATGCAAAATAAGCTGTGTTATATTTACGTAATAGGCTAGCATTCAGCAACAGAAGGCACTAATTATTGACATGAGCAACAACATAGGTGAATTTCAAATGCACTATGCTAAGTGGAAAAAGCCAGATACAAAAAACTACCTAATGTTATGATTCCATTTAGATTACATTCTGAAAAAGGCAAAAAAGATAGACAACAGACCAATGGTTGCTAACGGCTGGGGCCGGAGGTAAGGGAGAGTTGTTTAACTACAAAGAGTAGCAGGGGAAATTTGTTTTTTGTTTTTAAGAGGGTGGGAGGCTTGAAACTGTTCATTTTGTTGGTGGTTACACAACTCTAGGCATTTGACAAAAATCGGACAACAGTATATTGAAAAGAATAAAGCATGGCCAGGTGCAGTGGCTCACGTCTTAATCCCAGCACTGTGGGAGGCTGAGGCAGGCGAACCACCTGAGGTCAGGAGTTTGAAACTGGCCTGACCAACATGGAGAAATGCCGTCTCTACTAAAGATACAAGATTAGCCAGGCGTGGTGGCACATGTCTGTAATCCCAGCCACTCGGGAGGCTGAGGCAGGAGAACCGTCTGAATCTGGAAGGTGGAGGATGCGGTGAGCCGAGATCGCGTCATTGCACTCCAGCCTGCGCGACAAGAGCGATATTCCGTCTCAAAAAAAAAAAGACTAAATGTTATTATATGTAAGTAAGTTAAACATTATATGTTAAGTGCGGATACTGCATTTACAAAAGAACATAATGCTATAAAATATATTTACAGTGTTTCTTCTCCGAGAAAACACCAAATGGCGGCGGATGATGCCAGTGGGGGCCGGGGATGGGGAAACCAGTGGCTTCCGGGGCTGGGTTGCAGACGTGGACAGGGTAGAGAAGACAAGGCCAAGGATAAGGAGTGAACGCCCATCACCAAGCTGGGCTGCCTGGTCAAGGACATGAAGATCAAGTCCCTGGAGGAAGCAGGGAATCTGAGATCACTGACTTTTTCCTGGGGGCCTCTCTCAAGGATGAGATTTTGAAGATTACGCCGGTGTAGACGTAGATCTGCGCCGGCCAGAGTGCCAGGTTCAAGGCATTTGTTGCCATTGGGGACTACAATAGCCACGTCGGTCTGCGTGTTAACTGCTCCAAGGAGGTGGCCACTGCCATCCGCGCCATCATCCTGGCCAAGCTCTCCATTGTCCCTGTGCGCAGAGGCTACTGGGGGAACAAGATTGGCAAGCCCCACACCCTCCCTTGCAAAGTGACATGACGCTGCAACTCTGGGCTGGTGCACCTCATCCGCACGCCCAGGGACACTGGCATCGTCTCGGCGCCAGTGCCCAAGAAGCTACTCATGATGGCTGGTATTGATGACCGCTACACCTCAGCCAGGGGCTGCCCTGCCACCCTCGGTAACTTCGCCAAGGCCACCTTTGATGCCATCTCTAAGAACTAGAGCTACCTGACCACCGACCTCTGGAAGCAGACTGTATTCACCAAGTCTCCCTATCAGGAACTCACTGACCACCTCGTCAAGACCCACACCAGAGTCTCTGGGCAGAGGACCCAGGCTCCAGCTGTGGCTACAACTTAGGATTTTTATACAAGAAAAATAAAGTGAATTAACACTTTTAAAAAATTATTCAAAGTTAGGAGTTAAATAACAAAAAACAGTTAATAAATAAAAAATATGAAAAGAGAAAATAAGGCAATAGAAAAGTGGAAAGATAAAACATTAGAAATTTTCCATGAAGTAGAAAGCCAAAGGGATAGACAAAAAAGGTTTAAAATTAGAGGACCAGCCCAGAAAGTCTAACATTAAATTCGACATATGAAAAATGAAGATTACAAAAAATGGAGAAAGGAAACTGCCAAAACATTTTCTAGGTGGGGTGCAGTGGCTCACACCTGTATCTAAGGTAGGCAGAATCACCTGAGCTGAGCCGCAGAGCTCAAGAATAACCTGGGCAACATGGCAAGACCCTGTCTCTATTTATTTAGAGAGAGAGAGAAAGAAGGGGGAGACGGAGAAAGAGAGAGAAAGAAAAGGAAGGAAAAAAAGAAAGAAAAGAAGAGGGAAGAGAAGAAAGAAAAGGAAAAAAAAAAATTCTAGGAAAAAATGTTCCCAGAAGGCTCAGCAAAATGGCTGAAAATATTCATACCAAGATATATCATGGTGATATATTAGAAAATGGGAACAGGCCAGGCACAATGGCTCACGCCTGTAATCCCAGTACTCTGGAAGGCCAAGACAGGCGGATCTCCTGAGGTCGAGAGTTTGAGACCAGCTTGATCAACACGGAGAAACCCCATCTCTACTAAAAAATACAAAATTAGCCGGGCGTGGTGGCACGTGTCTGTAATCCCAGCTACTCGGGAGGCTGAGGCAGGAGAATCGCTTGCACCCGGGTGTGGAGGTTACAGTGAGCCTAGATCATGCCAGTGCACTCCAGCCTGGGCAACAAGAGTGAAACTCTGTCTCAAACAACAACAAAACAACAAAACACCAGAACAGGACGAAATAAAACAACAAGAGTAGGGAGGCTTCCTGGGTTGGGTTTTTGTGTTTGTCTTTCAAATGAGGATTTGTATGGATGAAGATACTTTCAAGGAGATGGGTATGCCTGGGGAAGACCAAGAAGGGGGAAGAGGTAGGTCTTTTCAGCAAGATTCATTTTCGTCCCATTCGGGTTGAGATCCCTATGGAAAGAAAGTTCTGAGAGGAGAAGACGAGTGGAAGTCGCAGAGAGGCAAAAGGCATCACGGGGGGAACTTTCTATCAGAAATTTCTACCAACCAGGCGGAAAGCGGACAGCGCTATCCTGGACGGGGTGGTGGCCAGGAGCTCTCTCAGGCTAGGGCTGAAGAAAGCCTCCAACGCTCGGACTGCCTCCCCGATTTCTAAAGCAGCTGTATCGTTCGGGGCTGACCGACGAGCGTCCCCAGGGACAGGACCGCTCTCGTGTTGGTTCCCGCGCTGCAAGAGGGGGCGGCGGCCGGAGCTGGCCCAGGGAGAGGGCGGCACGGAACCGCCACGCGCACACGCCTCGGGCCGGGACGGCGGAGAATGAGGGGCCCGAGGGAGCACACGCTCGAGAACGGGCGACCCCCGGACCACCCGGGCCACTGGCACGACCCCCGCGGGAGCCGAACACGCCTCACGTGAGGCGTGGGGCGGGGCAATCCGCCTGTCGCCTCAGGCGGAATCGCTCACCTGACGGCACGTAATCCTCGTCCTCCTCCGAAGTGGAGAAGTCTTCGGAGTCGAATTCCTCCATGTCGCTGCAGCTCAGCGCTGGTCAAACTCGCGGGACCGCAGCAGCTGCCTCCAACGGCAAAGCTCTAGGGTGAGACCATACAGCCCGGGCGGCGGCGGCGGCGGCGGCAGCAGCTAGGGCGGCCCCCGACAGCGCTTTGCACATGCGCGCAGAGTGCCACGTGGTCGCCCTACGACACTTCCGGCCGATGCCTCTGGGCGGGCGCCCCTGAGGCCCTCGCGGGGAGCCGGTACTTGCCCGGATGCGGTGCATGCTGGAACTTGTAGTCTTCGGCGCTGCCTTACCACCTTTATTTAATAAATCTGCTTAAATAAAATTACGTATCTGTGGAAATACAGGCGACCTTCATTAATCATGAGTTATTGTCATATACAAACTTACTTACTCGCTAAAATGTATTGGTAACCCCAAAATCAATCATCACAATACTTTTTGGGGTTCTTCCCGGGCATGCGCAGAGGGTGGAAATTTGGAGTGGGCGGAGGTGCAGGTTCCCAGCAGACGTTTGAACTGGGCAGAGGCACAGCCTTCTCGTTGCAGCTCCAGTGCTGTTAAGAGTCCTTTCCGCAGTCTGTTTACTGACAGTTTTTTTTTTTTTTGCATTTTTCTGCTTTTTGTGGGTGGTTTTGCTGTTTAAAATGGCCCGCAAGCATAGTGCTGAAGCTCTGCCCAGCGTTCCTAAGGCAAGAAGACCGTGATATGCCTTATGAAGAAAGCCAGCGTGCTGGATAAGCTCCTATCATGCATGAGTTACAGTGCTGCTGGCGGTGAGCTCAGTGTTAATGAGTCGACAATCCGGGACATTAAGAAAGAGGAAAAGGAAATTCACCAATCTGTTCGTGAGGCCGCTCCGGAAAGTGCTAAAGTGACCTCCATAGTGCTTGATGAAGCTATGGAAAAGATGGAAAAGCGACTGAATTTGTGGATTCATGAGATGTCGACTGATTAAAAAAAAAAAAAATCATAGTGGACAGCATTGTTGTGAAGCCAAAAATATCAAAAAATCTATGGTCATGTTACCCTGGGTCAGAGAAATGCCTTCTCGGCGAGTGCTGGCTGGCTCGTGGGTTTCAAAAGGCGAAAAGGGGTGAAAAATGTTAAACTTGCATGTGAGGCGAGTTCTGCAGATCAAGGGGCTGCGGAAGAATTTTTTAAATACCTGCTAAGTGTTATACAGGAAAGCGTTATGTGGAAGAGCAGGTTTTCAATACGGATGAGACTGGCTTATTTTACAAGGATGTTGGCAAACGAACCTACATTATGGAAACGGCCTCCAAAGTCCCTGGCTTTAAATCATACCAGGATCATGCAACCTTGTTAGTGTGCGCCAATGCCAAGGGCAACTTTAAGTGCAAACCCCAATGGTGTACAGAGCCCAAAATCCACAAGCACTTAATGGGAAATATGTGAACCATCTGCCAGTCCATTGGAGGTGGAACAAAAAACTGTGGACGTTGTCCATTTGGGTCCACAACTGCTTCATCCCAGAAGCTGAACTCTCTATCCAGGGCAGAAACCTTGCCTTCAAGGTTTTATTAATTTTAGATATTGTTCCAGTCCATTGCTATGAAGAACTCGAAAATGCACACTCCAACAGAGAAGTTATTTTTATGTCCCCAAACACAAAATCTCTCACCCAACCCCTCGATCAGGGCATAATAAAAACGTTCAAGGCACTTGGGAGGCGGAAGTTGCAGTGAGCCGAGATCGTGCCACTGCAGTCCAGCCTGGGCAACAGAGCAAGACTCTGTCTCAAAAAAAAAAAAAAAGCGTTCAAGGCACACTACACAAGGGCCCTTTACACGACGGCCTGTGAGGCTTTCAGGGCCAAGAAGGAAACCACCATGCTGGACTATTGGAAGTCCGTCACTATATGCAACATGATTGATTATGTTGGCACAGCCTGAGACCGCACTGAGCAGGCTACTATCAGTAACTGTTGGGCAGGCGTGGTGGCTCACGCCTGTAATCCCAGCATTTTGGGAGGCTGAAGCGGGCAGATCACGAGGTCAGGCGTTCGAGACCAGCCTGGCCAACATAGTGAAACCCCATCTCTAATAAAAATACAAAAAATTAGCCAGGTGTGGTGGCGGGCACCTGCCATCCCAGCTACCCAGAAGGCTGAGGCAGGAGAATCGCTTGAACCCGGGAGGCAGAGGTTTCAGTGAGTGGAGATGGCACCATTGCACTCCAGCCTGGATGGCAGAGCAAGATTCTGTCTCAAAAAAAATAATTAAAATTAAAATTTAAAAAACTGTTGGGAAAATGTTTGGCCAGACTGTGTGGAGAATTTTGAAGGCTTTGAAGGTGTTACAGAAAATATAAAGAATGGTGTCCGAAGCATAATGCATATGGCACAGCAGGTAAGTGGAGACGGCTTTGATGACATGAAGGATAGATAAGATGTGGAGGAAATTTTGGCAAATAAGGCAGTGGAACCAACCAACAAAGACCTGGATGAGATGGCAAAACAAGGCATTGGAGTCGATGAAGAGGATTGCCATGCAAGTCGGCCCAAGAATTCCAGAATGCTCCCTCACACAGCAGCCAAAATATTGGAGTTCTGCCTTGGAAAAAATTTTTAGCGACATGGAAGAGTGTGACCCTATGCTTGATGGAAGCCTCAAATTTAAATGCCTGGCCTCCACTGCGTTTGCCTCTTGTACTGAGATGCTTAAATCTTTCAGGCAGAAAGCCAAGCAGGCAAGGCTGATGCAATTTCTCAAGCCAGTTTCGGGGGGAAGATTGCCCACTCCTTCAAGTGTTGAGAGCCAGACTCCTAACGTGACCTGTCACCCTCTTCCTCTTCTGCAGAATAAATTTCACTCACCCCTCCTCTGGTTTCTGTGGGACAAACCAAGGTCCAGAGGTTTTCCCACATTTTGTAACTCCATCAACGTAAGATTTTAGTTATTTTATTTTATTTTTTTTTGAGACAGAGTTTCACTCATGTTACCCAGGCTGGAGTGCAATGGCGCGATCTCGGCTCACCGCAACCTCCGCCTCCTGGGTTCAGGCAATTCTCCTGCCTCAGCCTCCTGAGTAGCTGGGATTACAGGCACGCGCCACCATGCCCAGCTGATTTTTTGTATTTTTAGTAGAGACGGGATTTCACCATGTTGACCAGGATGGTCTCGATCTCTTGACCTCGTGATCCACCCGCCTCGGCCTCCCAAAGTGCTGGGATTACAGGCTTGAGCCACCGCGCCCGGCAGATTTTAGTTATTTTTATAAAATTTAGGATACTCGATCTTTGAACTTTTTCACTTTCTTTGTATTACTGTATGGTATACAGTATGTGTGCACAGTAGTGAATGTGTACTTCAGGAACTGTACAGTATATTATACTGTTTACTGTATGTGGGCACTATATATGTGTATTCTGTGACAGTGAAAAAGTAGTACAGGTCAGGCGAGGTGGCTCACACCTGTAATCCTAGCACTTTGGGTAGCCAAGGCAGGTAGATCACGAGGTCAGGAGTTCAAGACCAGCCTGGCCAACATGCTAAAAACCCGTCTCTACTAAAAATACAAAAAGGAGCTGGGCATGGTGGCGGGCACCTGCAATTCAAGCTACTCGGGAGGCTGAGTCAGGAGAATCATTTGAACTTGGGAAGTGGAGGTTGCAGTGAGCCAAGATTGCAACATTGCACTCTAGCCTGGGTCACAGGGTGAGACTCTGTCTTAAAAAAAAAAAAAAAAAAAAACAAGTAGTACAATCTCAGTACACCACAGTACATTGCACCAAAATACTGTCATTGACATTTTATTATAAATATGGATTATTTCTAAGAAATACATATTAAATAAGGTGTCTTTGAACAGAAACACATATAAAACAAAGTTACATATTGATCAGTTGACGAAAGTGTTGACTAGCAGTTCACAGGAACCTAACGAAGCATTTCTCCCAGGAGCCATGGTTCAGTTTTTACTAATTCAGTGTTAGTTGAATTTCGTTAATTCAACAACTTTATAGACAAAACTACTGTGAATACAAAGAATTGACTCTTCAGGAATGCAGCTATCATCCACACGAACCCTTCCTTCAAGTTAAACCATATGGGAAGTACAACCATATATAACCGTTACCATTCCTTCAGATTAAAACATTTTAAAGATCTATTTATGAGGTGATAATCAGAAGCAAATTCAGATGAAACACCAATGACTACCATACTATTTGTTTCTCTTACATACAGATATGATTTTTTTTTCAGCTGAAATTGCTTCTCATTGATACACTAGACTAGACTGGGTCTGTAAATCCAGGAAATCAAGGAATAGATGTTACATGAATCAAGGAATAGATGAGACATGCATGTGATTAATAAAACATTACAATGGCTTCATACCAGCAAACTTCAAAAAATAACATTATTAAGACACAGTTCACACACCGTTAATATTTACCTATTTGAAGTGCACAATTCAGGCCGGGCACAGTGGCTCTCACCCTGTAATTGCAGCACTTTGGGAAGTTGACGCGGGTGGATCACCTGAGGCCAGGATTTCAAGACCAGCCTGGCCAATATGGTGAAACCCTGTCTCTACATGAATACAAAATTTAGCTGGGCATAATGGCGGGTGCCTGTAATCCCAGCTACTCAGGAGGCTGAAGTGGGAGAATCACTTGAACCCGGGAGGTGGAGGTTGCAGTGGGCCAAGATCGCACCACTGCACTCCAGCCTGGGCGTCAGAGCGAGACTCCATCTCAATAAAATAAAGTAAAATAAAAATGTGCACAATTCAATAGTCTTTATTCAGACTTGCACAATCAACATTAACTCCATTTAGAACATTTTCATTGCCCCCAAAATAAACCCTTTCTCATTCCCCATTCGTGCTCATTCCATTTCTCCTCAAAGACCAGCCCCTATAGATTTGCCTATTCTGGACATTTATTTAGGTGGAATCAGACAATATGTGGTCTTTGGGGACTGACTTAGCATGACATTTTCAAAGTTCATTTCTCTTAGGTATATCCTAAGTGGGATTGCCTGTTCATATAACAACATTTTTTTAAAAAACCTTTAGAAGAACTGCCAAAGTGTTTTCCAAAGCAGTTGTACCATTTTATATTCTCAACAGCAGGATGTGAGGGTTACAATTTCTCTGCACCCTTGCCAATACCTTTTTTCATTCTAGCCATCCTAGTGCGTGTGAAGTGACATCTCACTGTAGTATCAATTTGCACTTCTCTGATGACTAACAAAGTTAAGCATCTTTTCATGTCCTAATTGGCCATTGTATATGTTCGTTAGAGAAATATCTTTAGAGATCTTTTGCCCTTATTTTTTACCTTTTTTTTAAGACAGAATCTGGCGCTTTAGCCCAGGCTGGAGTGCAGTGTGGCGACCTCGGCTGATTGCAAGCTCCGCCTCCTAGGTTCAAGTGATTCACCTACCTCAGCCTCCCGAGTAGCTAGAACCACAGTTGTGAGCCACCACGCACACTAATTTTTGTATTTTTAGTAGAGATAGGGTTTCATCATGTTGGCCAGGCTGGTCTTAAACGCCTGACCTTAAGTGATCCACACGCCTCAGCCTCCCAAAGTGCTGAGATTATAGCCATGAGCCACCATGCCTGTTTTGCCCATTTTAAAATTGGGTTGTCTTTTTGTTGACTTTTTTTTTTTTTTGAAGCAGGTTCTCCCTATTGCCCATGCTGGCTTTTAGTAGTGCCGTCATAGCTTACTGCAGTCTCAACCTCCCTGGACTCAGGCAATCCTCCCACCTCAGCCTCCTGAGTAGCCAGGACTACAGGCATGCACCATCATGCCTAGCTAATTTTTATACTTTTTGTATAGATGAGGTTTCACTATGTTACCCAGGCTGGTCCAGTCCTTTGTGACTTGAACATGTTTCCTCATATTTTGTGACATTTGTTTGCACTTTTTTTGAAAGACAGCAACTTAGGCTGGGCGCAGTGGCTCACTCCCATAATCCCACTACTTTGGGAGGCCAAGATGGGCAGATCATTTGAGGTCAGGAGTTTGAGACCAGCCTGGCCAACATGGTGAAACCCCATCTCTACTAAAAGTACAAAAATTAGCTAGGTGTGGGGGCACATGCCTGTAGTCCCAGCTACCCAGGAGGCTGAGGCATAAGAATCGCTTGAACCCGGGAGGTGAAGGTTGCAGTGAGCTATGATCTCACCACTGTACTCTAGTCTGGGCAACAGAGCGAGACTCTGGCTAAAAAAAAAAAGAAAAGTGTTTTACACAAGTTTAGTTGCTAGCACTTAAAAATGGAAAGATGTCATTCTTTGTGATATGCTCTTGATCAGAAAAAAAAAAAGAAAAAGAAATGGAGAGATTTCAAACAGTAACTTAGATTTCCAACTTCTCTTGAAAAATGATCATCTAGCAAGATTGGGTTAATCACTGAACAAAGCAGAAACAGGCTACAGCCAAGCAGTAGCTGACTCCTTCCGACAGCGCTCATCCCTCCCCATCCCTAAAGATTGATTTCTGGCTCACTCTTCTGTTTTCTTGGCAGTAAAGTGTCTTCCCTGTCAATCTCGGTACCTTTGTACCACATCTTCCACTGTCTCTTTCCACTGTCCAACCTTGGGTTATCACTGTTTTTTGAAAACAAAGTTCCTCCCCTTTTGGGTCCCAGATACGTACACAGTCTTGGGGGCTTCTGGCTGAACTCTGCATGTGTGTTTCTGGAGTGCTAGAAACATTCTGTCCCCCTTGATCTGTTACTCATTCATTAAGCTATACATCTTAAGGTTTGTATACTTTACTGCATGGTAAACCTCAATTTTAGAAAATTAGAACAAAGGAATGGATGGGCAGTCTCCTGCCAGACATTCACTGTATGTGTCTGCAATGGCTGAAACGGTAGCAATCTTGTGACCATGAGGTAAACTACCCAACCTAGACAGTCCCATTGGTTGAAAACAGCAGAACAGAGAGATTTATGATGTCACCAAGGGTATTAAATTAACCACACTTGAAGCTTCTCTTCATGCAGACTTACTATTAAAATAAATTTTCACACACTGTATCAATACTCACCTATCTCCGTGTAGAATCATACAAAAGCTTCTAGATGGCAATATACCACCCAGCAAGTGGAGTTACTAAGATTTTCCAGTTCACATAAAAGTACAATTTAATCATAACTTTGAACAATAATTTTGCCATAAATTAATAAGAAGTTGAACATAAAAGAAACAGTTACACGTTAGATATTAAGTTATTCAAAAAATGAAAACTGAAGTCAGACAACTTTATTACAAATGATTAGACTCATTGGCCACCAAAAAAGAAATATAATTCCAACTCAGAATTCAAAGTAATTTTTTATTGATAAATATTTACACTAGAATTAGAAATGTCAGTAGAAAAATAAAATTTAAATAATTTTCTATTGTACAAAGATTTGATCATTGTGACTCTAGCAGTTAGTGAAATAACATAATATAAAAAGTTAAGCTGATTTTAGTCACAACCAGTCTTCAAGAGTGCACAAAAAAGAAACGCAGGCACACAACATTTTCTGCGTATGGTCTGCTGATGGCACCGAGGCTTCACATTCCAGGAAATGGTTACTGAGGGAAGGCTGATGTGTGCTGCAGCATAACAGGAACGTAATTCAAACCAGAGCAACCAGAAAGGATACTGGAGTCAAAAGCCGAAATACAATTTAAAATCTTAAAAAATAAGGAAGGGTTTAAAGGTAATTAATGAATTTTTCCTCGATAGTTTAATCATTTCATAAGGAATAATATTTTGTGGCAAAAAAAAAAAAAGTTAATAGCACAAAGAGACACCTCTCTCTTAGAAATTCATGATGCTCTTGTGTATGAACTTAAGTTTCATGAAATGCTTTCACTACAAAACCACAAATTCAAGAATCAAGAAGGCCGGGTATGGTGGCTCACATCTGTAATCACAGCACTTTGGGAGGCCGAGGTGGGTGGATTATATGAGGTCAGGAGTTCGAGACCAGCCTGGCACATGGTGAAACCTCATCTCTACTAAAAATACCAAAATTAGCTGGGCATTATGGTGGGTGTCTGTATTCCTGGCTACTTGTAGGCTGAGGCAGGAGAATCACTTGAACTTGGGAGGCGGAGGTTGCAGTGAGGTAAGACCATGCCACCGGACTCCAGCCTGGGCAACAGAGCAAGACTGTATCTCAAAAAAAACCCCAAAAAACAAACAAACAAAAAACAAGAAATCAGCTTTTATGGTCGGGAGGCTGCCTCCTTCTCCTTTATTTTTTTTTTTTAAAGCATAGCTAGAGGAGGATGCTGCTAAGAAATCAGTTTTTGGCAAAAAGACTCAAAACTATGTAAGGTAAAATGTTCAACACAACTGCTGATATTCTTCCATCTGAGTGACCGACCACTCCCAAATAATTCTCTATTTGAGACATAAAAAAAGAAAATCAAAGATATTCCTTATCATTCAAATAGTCTTTCTCTGAAAAGATTAAGCTACACAGCTCAATCTATTTCAAGTCTATATATATATTTATTCACAAGAGCATGCTTCATTTATTGGGATGTATATGTATGTAGCATTCAATAATTTGAAGATACTTTTTATATGGAAAGTTTTTAAAAAGAGTAATCAAAATATATCAAACAAGAAACAGAAACAAAGACACCTTTCAAAATGCCCTAACTTTATGACTTAGCTCCAGTGAAAAATATCTAACATTTTAATCACGGATCGGTATTTCAAAAATTAGTATTTAAGGGGAGGGGCGCACTAACTACTGGCCCACATGGTTAGTGTATGAAATTATATCCAAAGAATGTTTTAGGTGAGAACTCATTCAACAGGCATTCTTCAGTAAGAGGCATTCTTCAATAGAGATGATGGAAATCATTTCCCATAATAAAAGATACAAATTCCCCAAATTTCTCAAAATGAATGGATGCTTCTGAAAATCACAGCTTTTTAAACTAAAAACTAGAATTTTTTGCAATCTGCTTGGAAGAAAAGATTTGAGCTTCTTGTTGGGGAATTTGTAAGACTATGCGGCTGAATTACAACTCTACATATAAGTTTCTGCTGAGTATATGTCACTATAATTTTGATATGTGAATTATCAAAATTAATAATATTGAGACAGGGTCTTGCCCTGTCACCTAAGCTGGGAGTTCAGTTGCGTTTTCATGGCTCACAGCAGCCTGAACCTCCCAGGAACAAGTGATCCTCCCACTTTAGCCTCCTCAGTAGCTGGGACCACACCTAGCTATTTTTTTGTTTTGTTTTATTTTTTAGAAGAGATGAAGTATTGCTATGTTGCCCAGGCCAGTCTTGAACTCTTGGGCTCAAGCAATTCTCCCAAATCGATCTCCCAAAGTGCTGGGATTACAGGTGTGAGCCACCGTTCCCAGACATAAGTGGTCTAATTACTCAAAAGAAAATGTCCAATTTTTGTGATCTCTTTGTAATTCTTTTCTATGAGTTTCCCTGGCAAACTGGTCCTCCTTTTTCCTTTTTTTTCTCAAATTGGGCAGACTCCAGAACCACAGTACATTCAGATTCTCCTCCTGGCTATTTTTAATCAGAAGCCAGAGTGCATATTGCTTTAAATGGAATAGATATGTTCATGTACATATGACCTCATAAGTTGTTAGCCTTAATCTCACAACGAAAACTTTCCTCTAAAGATGTCAGATTTAATTACCAGAAACTATCCTGAAGACAGATAACAATCACTACCACCACACTGATTGTATTCAACAGAAAACAGTTTAGGTGGTAAGGATCAAATTAGATACTCAATTTCTGCGATCCTTTCCCTTTCAGAAAGTCACAGTTTTCAGGCCTTTTAATGAAAAAGAAAGTTAGGCAGTAAAATAAAAATTAAAATAGCTGAAATTGGCTGGGCAGTGGCTCACGCCTGTAATCCCAGCACTTTGGGAGGCCAATGCAGGTGGCTCACCTGAGGTCAGGAGTTCGAGACCAGCCTGGCCAACGTGGCAAAACCCCGTCTTTACTAAATACAAAAATTAGCCAGGCATGGCAGCAGGTGCCTGTACTCCCAGCTACTTAGGAGGCTGAGGCAGGAGAATCACTTGAACCTGGGAGGCGGAGGTTGTAGTGAGCCAAGATTGTGCCACTGCACTCCAGTCTGGGCGACAGAGTGAAGGCTCCATCTCAAAAAGATAATAAAATAGCTAAAAATTAAATTTAAAAAAATTATTGATATTTAACTCTCTTTAAAGATATACATTCTTTTTTTTTTTTTTTTTGAGACGGAGTTTCACTCATGTTGCCCAGGCTGGAGTGCAATGGCGCGATCTCGGCTCACCGCAACCTCCGCCTCCTGGGTTCAGGCAATTCTCCTGCCTCAGCCTCCTGAGTAGCTGGGATTACAGGCACGCACCACCATGCCCAGCTAATTTTTTGTATTTTTAGTAGAGACGGGGTTTCACCATGTTGACCAGGATGGTCTCGATCTCTTGACCTCGTGATCCACCCGCTTCGGCCTCCCAAAGTGCTGGGATTACAGGCTTGAGCCACCGTGCCCGGCCAAAGATATACATTCTTTTGAATAAAAATCTAAAGGGGAGAGTGGGTGCATATCTGAAATTAAACTTCAGGCACTTTCTGGGACTTGATACCCAATACTGTAGAAGTAGGCTCAAGAGTCACCCGTATGCAAACACATTAAGCTAAAAAATCAATAGCCACTAACTCTAGTTTGAGATGCACTTCTACAGTGTCTCAAGGGTCATTAGTAAACAAAAGTTACTAAGAAAAACTACAACAGAATGTTTAAAGAATCTTACCTGTGCCTCAATGTCCAAACCAATCTGGCTTAAAATTTCCAACTCAAGCCATTTGCTAGGGTATGTGTGTTTCCAATTAAATGAAATAAAATCAAGAGAATTAAAAGTGATAGGGAAAGGTAGTACAGAAAATCTTCTACAAAGTCTAAATTATCTAGCTTATTTAAATAAAACATACAAAATAACAAATTCACATCTCTTAAAATATCTTAATTGGAGGTCAAGATAGTTGTCCAGAAAATGTCACATTATTCATTGTTACCTACTTTTTACTTAGTGGAACCACAGCCACTACTTGAGTTGTATTTAAAATTTTTTTTCCTGTTTTATTTCATCAAATTTGTTTTCAAAGCTATACTCAACCAAAACCTATTTGGCATTTACTGTCAGTCACTAAGATGTAGCAAAGAAAAGAGTTTACCAAATACTAACCAAGATTGGATAAACTAAGATTTTAATACAACATACTCTGCTCATTTGAAATAAACCAGTATCTTCCATAGTTTTCTAAAATATGCAACATCTCACAGCATACTGTAAATTTCAGTGCAAGGGATACCATCCCAGAGACACAGTTGACTTGACTTGGGTAAAGGTACATGTGAAAACTGCTTAAATTAAGTATCTTCAAAAAAGAAAGCCAGAAGACTTGTTTTGTTTTGGTTGAGAACGATGGGAGTCCACAAAAGTCTTCAATTCTAGGAACTTCAAACTGAAGAAAAGGCTAAGATGTTGTCCTTCACATTCCCGTTCATTCAAGTTGCTTCATTTGAAGAACTAAGAAAACTCTACACTCCCTAATGTATTCTTTTAGAGGATTCCATAAAGTTTAGGTTCAACATCTCGGCATAAGGATGTATGCTATAGAGTAGCTAAAATCCGTAAAAAGGAGACCACCACGACACAAAATGTCTGTCCAGTGCCAAAAGTGAGGGCTTCAAATGGTATCATTTCCTTCCCTGCTGCTCGGTAAACTCCAGCAATAGCTGCACCTGATTTAAAATGCAAGGGTGTTAAACAAAAACAAAAAACCAAGGTTAACAAACTCAAGAAAATACAACACTTAAAATACTACTGTAAGTAGACTGTTGCAGATTTTTATACTGAAATTTAACTGCCATAGAAATGTTAGGTTTTCCCTATTCTTTCTGTGGACTGGCCTAGGCTTTGAGTATTCATTACAAGGCTTGTCATCACTTTTAGATGCTGACTCTTAAAAACAAGAGTCTCCTAGATTTACTGAATAAAATAATCTGGAAGAATTAATCAAAATCACAAAGATAGCAATTCCCACAACTGGATTATGAACTCAAAAGTAACTCTTTATTTCCCTACCAGTAATAGGGACCTAATACATTTTTGGCAACAAATGAAAAAGAATCTTTTGAGTTAGACTAAGCAAGAAATATTTCAGGCCACAGGGAATCGCCGCTCCACATTCGATTATACTTCAAGAAGTGGATGGAGGCTGGGTGCGGTGGCTCATATCTGTAATCCCAGCAGTTTGGGAGGTCGAGGCGGGCAGATCACGAGGTCAGGGGATTGAGACCATCCTGGACAACATGGTGACACTCCATCTCTACTAAAAATATAAAAATTAGCTGGGCATGGTGGTGCATGCCTGTAATCTCAGCTACTCAGGAAACTGAGGCAGGAGAATCGCTTGAACCAGGGAGTTGGAGGCTGCAGTGAGCCCAGAATGCCCCACTGTACTCCAGCCTGGTGACAGAGTAAGACTCCATTTCAAAAAAAAAAAAGAAAGAAAGAAATGGATGGAGGAAGGAGTAGAGGGGTGAGAAAGGAAGACAGTAGGACCCTAAGCCATAAAGTGGTTATTAATTCAAAGGGCATGAGGGGAGAGACAATTGGGGATTCGTGTTTCACAGTCATTGATTGTTTTTATTATGTTAGTCACTAAAACTTCCTGCAAATTGAGAAAACAAAACAAAAACCCCTGTATCTACGCAGATACCCATCTGAGTTACTATAGGAGTTCAGCATTGTACTAACAAAGTCAACATTTCATTTGTTTGAAAAGAATAGATCCAGCAGGGCACGGTGGCTTACGCCTGTAATTCCAGTACTTTGGGAGGCCAAGGTGGGTGGGTCACCTGAGCTCAGGACTTTGAAACCAGCCTGGGCAGCATGGTGAAACCCCATCTTTACTAAAAATACAAAACATTAGCCAGGCGTGGTGGCACAGCCTATAATCCCAACTACTCGGGAGAGTGAGGCAGGAGAGTTGCTTGAACCCAGGAGGCGGAGGTTGCTGTGAGTCGAGATCACGACGATGCACTCAAGCCTGGGCAACAGAGCAAGACCCTATCTCAAAAAAAAAAAAAAAAAATCCAGCCAGGCATGGTGGCTCAAGCCTGTAATCCCAGCATTTTGGAAGGCTGAGGCAGGAAGATAGATCAGCCTGGACAACACGGCAAAACCTTCTCTCTACAAAAAATATAAAAATTATCTGGGTGTGGTGGCATGTGCCTGTAATCCTAGTTACTTGGGTGGCTAAGGTAGCAGAATACTTGATCTTGGGAGGTGGAGGCTGCATTGAACTATGACCATGTCACTGCACTCTAGCCTGGGTGACAGAGCAAGACCTGTCTCAAACAGAAATAAACAATAAAAATTTAAAAAATAATAGATCCAGATTTCCCAGATTACCCTCCCCAACAAGATGCTCCAAACAAAATTCTCCTTGGTTGTGGTGTATTCATTCACTCAAATTTTTACCTGCAGAACACTTCTGTGTTTTATAAGGTATAGTCCCTATTCTCAAGGTACTTGGATCTAGCTGGGGACACAAGACAGAAACAGATTTGCAATAATGGAAAGTAATACACAGTGTCTCAATCACATGTTTACAATTATTATTATTATTTTTGAGACAGTATCTCACGCTTTTGCCCAGGTTAGAATGTGGTGGCATGATCACGGCTCCCTGCAGCCTCAACCTCGTGGGCTCCACTGATCCTCCCGAGCAGCTGGGACTACAGGCATACACCAGCCACTATGCCTGGTTATTTTATTTATTTATTTATTTTCACTCAACAAGTATTTATTGAGTGCCTACTAAGTGCCAGGCACTGTCATCAGGCGTTGGGAACAGATACAGCCGTGAAGACAGACAAGGTACCTGCTCTCATGGAGCTTACATTCTAGTGTACACTCTAGCTTACATTTCAGTAGTAACATCATACTATCAAAATTAATAAAAGCACCAGAATGAAAACAGACCTTATTACCTAAACTGTTAAAAAGAAACTACATAACATTCAAAATTGTATAATGACTTTTAACAGATAAAATAACTTTTTACATGCTGTTAAAACAGATTTTAACTATCAGTTAACTCAACTTTCATCAGATATGCTACAAGGTGGGAAAGAAGAACATAACCCACATTCACATGCAAATATCCTTTGATACTTCTAGTCAAGTCAGTAATTCCCAAGTGATCCATTAATTTTTAGAAAAATGTACCTTTTTCCTGGCCAGTTTCTACTAGCATTCAAATCAAAGTACTTTGTAATTCCTCCTTAACACACATTTTACACATGCTATGGCCAATAAATAGAGGAAACCTATTTGATGTTTAACCTCCCTCAAATCAGAGAACTATTTAGAATTTCAGACTACATGAAATGCTAACTCTAATTGTTAAATAGGTTAACTTCCTGTCAAAATGGGAAGTAGTTTTCTAAAAGTAAAAGAAAAACAAAAACTCTTCAAACCTATAATTTTTTTAAGTATAGTTCAATAAAGAATTTGGGAGTTTTGTTTAAAAGTCAGACTTGATATTCATATCACTAATAGAAGTCTAAAAGACACTGCAAATTCCATTAGTTCTATCACTTCTAAATGGTTCTCTAAATGTTAACTATGGCTTACCTGGCCATTAAAGGGTGTCTGGCCCTAAAATATATTAGGCATGTTTCAAAAAATGAAGAGGAATAATCAATTTATATAAATGTTTAACCTCATTCCAAAAACGTCTTACAAAAATGTTTCAGTAGGCCGGACGCGGTGGCTCACGCCTGTAATCCCAGCACTTTGGGAGGCCGAGGCGGGTGGATCATGAGGTCAAGAGATCGAGACCATCCTGGTCAACATGGTGAAACCCTGTCTCTACTAAAACTACAAAAAATCAGCTGGGCACGGTGGCGCGTGCCTGTAATCCCAGCTACTCAGGAGGCTGAGGCAGGAGAATTGCCTGAACCCGGGAGGCGGAGGTTGCGGTGAGCCGAGATCGCGCCATTGCACTCCAGCCTGGGTAACAAGAGTGAAACTCTGTCTCAAAAAAAAAAAAAAAGAAAAATGTTTCAGTAAGTACTTCCTAAAAACATTTAGTAGGTTTTAGGACCTCAAAAATAATTTTCAGTTGGAAGAGAATATGTTCTAGTTTTCAAGACAATTTATATAGTAACAGGGAAAGTGGGAAAGTCATTCAAAAATTAAAATTTGGATCCCAGATTAAGTTTTAGGAACAGAGCATTTCATTTAATCCCTAGCAACAAGTCTGGAAAGGATAAACGTATTCCTAACATGCATACTATGAACAGCTCTTCCGAGGCCAGAACAGAAGCTCCACTTAGAAGCTAGGATCACCACTACAAAATATTACCTCATGGGGGCTCCACATGGTCCACTCTGCCCAGAGCCTCACTTGAAATTCTGCTGATATCCATCCCATTGATAGCCAGAGTAATCCCAGGGAGCACTGAACTAATACTCTGTATAACCACTGTTTGGAGTGTTAGAGAACGAAGGGCGGTAACCGTCATATCCTCCTCTGAATCCATTGGCAGGGCCCTGGTATCCATTCATCAAGCCTCTAGCACCCCGGGAACCTCCACGAGACGCACCACAGCTATTGTATAGGGCTGACTACTTCATGGAAATCCAGTGTTCTGCTGAGGAGGCTGCTGGTGGTTACCAGTCACTTGATGAGACTGGTCTGGAAAACCATGCTAAGTGCCCATCACTGTTTGAAGCTGTTCTTGGTGAAGCTCTGTTTGTTTTACTTGGTGAGGCTGATTAGAAAAGCTCTGGTTATAAACGGCCTGGTACTGATTTTGCTGTTTTAAAGTTTCTGGTTCATTAACAGGAGGAACTGGGGCATTCATATTGAACACTATTTGCATGGATTGGAATGGAGCTGCATTTACATTGATTCCACCGCTATGTAAGGGTTTGCTTGTCCCAGTCTGAAATACTTGAGGCTGAGAAGCAGCAGGAAGGGATGATGATGCTGTAGTCTGGTCTGTACTTAAAAAGATTGTTGCCTGAATCTGATCAATTGGTTCCTTCTGTGGTCGTTGCTCTGTAGCAGGAGAAGGCTGGTACAGGGGTTGAGATGCTATACACCCCTCACTTGTGGATGACACCAAAGGAACCTGTGTAGCTTCTGGTTGTACAGGAACTTGATTAGGCTGAGCAAGTTTAGATTCAGAATGAACTGGAGGGCAAACCAGCTGGGGCATGCCCATGTTTTGTGCTGGATTCACAGGCTGTGCAGATACAATGGCAGGATCAAGTGTCGGTTTTCAAAATCCAGCACCGAATCCTGTATGAAATTATAGGGACCCTGCATTTGTGCCATAAGGTCTTGTACTCACTGTCTTCTCAGAAGGGGATCTGCTTGAGCCACTGGAGTCAAAGAGTGGGGCTCTGGTACTGAAGGGGATGAAGCCTGAGGCTGCTGCTGGAGTGAATTTACCATCTCAACTGTTTCAACTGTCCACTCATCTACCTGCTCCTTTCCACCACTGGTGAACTGTGTTTCTGCCATGAACTCTCTATTGACATACTCTGTTGATTCAACTTCATTTTGCTCAGTGTAGTCTTCCGCTGGTTCAGGTTGGGCTTCAGCTACCTGGTCTTCAACTGTAGCTGCTGAGGCTGCCTCTTCTTCCTCACACAACCCATTCTGATGGTTGTGGGTGCTGTCAAAGCAGTTTGACTGAAAAACACACTTGACAATGTCCTTT
This sequence comes from Sapajus apella, assembly GCF_009761245.1. Lineage (NCBI taxonomy): Eukaryota > Metazoa > Chordata > Mammalia > Primates > Cebidae > Sapajus > Sapajus apella. Next base: position 18,785,497 of record NW_022436955.1, read on the forward strand.
AGAACTTTATAGGTGGTTCCTTCCCTTCCAGCAGGTCCCACAGGTGAATGGACGAATGTTCATACTGCTCATTCAACCTCAAGCTCACGTCCCGTTTAGGGTCTTCTAACTTACAGAATTCATCCAACAATGACAATTCCTCTTCGGACAATATTGGCACTCCATTCAAACCTTGTTTCCGGTCAGTTCGCACTTCATCATCTCCCAATTGGTCCAAAACATACTGTAGCTCGAGTACAGTTTTTAAACGTTTCCGTTTTCGCTGCTTCTCTCATAAGCTGCTCCCAACGTGCTGTCTTCTTTATTGTTTTCTGAATATCTTGACTTATTGCCATGAAATTCCTCTGTAATTCTTTTGCAAACTCCAAATTATTTGTGACTTCCTGGTACTTAGAAACAGCATCCAGCTGATCTTGATTAAGCCTTTCCCCTTTGTTCATTCGTTCCTGGTAATCAAGCTTACCCTTTTTCTTCTCCAGGTTACAAAGTTTCTTGTCAATTACCCCGAGGATCTGCTTCATAGCCTCGGTCTGCACAGCGCCGGCGCCAGTTGCAGGGTGTTGAGAAGCCGGCGTGGTGGCCCCAGCTCCTTTGGCCGCCTCACTCTTAGAGGAACCCGATGGCGGCGGCGGTCTGGACGACTTGCTGCTGCGTCCGCTGTGGCAGGTGGCCTAGGGCATCGTCAGACCGCAAGAGGAGAGAAGAAAAAGCGGGAGGAAGGACAAGAGCGGCGAGTCAGGAGACGGACGAGACAACACGCGGGACAAAACGCGGCAGCAGGCCTGGCTATTTTATTTGTTTGTTTATTGTACAGACAAGGTCTCACTATGTCACCCAGGCTGGTTTTGAACTCTTGGACTTAAGCGATCCTCCCAACCTGGCCTACCAAAGTGCTGGGATTATAGGAATAAGCCACCATGCCTGGCACATTTCATAAATATGATATGAAGGTATATTAACATATTTTAAAGAAAAGAAAGAACAATATTAACCCAAAGCTGGCTGCCTTGAACATTTAGTGATTTTAAATGCCCACCTCCACTGGCAATGCATACATTTTGTTACAAACATCTGAAAGGCATGTTTCACTGAGCCCCTTCAAAATCTAGGGACACAGAGTGGGCTGGGTAGAAAGAAGCTTAAGGAATTTGAACTGGGCCCTAAAGTGGGATTAGGATAATGAAGCGAAGAAAGGAAAAAGTATACCCGAGGAGGCAGTAAACAGGAAGGGAACAGACTATTCATAGAGCCTTAAAGACAGAAATGAACACAACATTTACTGCACAATTACTATGTGTCAGGTATACATTTTAGTACTTCATTTACACATTTGCTCAATCATGAAAGGGTATGAGGTGGGTAGTATTATCTCTATTTTACTCAGGAACAAAGACAGGCCCTATGAGGCAGTCATCCTGGAGCAGAGGGTTTCCGAAGCAGCTGTAGGTGAGATAGTTGGAACACAGAGAAACTAGGCCACTTTCTCTCAAAAAAGAAAAAAAAAAACCTCAAGGTTTCAATTCACAGAGAAAAAAATTTACAAATCAGTAGGAATATTACATTTCTATATTATAAGAATATGTTTATATATATACACCCCAAAAAAGACATACACACCAAGATGGAAACTCTGGCTATTACTTAGGGATGGAAAAATTGAGGATTTTACATTTTAATTACTTATAATTTTAGTTTATATAAACTATACATTTATATTTATAAATGAGCTTTAAAATGATTTAAACTGACTGTTCTCATTTCTGTAACTGTGTCTTATCACATAAGCAAAAGCCGTAACAAAACAAACGCCCCCAAAACAGGCCTGAAAATTATAACATCATGTTACTCCAGTTCTTATTCAGAAAGTCCTAAAAGGGAAAAAAAAAAAAAATAACCAGAGCACTAATTAGGTCCTTTTCTAAGGAAGAATTCCTCTTTTTTTTTTTTTTTTTTTTTTTTGAGACAGGGTCTTGCTCTGTTGCCCTGGCTGGAGTGCTGTGGTGGGATCAACACTCACTGCAGCCCAGCCTGGACCTCCTGGCTCCAGCAATCCTCCCATGTAGCTGGAACCATAGGTGCACTACCACACTCAGCTAAACTTTTTATTTTTATTTATTAATTTTTTTTTTTGAGACAAGAGTTTCGCTCTTGTTGCTCTGGCTGGAGTGGAATGGTGCAATCATGGCTCACCACAACCTCTGCCTCTTGGGTTCAAGCGATTCTCCTGCATCAGCCTCCCAAGTGGCTGGGGTTACAGCCATATGCCACCACAGCTGGGTAATTTTGTTTTTTTAATAGAGACGGGGATGGCCAAGCATAGTGGCTCATGCCTGTAATCTCAGCACTTTGGGAGGCTGAGGCGGGTGTATCACGAGGTCAGGAGTTCGAGACCAGCCTGACCAACATGGAGAAACTCCGTCTCTACTAAAAATACAAAAATTAGCCAGTTGTGGTGGCACATGCCTGTAATCCCAGCTACTCGGGAGGCTGAGGCAAGAGAATTGCTTGAATCCAGGAGGCGGAGGTTGCAGTGAACTGAGATTGTGCCATTGCACTCCAGTCTGGGCAACAGAGCAAGACCTCCCCCCAAAAAAATAGGGACGGGGTTTCTCCATGTGGGCCAGGCTGGTCTCGAACTCCCGACCTCATGATCTATCTGCCTCAGCCTCCCAAAATGCTGGGATTATAGATGTGAGCCACTGCGCCTGGCCAATTTAAATTTTTTATTTTGTAGAGGTGGGGTCTTGCTATGTTGTTCAGGCTACTCTCAAACTCCTGGGCTCCAGCAAGCCTGCCACCTCAGTCTCCCAAAGTGCTGGGATTACAGTCATGAGCATTACACCTGGCAAAGAATTCTTGTCATAAGAATTTGTCTTCTATCTTTACAGCAACCACACCCACATGAATGGAAGTAACTCATCAACCATCTTGCAGCACCAACCCTCAAGTGATGATAGCTGATCAGAAAGGAGAAGTAGCTTCCAAAAAGATATTGTCCTTTTGCTGGTGGCGTGCCTCACAAGATTTATCTCACAAAGCTTACCATGACTTCCCTGAAGCCACTGAGATGAAATCTGACTCAGGAAGTCAAAGAGGTTAGCCAAGTAACAGGGCACTGGGGGTAGGAAAAAAAACACACACACACACATTAAAAAACTGGGGCCAGGTACAGTGGCTCACGCCTGTAATTCCAGGATTTTGGGAGGCCGAGGTGGGTGGATTGCTTGAGCTCAGGAGTTCGAGACCTGGCAACATGACAAAACCCTGTCTCTACAAAAAATACAAAAAAAACAGCCAGGCATACTGGCACGCATCTGTAGTCCCAGCTACTTGGGAGGCTGATGTAGGAGGACTGCCAGAGCCCAAGAGGCCGAGGCTGCAGTGACCCAAGATTGGCTGCACTCCAGCCTTGGTGACACAGGGAGACCCTGTCTCAAATAAATAATTAATTAATTAAATACTTGTGGTTAAACGCCACTCTTCCTTTCATCCTACTCGGATATGTTTCTAAAATAGGTCCTGAAATTGACTAGTCATATTAAACATTTTTGACTGGTATTTTAATGTCTAACATACTTGTCAAGATTCCAGCAGTAATTGGTCCCACGATGCCCATCAACAGGATGCTTACAGACATGAACCTACCATATTTGTGATGTCTGAGGGTGAAGAGGGCCAGTAATCCAGCGGGGACATGAAAGAAGAGAGAAGACACCAGTGCCCACAGGAACACACCATACCACATCTCTGTGAGGGAAGGCAAAGAAAGGTGGTGAATCACTGCCTTTCCCATGACAATCATTGCAGAGGGTACTCTTCAGAACCAGGGATTTCATTTTCAACACCATTTCTTTTTTCCTTTTTTTTTGAATAATTGTTATTTTTAAAGACAGGGTCTCTGTCACCCAGGCTGCAGTGAAGTGGCACCATCATGGCTCACTGCAGCTGGGACCTTGTAGGCTGGGTGTTCTTCCACCTCAGCCTCTGGAGTAGCTGGAACTACAGGCATGTGCTACCATGCCTGGCTAAATTTTTTTTTCTTTTTTTCTTTAGAGATGGGGGGGAGTCTCATCATGATCCCAGACTGGTCTTGAACTCCTCAGCTCAAACCATCCGCCCACCTCAGCCTCCCAAAGGGCAGGGATTACAGGCACTGCACCCCACCTTCAGCACCATTTAGTTGCAAAGTAGGGTTCATCACTGATGGTTTTAGAGGGCTCAACAAACTACTGCCCACAGGCCACCACCTGCTTTTACATAGACTTATCTGAACGTATTCATAATACTTTTATATATACACGCTTATCTGAAATCATTTATAAGAGTTTTGTATACACACACTTATTCAACCTATACCTTTTTTTTTTTCAAAAGACAGGGTTTCACCATCTTGGCCAGGCTGGTCTGGAACTCTTGACCTGGTGATCCACCCGCCTCAGCCTCCCAAACTGCTGGAATTACAGGCATGAGCCACCATGCCCAGCTGCCCTTTCATTTAAGTATTGTTTATGGCTGCTTTCCAGCTTCAAGGGCAAAGCTGATAACAGTGACACAGACCACATGGCCCATAAAACCTAAAATATTTACTATCTGGCCCCTCACAGAAAAAGCTGACCAACCCTATACCCTCAAACTGAAAAAAAAAAAAAAAAAAAAAGTTCAAAATTGACCTAAATCATGTCCCTCACCATAGCTGGGCACGATGGCTCACAATTACAATCCACACTTTGGGTGGCCAAGGTGGGCAGGTCGCTTGAGCCCAGGAGTTCAAGACTAGTTTGGGCAACACAGTAAAACCCCACCTCTACAAAAAATACAAAAATTAGTCAGGTGTGGCTATAGCACACATGTAGTCCCAGCTACTCCAGACACTGAGGTGGGAGGATTGCTTGAACCTGGGAGGCAGAGGCTGCAGTGAGCTGAGATCATGCTACTGCGCTCCTGCCAGGGCAACAGAGTAAGACAGTCTCAAAAATCCCCCCCAGAAAACCAAAACACCCAAACCAACAAAAATAATTCCCCCATAATAGGCACAACCCCAAGTACCAATTGGTAGGATCAACATTCCAGAAGTAATTGTAAACTTTGCAAGCAATCCCTGCTGGCTCTTTCTTGACCTTTTGCTCACTCACTCTTCTAAAATGGAAAGCTATACAATTATATTCATTCCACAATCACTTCAAAGACAATGCAGTAAACATCAATCCATCACCTCCTATTAGGATTTCAAAGCTCTTTAAGGATATGAAATAAATACAAAAAAAAAAAAATAGAAATGTTTGAAGACAAATGGCAGGTAAACAACCATACAGGTTAGGAGAGCTGGCCTCCTACAGAGCTCTAATCACTCTTAAGGTGTCTGTCATTCAGGCAACATTAAGGTATACATAATCATCAACTATGTATGAAAAACTATCCATGAGGCACCTTGGAAAATATAAAGGAAACAAAACCATCTAGTTGGAATGTGGTGACTTTACAATTTGTTAAATGGCCCATGTGGCATTTCACCCCACTCCCCTACTCTTAGAATCCTCAAGATAGCTCTCTAGCTAACCTTAGGTAGGGATTGGCGGTGACACATTAGATAAAACCCACTGTCCATCCTTGGCTAGAGGCAGGTAAGTAGCAACTGATTTTTGAGATCAGTGAATAGCTTAGCTCAGCAGGGTTTCTTGACAACCGCCCTCCGCCACCCTATCGACATTTGGACCAGATGACTTTTCATTGTGGGGGCTGCACTGTGCACTGTAGGATATGGAGAGGCACTTCCTGCCAGCGGTACTCTCTTCCCAGTCTTGTCAACCAAAAATACTTCCAGATATTGTCAAATGTCCCTGGGGGTGGGAGGTGCAAAACTACCCTGATTAAAAATCACGGGCTTTACCAAAGTGCAGAGGCTTTATAAGAGTAGTAACAGTTAAAGCTATAAAGACAGATGAGAGACACCTTACAGGGAGTTTGACAGCAGACTAAGTGTTAGGGATAAACTGCCTTAGAAAACCCCCTCTGTGCTAGCTGGCCCCTTCCCCCAACTCTGCTTGCTCTGCAGCTGCATTCCTGAACTCCTGGCTAGGCCCCATATCAAGGCTGCCAGACCTGCTACAATTAAGCAAAGCCTCATTACAGTCATCCGGGCAGCTCGGAGAAGGTCAAGGAAAACAAATGTTTGTTATCCATACCTGTAAATTCCTGTAAAATCCTGTTTTCTAAACTGCTGCCAGAAAAGTCACAGGATGATGTATTCTAAATCTGTCACAAGTCAACAAACCATCTCTGTGCCTGTTACAAGCTGATAAGATCACCTCAGTCCTGAAACTCCCTTACAGCCCTCTTACCCCATATAAACCCCTCATTTTGTAAGCTTGGGGCTGCCTCCTCTGACAGTTACAGAGCAGCCAGGCAGGGTAATAAAACTTGCTTACCAGACTTTGGGTCTATTCTTTCTCTTGGCTGACCTTACGCTAAGGACTTAACAAAAGATCTGGAAGTGTCAATGTAGGTTTTTAGCAGTAAAGGGTTGTCACGGCATTAGTCCACAGGGCCCCCTGACACTCCTAGCTGGAATACAGACTGGAAAACCACTTATCTGCAGGGTAATTTGTAAGTCAAACGTGCTTAGCCTTTGCTGCAATAATTTTACTTCCAGGGATACACCCTACAGAAAAGCACAGATAGGCAAGGACAGAGGTAACAAGAGAGTCTCAAGAGCATTGTCTGTAACAGCAAAAACTAGAGTCAACCACATAGCTATCACCGCAAGACTTGGAAAACACATTCTGTGCATCCGCGTAATAGAATACTACACAGTGCCATTAAAATATGCAATAGATGTATATATATTGAAGGTGCAAGATGCCCAAGCCACACCGTGAAGTGACAAAAGCAAGCTGCTTGTAGAGTAAGAAAGCAAACACAATAAACATACATGTGGAAATGCTTCTGTGTACTGAGTATGTTTATCTAATAAATATTTATCAGGTAGGCCAGGCGCAGTGGCTCACACCTGTAAACCCAGCACTTGAAGCCGGGAGTTCGGGACCAGCCTGGCCAACATGGTGAAACACCGACCCTCCTAAAAATACAAATTAAAAAATTAGCCAGGTGTGGTGGCCAATGCCTGTAATCCCAGCTACTCAGAAGGCTGAAGCATGAGAATTGCTTGAACCCGGGAGGCAGAGGTTGCATTGAGCCCATGGCAACACAGTGAGACTGTCTTAAAAAATAAAAAGAAAAAAAGAAAAGAAAAAGCAAACCTTTCGTTTTCACAAACTGCTCAGGCACAATGAGCCTATTGGATGAACAATTTAAAAGAGACCAGTTGGGGCATCAATCAGCTTGAGGGGATTAGTAAGGGGGAGGAGGGGAGGGCCAGAAGCTTTACTGGAAGCTGTGTTTGCACTGTAAGCACACTGTTAGTATGTGTGTGTTTTTTCCCCCAGATCAATGAAAACCACAGTTTTATGAAGGTATTTTTATTCCCTTTACACAGGCTTCTTAATCTTGGGAAGCTGGATTTAAGGGGCCATTGGAGATGAGGGGTGGAGCCAAATCCCCTTAAGCCATCCTTGGCCATGGTCACAGATGACTGCTCAAATTCTTTGCTCATTTGGAATTAATGAAGCTTCCATTCAGAGCATATTCTGAATACTTCTAGTCAAAGTGCTCAGGTCTTGTTCTGGATAAATGGTTCTCGGTGAAAACATCAAGGATGCCCCAATTAGGTCTCAATGCTTCTTAAAAATAACAAATGAGGCCAAGCACAGTGGGTCACATCTGTAATCCCAGCACTTTGGGAGGCCGAGGCGGGTGGATCATCTGAGGTTAGGAGTTCCAGACCAGTCAGGCCAACATGGCAAAACCCCGTCTCTACCAAAAATACAAAAATTAGCCAGGCTGGGTGGCGCATGCCTGTAATCCCAGCTACTCAGGAGGCTGAGATAGGAGCCTTCCTCCACCAATGAAAAAAGCTACCTTTAGTCAATCAGAAATTGAGGGCAGGATTCTCAGTCCTTGGGGTTTCAGGCCTCCACCTCTTCCACAACAAATCTGTATCCTCCTGTAGCTTCTTTTCTGGCTGCCATTAGGCTGGGAGCTACACCTGCCTTCCACTGCCCAGTGATTTGCCCTCCCTGGCTAGCAGCAGCTCTAGAGAGAGCAGTGCCTGTGGCTGGATATTGCTCTGGCCTAATAAATGTGCACCTGCCAGAGCTCTGGTACCCACAAATCCTTTCTGCCTGAGCAGCTACTGTGGCCCTGGCTCAGTCAGAGCAGCCCGGCCTCCCAGCTGAGGCCCCCTATCCACTACCCACTGCCAGCTCATCCCTAAGCCACAGCACAGGACCATGCTTCTCTTCCAAAGCAGAAAGACCATTTTCTATCCCAGAGTCCTCACCTGCCACTCCCAAATCAGTCTGACCCTCTGACCACCCAAACACCTAGTCTGCAGAAAGTTCTATGATGGCACCAGGAATTCACTGCCCCAAAGGGGACAAACGCGATGCAAACCTGCCTCCGAAAACTCAAAACAATCTTCACCTGGCTGCTGTCTGCCCCTATTGACCTGAGACTAGCCGTCGGACCCTGCTATCCAGGGCTTCTGCTGGAGCTGCCAAAGTTTTAGGGGTAAGCTGTGCTTTCTGCAGTAGTAACTCAAGGCACTGCTGGAGCTTGGGTTTCTACCAGCTGCCCCAGAACCACTGAGGCCTTAAGCTGGGAGGCAAAGCTTTAATCTGCCAGAAACATGCTAAGCTGGTAACTTCCAGGAAAGCAGGTTGGAACACAGGTGTGCCATCCAACTGCTAAGGCTGAATATTATACGCTTACTATTCCTATGTTAAACCCAACTTCACAATCCTGTTGGGTTTAACATAGGAATAGTAAGGGTACATTACTCATAATAATAGTAAGAGAAGTAATCATAGCAATAATAGTAAGAGAAGTATCAAGAGATTGAGAAGAGATTCTCATGTGATGACATGGTGAGAAGGCAGCCATCTGCAAGTCAGGAAGAGAGAGGGTCTTCACCAGAACCCAACACCCTGGCACCCTAATCTCACACTTCCAGCCTCCAGAACTAGGAGACATTGCCTGCTTTTAAAGACAGCTAGTCTGTGGTATTTTGTTATGGCGGCCCATGCTAAGATAAAAATGTCACGCATCCCCATTTCCCTAGAAGCACGGCCCCTGTCCCAGGAGGCCTGCTAAGCCACCAATCCACATCTCTGTTTTCCAAAAAGCTTCAAGGCCAATTTGTAAACAGCGCCTGGCATACACAGCAGGCCAGCATTCTGAGAAGGGGAGGCGTGCCGCACCCCCAGAACCCTGAGCCACATTCATTAGCTCCTTCCTACATATTTTATATAGCATCACTAAAGTCACTTCAAGTAAGAAAAAAAGAGGTTTGATTAGAGATGAGTAGAGTACGCTTATATATAAACCACTTTCACATGGATGAGGTTATTATAGGACTCTAAACAGCAAAAGCAAACGTGGATCTTTTTAAACGCTTTTTAAACGCTTTTTAAAAAACTAAGTGATTTCCCTTTAATCTACTGCACCTTAATTGCCATCTACTTAGTAGCTATTTATCGATCATCATACAGTACTTTTCATCTCACTGGCTCAAAACTCTCTCAGAATCTTTGTCTACATATCTTACAGTATTTCTTTGTTCACTGCTTTAAAGCAAGTACATTACTTCAGCTTTGTTTACTCTGGCAGCTAAAGGCACATTATCTCCCCATGGTGAAGTACAAATCAGGTAATTAATCTGTAATACAACATGATATGGGAAAATTAGATTAAGCATTGTGGAAGAATGGGCTCCCAAAGGTGTTCGCATCCCCTTCTTCAAAACCTGTGAATAGATTACCTTACGTGGCAAAAGGGACATTGTGGTGATTAAATTAAGGATCTTGCAAAAGGAGACTGTCTTGGGTTTTCCAGTTAGGCCTAATGTAATCACGAGAGTCTTTGTAAGAGGGAAGCAGGAGGTCAGGGTCAGAAAGATTTGAAGATGTCATGCTGCTGGCTTTGAAGAAGAGGAGGAGGCCACGCATCAAGGAATGTAGGTGGCCTCTAGAAACTGGAAAAGGCAAGGAAAGAAATTCTTCCTAGAGCCTCCAGAAGGGACACAGTCCTGCTACACCTTGGTTTTAGCCCAGACACACCCAATTTGGACTTCTGACCTCCATAACTGTAAGACAATAAAATCTGTATGACTTTAAGCTGCTGAATGTGTGGAGTTAATTACAGCAGCAATAGCAGAATCATAAAAACACTAACAAGTTAATCACTAATCAGTCAAATATACATTGACCTCATTCTCTATGCTGACACATCGGTGAAAAACAAAAAAAAAGAACCTAAGATTCTGACCCTAAAAGATATTTGAGGATTTGCTTGAGGACGTATTTTTAGACAGACCTATCTTTAAGGTACATATTCAGAGAGATATTGCACTGAAAGAGAACACACACAGAGAGCAGAATCCTCTAGTGGATTCTGTATTAACAGAAGGGTCTATAACAGCCGGATCCCTGGGCTCTAACCTCCACAGCCAAGTCACTTGACTCCTAACCAAGGCCTCAAGACCACCCTGGCCCCAAACTGCAGCAATGGAAAGAACCTGAGCCAAGCGGGCAGCACAATGCTCAGCACGCAGCCCTCCTTCCAGCTGGCCCCACTCTAATCTGTGTTCCAGCCAAACAACTGGGTCAGCAAGGCCACTTTCTCTTCTGGGGTTCTAAGTAGACCACATGAGTCCTCCTGGGGGTTAAGAGTCTTATGTAGTTTTGGCAGGGCGAGGTGGCTCATGCCTGTAATCCCAGCATTTTAGGAGGCCAAGGTGGGTAGATCACCGGAGGTCAGCAGTTCGAGGCCAGCCTGGACAACATGGTGAAACCTTGACTACCAAAAGTACAAAAATTAGCCAGGAGTGATGTCACCTCCTGTAATCCCAGCTACTCGGGATGCTGAGGCAGGAGAATCGCTTGAACCTGAGAGGCAGAGGTTGCAGTGTGCCAAAATTGCACCATTGCACACCAGCCTGGGCGACAGAGCAAGACTGCATCTCAAAAAAAAAAAAAAAAAAGTTTTCTGTAGTCCTGCAACTCTATGCTGAAGCTGGGCTGCCTTAATACTAACTGCCCATCAGCCTGCAGCTCTGCACGCCATCCACTGGGAGACCCCTCTCTTACCAAAGCTCACCTCCCTGCCTGGAGGTCCAACTGTCTCCACTCCCCCCTAACAAGATGACGTGCCCACTGAACTACCAACTGTAATCGACCACCTCTCTCTGGATACTGCCTTCCTGCTCCTCCTTGATTCTTGGAGGTGCCCCTGGCCTGCCTCACCTTAGTGGTCTCTGGGTCCTAGCCTGACCAGACCTCTGTCCTGATGGGGCCTTCCATTTATTCTCCATGCAAAGCCGGTAGGTTTCTTCAAAGTTTCTTCTTTGTACAAAGGTTTATTCTCAGGATGATGCAAATATTCTCAAATTAATTGTGCTAATGGTTGTATAACTCTGTAAATATACTAAAAACCACTGGATTGTACACTTAAAAAGTCAGAATCATCCCATCTCTGCTCAAAACCCCCTAGCAGAGTGCTCCAGGATCCGCCCTCCTCTCCTCCTCTCTGCTTTGCGCACTTAGTCCCTCCAGGTACCCTGACCTCCTCAGTGTTTCCTCTGCAGGCTCTTGCTCCAGGCCCTCTGAATCTGCTGCTCCCTGGCCTAGAACACTTGTTCTTCCCACAATAGCTGTTGGCTCATTCCTCACTTCCTTCAGATTTTGACTCCAATGTTATCACCATCGAGGGCCTCCCCATCGCCTTATAGCAAACAGCATCCCACTCCTGCACCACACAGGCCCTGCCAATTCCCAGGCCCTTCACCACCAGCTGTTTTGTTTCTTGTCTCTCTCTCCCCATTGGAATGAAAGTTCCATGTGGGAAGGGGCTTTGTTTTGTTACTAACAAAATCTTGACTTGGTGCCTAGAAAACAACAGGTACACAATCAACACTGAGCAAATATTTTTTGAGTGAATGAATAAATGATGGTCCAAGTATGACCAGTCTTGATTTCAACAAGGACAACACAAAAACATTACTGGGTTTTTAATTATCACAAGATCTAATTTGACACTGATTTAGTGAAATGAAATCTGTATCTTCAGAAGATGAATGTCATTCCTGATACAAGACAAAGATGTCAGTTTCTTGGTTTTGAGATTTGTTAAAAATGACAATAAAGGAATTTTGTTAACCTGCATTTGCAGTTTAGTCATTTATTTATATTTATTTATTTATTTATTTAGAGACAGAGTCTCACTCTGTGGCCCTGGTGGGAGTGCAGTGGCACAATGCTGGCTCACTGCAACCTCCCACTCCTGGGTTCAAGCGATTCTCCTGCCTCAGCCTCCCTAGTACCTGGAATTATAGGCATGCACCACCATGCCTGGCAATTTTTTGTATTTTTAGTAGAGATGGGGTTTCACCACGGTGGCCAGGCTGGTCTCGAACTCCTGACTTCAGGTGATCCACCCAGTTCAGCCACCCCAAGTGGTGGGATTACAGGTGCGAGCCACTGCAAACGTCGTTTAGGTGTCTACCTAACCCTCCTTAGGTAAATGGCTAAACTCCAAATACAGATAAAAAAGAAAAAATTGGCTGGGCGTGGTGGCTCACGCCTGTAATCTCAGCACTTTGAGAGGCTGAGGCAGGTGGATCACCTGAGGTGGGGAGTTAAAGACCAGCCTGACCAACATGGAGAAACCCCGTCTCTACTAAAAACACAGAATTAGCCAGGCATGGTGGTGCATGCCTGTAACCCCAGCTACTTGGAGTCTGAGGCAGGAGAATTGCTTGAACCCAGAAGGTGAAGGTTGCAGTGAGTGGAGATCGTGCCATTGCACTCCAGCTTGGGTAACAGGAGCTAGACTCTGCCTCAAAAAAAGAAAAAAACAATAGAGAAAAAATCAATTCAGTGCTTCCTGGTATACATAAATATGTCAGAATACTTCACAACAATGATTCTGCCATAATGAGTTGGCATAAACTCCAAGTAACCTTTTCTGTGGGGCCAAAATACAAATACACCAGATTCAGGACAATGAATGCAATTTCTATTCAACAGACTTTGGTGTCTCAAATAGGATATAACTTCATGCATGTATTATGCCCATCATTCCTGCTAAAGATGAGACACAGCAGGGAGGTTATGTGTTTACTGACAAATTCTGACCTAGTTAGGGTCAAGGACTAGGCCTCACACCTGCTCATACCCGCAGACTGGAGCCTGCACTTGGCCAAACGTAAACTTACTGAATCAACAATCTCTGGTAATCAATACCCTAAGTTACATATCCATAACAATAATCATAAACTCAAGTACATATTGAAGTTTAAGATTTTCAGAAAAAGGCCGGGTGCAGTGTCTCATGCCTATAATCCCAGCACTTTGGGAGGCTGAGGTGGGTGGATCACGAGGTCAAGAGATAGAGACCATCCTGGTCAACAAGGTGAAACCCGTCTCTACTAAAAATACAAAAGTTAGCTGGGCATGGTGGCGCGCACCTGTAATCCCAGCTACTCGGGAGGCTGAGGCAGGAAAATTGCTTGAACCCAGGAGGCAGAGGTTGCGGTGAGCCGAGATCGTGCCATTGCACTCCAGCCTGGGTAACAAGAGCAAAACTCCATCTCAAAAAAAAAAAAGAAACTCTGAAGGTAAAACAATTCGCACGGCTACAAATTATCTACTGTGACATATTAAACCTATCCCAAATCCACTTATCTCAATCTTTTCTTAATGAAAGGGAAGTAAAAACCAGAAAGACTCAACTGACTATTCACTTCCTACTTATCACCCTACCTATGATGTTTAATTAAGAGAGGATGCAGGTACCCTTACAGTAGAGAGTTCTGATAGACACTATCTTCACCAAATGAGAAAACTTAGTAGTATCAATGAAGATACAAGCTGACATTCAGTGACTCTTTTTGTTTTGTTTTTAGATGGAGTCTCATTCTGTCACCCAGACTGGAGTACAGTGGCACAATCTTGGCTCACTGAAACCTCTGACTCCTGGGTTCAAGAGATTCTTGTGCTTTCCCCTGGCTGGCAGCGCGGAGGCCACACAATGCCTGGAGTTACTGTAAAAGACGTGAACCAGCAGGAGTTCGTCAGAGCTCTGGCAGCCTTTCTAAAAAGGCCGGGAAGCTGAAAGTCCCTGAATGGGTGGACACTGTCAAGCTGGCTAAGCACAAAGAGCTTGCTCCCTACGATGAGAACTGGTTCTACACGCGAGCTGCTTCCACAGCACAGCACCTATACCTCCGGGGTGGTGCTGGGGTTGGCTCCATGACCAAGATCTATGGGGGACATCAGAGAAATGGCGTCATGCCGAGCCACTTCAGCCAAGGCTCCAAGAGTGTGGCCCAACGGGTCCTCCAAGCCCTGGAGGGGCTGCAAATGGTGGAAAAGGACCAAGATGGGGGCTACAAACTGACACCTCAGGGACAGAGAGATATGGACAGAATCGCCGGACAGGTGGCAGCTGCCAACAAGAAGCATTAGAACAAATCATCCTGCCGGGCGCGGTGGCTCAAGCCTGTAATCCCAGCACTTTGGGAGGCTGAGGCGGGTGGATCACGAGGTCAAGAGATCGAGACCATCCTGGTCAACATGGTGAAACCCCGTCTCTACTAAGAAAAATACAAAAAATTAGCTGGGCATGGTGGCACGTGCCTGCAATCCCAGCTACTCAGGAGGCTGACGCAGGAGAATTGCCTGAACCCAGGAGACGGAGGTTGCGGTGAGCCGAGATCGCGCCATTGCACTCCAGCCTGGGTAACAAGAGCGAAACTCCGTCTCAAAAAAAAAAAAAAAAAAAAGAACAAATCATCCTGGGTTAATAAATTGCCTCATTCGTAAAAAAAAAAAAAAAAAGAAAAGAAAAGAGATTCTCCAGTCTCAGCATCCCGAGCAGCTGGGATTACAGGGCACACACCACTACGCCTATTTTTGTATTTTTAGTAGAGACAAGGTTTTGCCATGTTGGCCAGGCTGGTCTTGAACTCCTTACCTCAGGTGATCCGCCTGCCTCAGTCTCCCAAAGTGCTGGGATTACAGGCGTGAAGTCACCTTGCTGGGCTGACATTCAATATTTCTTGATGTGATGTACTGGTAAGTGTACATCACCTAGGTGGATAGAGTTCTGACCAAAAATGTTTAATCTAAATCTAATCATGAAGAAAATCTAATGAACCCAGATTGTAAAACAGTCTATAAAACAATTCACATGAACTCTTCCAAAATGTCCATCTTAGGAAATTCAAACAAGGAAAGAACTGTTTTAGTTAAATGAAACTAAAGAGACTGGACAACTTAATGCAATGTGTGAACCTTAGATCATGGAATTTTTTAATATTCCACATAAACTATATTCCACATAAAAATGTCCACATAAAATATGTGGACAATTGGGGAAATTTAAACAAGGCCCATACATTAGATAACAATATTCTATCATGTTAAATTTCTTGGATATTATATGGTTTTGTGGTTATTACAGAAAATGTTTTTTAGACAATACATGCTAAGATATCAGGCATCAAGTGTTATATGATTTCTGCAACTTTGTACTGAATGACTCCAGAGTTGAAAAGGGATATATGACACACAACTAAGTGTGATATACATATATATATATATGATACATGTGATTATATATATATTTATATACACGTATATATATAGAGAGAGAGAGCGCCCGCGCGCGCGACAAACTATCACAATATAACCAAATCTAAGTAAAGGGCACATGGGTACTTGTCCTGTTCGCTCAATTCTTCGGCAGGCTTACAATTTTTCAGGAAAGGGGAAAAATTAAGGAAACAAAAACAGATTAATCTGGTCCCAATAGTGCCTCCAGATTGAATGAACATTTTTCACATAGGGACCCCAGAATACCATCAATTTTTTGATATCACTGTCAAAAGCGATCCTGGCACCTTCTGATATAAAGTGAGCTCCCAGATTCTCTTTTCAGGCATGACCACAAGTTAACATCTGCATCAGACCCCAACCTGCCTGATTACTTTACCAGCGACTTCACAGTCCCCACCAGGAAAAACCCTGGGCACATAATCACACTGCAAGTCCCAGGTATCCGCTGAACGGCGCCTGCCAGTCGCTGCCCAGGGGATGAGAAATCACAGGTGCCTTGTTTGGGACTAGAGTCTGGAATCCTGTCCTCCTTCCCTCGCCTCTGCTCCCCCGTTGTTTATGAAGATCTCAGTCCCCTCTGCTGGGAGCCCCACCTCCCCTTCCAGGAACACGGGCCCCAGTCTTCTTGCCTTTCAAGGTCCACACAAATAACTGTGCCCCCCTCAAAGCCTTTCTCCGTCTTCCCAGGTGAAGTCCTCGCTTCTCCCTCCAGCTTTCCGCGCACGGGCAGTTCTTCCTGGCATTGGAACTGTGAGCAACCCTCCCAGCAGTCCCAGCTCATGCTGCAGGGGGCAGGAAGAGTTCAAAGGAGGCTGTGCCAAAGATCTGGAAGGCTTAGTGGGAACGCGGCAACAGGTGGCACCAGGTCTTGGAAGGAGATTCCTGGAAAGCCGAACGGGTCTCGGAGAGGATGGATTTAGCCCGAGGCGCCCGCGATTGCGGAGAGGCCAGGCTGCAGACCTCGGGCAAGTGGAGCGCGAGCTCTGACCCCTCAGCCGGCCGGGCCGCTCCGAGGCCCCTCGAAGGAGGCGGGTGCCATGAGGCAACCCAGACGGGGCGGGGACCACCGCCTCCCGGGCTCGTGGGGTGCAGGTCTGAACCCGTGGGGTGCTCGGAAGCTCCAAAGGCCAAGACCCGCTGGATGGCGGCCGAGCGACCTTCGGCCCCGGGCCCACCTGCGGCCGCTCCCCGAACCTCACGGCCAGCGGGGCTCGGGGGCCAGGGAGGAAGTGACGGGGAAAGGGGACTCCGGGCGAGCAGCGGGACACCCCCTTTCCAGGAGGACAGCGCCCACCCCGCCGGCTGGCGGCACACAGGGGACCCCGCCCAGACTCTGGTCGCCCACAGCCCCGCCGAAGCGGCGGTGGGGCGCGCAGTGCGCAGGCGCGGGGCGGGCAGTACCTGGGAAGGAGCAGAGGGAAGTGGAGTTGGGGCACAGGGTCCCGTTGCCCACCCGCGGCACAAGCTTTAGGCTCAGGATCTGCTGCAGGAGCCCGGCCGACCCGCCGCTCTCCTCGCGCTCCATCTCGTCGCCATTCACCACAGAGAGATGAGGGACGAACGCCCAATCTGCAGCAGCGGCCAAGCCTCCGCACCCTGGCCGCCTCAGCGTCACCTCCAACCCGGCCCTCTTCCCCTAATCCCAACGGCGCTGCCAAGTGACCGTTCCCTCCTCCAATCACAAGGCGCCGCAGCGTGCAGGGGTAGGGCCAGTGTTGTTCCCGCCCCCGACGTTGCGCACCGCTCGCATCGACCCAGCCCCATGGACGCGCCCCCTCCTGGAAGGCACGCTCTGGGACCGCGTGCTCTGCTCTGCCCTTCTCTGCGGCGCCCCCCTGTGAGAAAGTAAGGAATTGCTTGCGCCGCACAAGACCGGAGCTATGGATTTACCAGGGATCTGGAAAAGTACAGTAATGGAACGGATATGTAAATTTCTATTTATGACTGGACTCCAGCATTTATAAAACCTTCATGAACAGAACAAGAACATTCTCTATTTAAAGCTTATAGTATAAACCGGGCGAGGTGGCTCACGCCTGTAATCCCAGCACTTTGGGAGGCCGAGGTGGACAGATGACCTGAGGTCGGGAGTTCACGACCAACCTAACCAAATGGAGAAACCCCGTCTCTAATAAAAATACAAAATTCGCGAATCGTGGTGGTGCAAGCCTGTAATCCTAGCTACTCAGGAGGCTGAGGCAGGAGAATCACCTGAACCTAGGAAATGGAGGTTGCGGTGAGCTGAGATCGGGCCATTGCACTCCAGCCTGGGCAACAAGAGGAAACTCCGTCTCAAAAAAAAAAAAAAAAAAAAAAAAGAAAATACTATAAAGAGCCCATGCAAAGAAAGGCTGGTGTGGGACCAGGATGGGAGGGAGGCCATGTAGCCTCTATACAGCTGTACTTAATTTTAAATAAAATTCAAAGAGCTTTGGTTCAGTGCAACAAAACTGGATCATACATTTTTGTCTCACCTCCCCTCAGAGATCCCATTACGATGAAGGCAGAGAAATCGTCAAAAGGGATAAGCTAATGTTTAGTCTGTTTGTACTGCTGTAATGAAGTACCTGAGACCAGGCAATTTATTAAGAACAGAAATTTATTTTCTCACAGTGCTGGAAGCTGGGAAGTCCAAGATCGAGGTCGCAGCAGGTTCCATGTCTGAGGAGGGCCTGTTCCTCACAGACAGCACCGCCCAGGTGGTCCTCACATGGTAACAAAGTAAACCCACTCTCTGAAGCCCTTTTACAAGGGTCCTAATCCCACAATGGGGGCTCCGATCTTCTGACCTAATCATCTCCTAAAGGCCTGTCCTCTCAGTGCTACCACATTCCCACGAAGTTTCAGCACATGAATTTGGCAGAACACATTCAGACCGTAGCAGCCAATTGCAATAGTGTTCTGGAAGGGAAAGTACCAAGGATAAGTGGTGCCCATAAGGCTCCAGGTGATGAATAGGCTTTTGACAAATAATAATATGTTTTTGTTTTTGTCTTTTGGTTGGTTTGAGACGAAGTCTCACTCTGTCGCCCAGGCTGGAGTGCAGTGGCGGGGTCTTGGCTCTCTGCAACCTCCGACTCCCGGGTTCAAGTGATTCTTCTGCTTCAGCCTCCTGAGTAGATGGGATTACAGGCACTTGCCACCAGGTCAGGCTAATTTTTGTATTTTTAGTAGAGACAGGGTTTTGCTATGCTATCCAGGTTGATCTCCAGCTCCTGACCTCAAGTGATCCGCTCGCCTTGGCTTCCCAAAGTGTAAGGATTACAGGCGTGAGCCAAACCGGGCTGATGAATTGTTTGTTTGTTTGTTTGTTTGTTTTGAGAGGGAGACTTGCTTTGTCATCCAGGCTGGAGTGCAATGGTGCGCTCTCAGCTTATCAGAACCTCCGCTCCTGGGTTCAAGCAATTCTCCTCCCTCAGCCTCCCAAGTAGCTGGGATTACAGGTGCACGGCGCCACGCCTGGCTAATTTTTGTATGTTTAGTAGAGATGGGGTTTCGCCACGTTGCAGGTTGGTCTCAAACTCCTTACCTCAGGTGATCCACCTGCCTTGGCCTCCCAAAGTGCTAGGATTACAGGTAAGAGCCACCGCACCCAGCCGGAAAGCCTTTTTAAAAATAATTGAATTGTACAGCTAAAATAAATGAATTTGATGCTACATAAATCATAACTTTTAAAACCTTTTTAAAAAGTGACAAATTGACCAGTCCACTAAGCGAAGTGGCTCATGACTGTAACGCCAACACTGTGGGAGGCCAAGGCTGGAGGACTGCTTGAGCCCAGGAGTTTGAGACCAGCCTGGGCAACACAGGACCTTCTTTCTACTAAAAATTTAAAAATTAGTCGGGTGTAGTGGGGTACACCTGTAGTGCCAGCTAATTTCAGAGGCCGAAGTAGGAGGATCTCTTGAGCCTGGGAGGTCAAGGCTGCAGTCAGCTATCATTGCTCCACTGTACTCCAGCCTGGGCAACAGAACAAGGCCCTGTTTCAAAAAACAAATGAACGAAAAACCCACAAGACTTTAAAGACGGCTCAGGAATTGAGTAAATCATTGAAGCTGAAAGTTTTTGTCATGCCAGTTGAAATGGAAAGATCTGTAATTTACAGATATTTCCCAGTGGATCTAGACTTCTTGTTGGCATTTCAGATTCTGTAGGATTTTTTTGGTACGTGACAGTGATTAGTGCCGACAGCCTTTTCCATAATTATGCTACATCCAAGGTTGGCCCTGAAAATAAATGGTGTTGCTCTACCAAATTAATCATAACAAAGAACGAAAGAAAAAGTGAAATAAATAAAACAAGAAGAAAAAGTTAGAAGTAAGAAATCTCACTGAGCATGGTGGCTCATGTCTGTAATCCCAGCACTTTAGGAGGCCAAGGTTGGCAGATCACCAGGTCAAGAGTTCGAGACCAGCCTGGTCAACATGGTGAAACCCCATCTCTACTAAAAATACAAAAATTTGCCAGGTGTGCTGGCGGGTGTCTGTAATCATAGCTACTCAAGAGGCTGAGGCAGGAGAATCGCTTGAACCCGGGAGGCAGAGGTTGCAGTGAGCCAAGATGGCACCATGGCACTCCAGCCTCGGTGACAGAATCAGATTCTATCTCAAAAAAAAAAAAAAAAAAGAATTCTCTCCTGAAGCCTCTGTTTTGGAAGCTTCCCCATGCCAGTTCCCTACCACTGCAGTTGAAACCTATCTAAAATAAACCTATCAACCAAGAAACCTATCTAAAATAAAAATAGAAAGTATAAAAAGGGTCATGAAATACTGACCTTTAACCATGCTGTCTTTTTGGTACATTTCCCAGAGTAGCAGTGTCTATTAGAGGTGGAAAACACCAATTATTGTAGGGTTACATAATCAATTATGTATTACATTAGAAAACATTATTTTGAATTTATAATTCTATCTTCAGTCCAATTATGAATTGACAGTTTTTTTTTGTTTTTGAGTCAGAGTCTTCCTCTGTCGCCCAGGCTGGAGTGTAATGGTTCAATCTCAGCTCACTGCAGCCTCCGCCACCTGGGTTCAAGCAGTTCTCTGCCTCAGCCTCCCGAGTATCTGGGATTGCAGGCACCCACCACCACACCCAGGTAATGTTTGTATTTTTTGTAGAGATGGGCTTTCACCATCTCGGCCAAGCTGGTCTTGAACTCCTGACCTTGTGATCCACCCACCTCATCCCAAAGTGCTGGGATTACAGGCGTGAGACCCCATGCCTGGCCGCTAACAGGTTTAAAAAAGACATTTAGCCTTGCCAGGCTCAGAACATGTAGGTTTCATGGGTCCTTTCTTTCTTTCTCTCTCTCTCTTTTTTTTTTTTTTCGGACAGGAAGTAGGATTTATTGATTCATATTAAGAGGAGGCAGCACAGTGGAAGCCCTCATGACTGCAGGTCCCGCCACTTGTCCAGAGGGCCACGACTAGGGATGCACTTAACCCCATAGCTATCGGGGATGAGCCACTTCTCAGCTACCATGTCTTCAAATTCATCAGCATTGAACTTGGTGAAGCCTCACTTCTTTGAGGTGTGGATCTTCTGGTGGCCAGGGAACATGAGCCTGTGCAGGGCCTCCATCACATGCTCCTTGTTCTGCAGCTTGGTGCGGATGGACCTGGTAACTTGGCCAGTGTGAACTCCAAACACACTGCCCTGGGGCTTTCCAAAGGCACCTCGCATGCCTGTTCAGAGCCTACAATGGGCAAGTGCAAGGTCAGAGACATGAACCACTGGGCAAGTGCAAGGTCAGAGACATGAACGTACATGTGAAAGGCCTGTCTCCAAGATCCCTTAGAGCAACCTATACAAGAAACAGTCTGCATTACACTACCAAGGAAGATGCTGTTTGCAGCCATTGCACAGTGGGCCACCACAAGGAAAGGAACCCAGTCAGCTTAATTGGCTGCAGATTGATGGGTCCTTTCTAAGGAAGCTGAGGATTGGGTCCAGCAAAGTTAAAGAGCATTAACCAAGAGAGAGAAACATGTGCAATGCAAGAAATGGTGGACTTAACCAGGAGTGTTAGACTGACTTCTGTGCAACAGTCCTAGCAGCCATCTGTCCAGAATAAAACAGAAAGGGTGTCTCAGGAAGAGTAAGGGAATTGCCTTCAAGCTGTAGACAAAATGGTTCAACATTTTAATGACCAGGTTAAGAAGGAAGCCAGTATTTTGGCTGGGTGCAGTGGCTCACACGTGTAATCCCAGCACTTTGGGAGGATAGATAAAACTGTGGTATGATTTCCAATAAACTCCTTTAAAGTAGTGAAAATAAATGATGTAACACTGAAGAGCAACATGATGAATCCCAGAAATACAAAATTGAGGGAGAGGCCAGGCGGAGGGGGTCACACCTGTGATCCTACCACTGTGGGAGGCTGAGGTGGGTGGATCATTGAGCTCAGGAGTTCGAGACCAGCCTGGCCAACATGGTGAAACCCGGTCTCTACTAAAAATACAAAAAGTTATCTGGGCGTGGTGGTGCACACCTGTAATCTCAACTACTTGGGAGGCTGAGGCACAAGGATCACTTGAACCCAGGAGGTTCAAGATTGCAGTGAGCCAAGATCGCACCACTGCACTGCAGCCTGGGTAACAGAGCAACACTCTGTGTCAAACAAACAAACAAAAAAACCAGCTGGGTACAGTGGCTCACTCCTGTAATTCCAGCACTGTGGGAGGCTGAGGCGGGGGGATCACAAGGTCAGGAATTCAAGACCAGCCTGGCCAACGTGGTGAAACCCCGTCTCTACTAAAAATACAAAAATCAGCCAGGCATGGTAACACACACCTATAATCGTAGCTACTCAGGAGGTAGGTTCAAGCTAGGAGGTTCAAGCTAGCTAGGTTCAAGCAGGAGAATTGCTTGAGCCTAGGAGGCGGAGGTTGCCGTGAGTGGAGATCTCGCCACTGCACTCCAACCTGGTGACAGAGTAAGACTCCAACTCCCAAAAAAAAAAAAAAATTCCACAAACTTGAAGGGGAGACCTAAGTTGCAGAAGACCACAGTGTGATTCAGTTAAACCAAACTCAGATACTTGCGAAAGTAACACTATACTTACTCAGGATATTAACACATGCAGTGAAATTATAACAAAATATTTATTTAACTGGGTACTTGTCCTATTATTTTTGGTACCTGACATATTACACATGTATATATTTATATCTCTTTACTTATTTACCCATGGGACATAATAGGACAAGAGTGGCCTTGGACGCCCTCCATTTAACACCAAGTAAAGCCAAGGTCCTCCTGAAGGCCTCCAAGGCCCTCTGTGACCTGACTCCTCTCCATATCTGCTGACCTCATCTCCTGGCACTCCGTCTTGGGGCCATCACATCAGACCTCCTGGCCCCTTGCTGCTCTTCCAAGCCAGATGCCTCCCATCCGTAGGGCTTCTGTGTTAACTAACTCTTTCCTCTTCCCTGACAGGCTACCCATGATTGCCCCTGAGATACTCTCTCGCCTCCTTTAAAACTTCACTCAAATGTCACTTTCTCACTGCGACCTACCCTGATCACCCCATTAAAAATTATAACTCACACCACGCAGTGGCTCAAGCCTGTAATCCCAGCACTTTGGGAGGCCGAGGCAGGCGGATCATGAGGTCAGGAGATTGAGACCATCCTAGCCAACATGGTGAAACTCCGTCTCTACTAAAAATACAAAAATTAGCTGGGTGTGGTGGTGCGCGCCTGTGGTCCCAGCTACTCTGGAGGCTGAGGCAGGAAAATTGCTTGAACCCAGGAGGCCGAGACTGCAGTGAGCCATGATCATGCCACTGCACTCCAGCCTGGCGACGGAACAAGACTCTGTCTTAAAAAAAAAAAAAAAAAAAAATTACAACTCACACCCCCACCCACATACATTCCTAATCCCCGGAACCTTCTTCACCTTAATCCTTGGCACTCTCTAATATGCAAAATAATGTAGTTATTTATGACACTCATCATTCATTAGCTCTCGCCCCACCATCAGAATGCAAGTTCCCGAAGGGCAGGGTTTTTTTGTGTGTGAGATGGAGTATTGCTCTGTTGCCCAGGCTGGAGTGCAGTGGTGCCATCTCAGCTCACTGCAACCACCGCCTCCCAGTTTCAAGCAATTCTCTTGCCTCAGCTTCCTGAGTAGCTGGGATTACAGGTGTGCAGCACCACACCCAGCCAACTTTTGTATTTTTAGTAGAGATGGGGTTTCACCATGTTGCCCAGGGTCTTGAACTCCAGACCTCACATGATCCACCTGCCTCAGCCTCCCAAAGTGCTGGGATTATAGGCGTGAGCCACTATGCCCAGCCTAGGGCAGGGGTTTTTGCTTTTTGTCTGTCTTGGTCCTTGCTCTATCTCCAGCTCCTACAACAGCCCAGTGCCTGGTTGGTGCTCAACCCATAATGTGTGTTGAATGAATGAGTGGAGTTCTTGAGGACTGGGATCAGAATCACACAAGATTTGCAGAACAGGCCAGGTTTTCTGGTCTTACCCACTAGAGAGAAAATGCTCGATTGGCTGGAATGAATTGCCATCTTGGAAAAATATATAGTTGCCCAATCCTTTCCATTTCATCAAGACTTTAGCTCTGGTTTTATTTTCTGTTTGTTTGAGACAGAGTCTCACTCTGTTGCCCAAGCTGGAGTGCAGTGGTGTGATCTCGGTGAGTCTCTGACCTATTCCAGGCCCTCATCAGCCCATCTCGGGCTTCGATTGCCCCTCTCCTGAGCTCTCACACCCACAGCAGAGGCAACAAGCATGCCTGCCCCTAATTGTGGGTGACTGCTGGGCCTAGACACTTCCAGCTGCATCACAGGGCCTACAGGTAAGAAGAGACTAATTCCAGCCCTACCAGCAGGGAGGCACAGACTGGACCCTGATGGAAAGTTGGAAGCTACAGGTGCCCGGAGCCCTCTGTTTTCAACTGTATCGGTCAGGCAATGCTACGTAACAAACCACCCCAACACTCAAATGATTGAAACATAATAAGCACTTTTATTGCTCCTAAAGTCTTTGACTTGGCCCGCAGTGCTGGGCTCAGCTGATCTTGTTCATGTGTCTCTATAGCTACTTCTCCCAAGCGGCATACTGTTTCTCAGCCTCTGAATCTGGGTGAGCCCTGGACTCACTTTGGCCAGTAGAAGGTAACAGAAGTGGCCACGTGCTGATCAGCTGGGGCTGGTGAGGGGCTAGCTGGTCTAGGCTTTGGACACCTGAACTCTCCTTCTCATGGTCCCTGCTTGTCCGGCAGGCTGGCCTGGGCTTTCTCTGTGGTGGAGGAAGAGGTCTGAAGCAAAGGAGCAGCATGCAGTTTCTTTAGGTGGAAGAAAGCAGAGGGGCGATCCAGATTATGCCTCTTTCACATACAAATGATTTTCAGCTGAAGGCAGTTAACAAGCAGAAGGTGCAGAAAAAGGTCAGGTTTCCCTCCCTTCTTCTGCCTAAAGGCACGGTATAAATTCTCCTTGCCTGGAGACAACTCTTAACCCCGCCAGAGGCAGTTCCAGAGGCACTGCAGACAAATCCTGCTGCAATAGCTTCCTCTCGGATATTTACCATCCTATAGTTTCCCACCCTTGGAAGCCTAAAACTGTTATCCTTGGTCCAGTCATTTCTCTACAAATGTACTGTCTTTTTTTTTTTAATGCTGTGTAAGACTGTGTTCCAAGGCATAACTGTGTTGAGTCTTATCCTGAGTGATGTCAGCTGTCTGTTTTAATAAACTTTTTCACAGGGCATGGTGGCTCATGCCTGTAATCCCAGCACTTTGGGAGGCCAAGGTGGGTGGATCACCTGAGGTCAGGAGTTCAAGACCAGCCTGGCCAACATGGTGAAACCCCGTCTCTAGAAAAAATACAAAAATTAGCCGGCTGTGGTGGAGGGCGTCTATAGTCCCAGCTACTGGGGAGGCTGAGGCAGGAGATCACTTGAACTGGGAGGCAGAGTTTGCAGTGAGCTGAGACCGCACCACTTCCCTCCAGCCTGAGCGAAAGAGCAAAACTCCATCTCAAAATAAATCAACAGTTTTCCTCCGCCGTGCCCAGTGGCTCATACTTGTAATCCCAGTACTTTGGGAGGCTGAGTCAGGTGGATCATCTGAGGACAGGGGTTCCAGACCAGCCTGATCGACATGGTAAAACCCTGTCTGTACTAAAAATACAAAAATATTAGCGGGTGCATGGTGGTGCACACCTGTAATCCCAGCTATTCTGGAGGCTGGGGCAGGAGAGTTGCTTTAACCTGGGAGGTGGAGGTTGCAGCATGCCAAGATCGTGCCACTGCACTCCAGCCTGGGGGACAAAAGAAAGACTGCTCAAAAAAAACCAAAAGCAAACAAAAAACTGTTTTTCTCTGTGAATCTGTCTTTCATTAAAGAGTCTCTCAATCCATTTTGCTGTAACAGAATACCACAGATGGGGTCATTTAGAAATGGGGTCTTGCTCTGTCACCCAGGCTGGAGTGCACCAGCATGATCATGGTTCACTGTAGCCTCAACCTCCTGGGCTCAAGCAATCCTACCACCTTAGCCTCCCAAGTAGCTACGACTACAGGTGCATGACACCATTTCCCACTAATTTAACTTTGTAGAGATGGGGTCTCACTATGTTGCCCAGGCTGGTCTTGAATGCCTGATTTCAAGTGATCCTTGAATGTATTCTCAGTCTTATAAAGTACTGAGATCACACGCGTGAGCCACCAAACCCAGCATGGGTCATTTATAATAAATACAAGTATATTGGCTTACAGTTCTGGAGGCTGGGAAGCCCAAGATCAAGGAGCCAGCATCTAGCAAGAACCTTCTTGCTGTGTCCTAGCAAGGTGCAAGGCATCATATGGTGGAAGGGCAAAGTGAGGGCAAGAGAAAGACAGAGAATGAACTCCTGCATTTAAAAGGCACCACTCTCAGGATAGACAACTCACTCCTGAAACAATGGTGGGTTTTTTTGTTTTTTTGCTTTTTTGAGCTCTCATTTCCTGAGCTCGGGACTAAGCCCTTTACACATCCAGCATCCCTTTACTAAGCCCCTTTGCCGCCAGAGCTAGGTGATGTGGCTCGCAGGCAGGGATCTTCCTCTGCTCTCCTCCAAGGCCTGGCCCAGAAGAACCAATGGAAGACAGATCCAGCCCAGAGCCATTTCTCTTCCAACCTCTCAGCAAGCCTGATGAGTTCCACTCCCCATGACCGACTGGCCGCCCCTGCCTTCCAGGCACTGATCCTGCTGCCCCTCTCTTGCTCTGCCAGGCCCTATGCCTGGCTTGCTGCCCAGGCCTCCCCAGCCCCTTCTCACCTTTCCCACTTACTGCCTCCCTCCAGGCTTGTCCAGTATGACAAGCTCTGGTCTCGGCATTCACAGCCTCCTCTATCGCTCAGCTGTGTCCCTGGCCATGACTCTGCCTGCTCTTCCCTAAAGCAATTAAAATGGGAAAATCTGACCCTTCTCACCCAGGAGGCAGGTTCTCTCCTCTCCACTGGAGCCCCAGAGAAAAAGCTCTCTCCTCCCTTCATCCTCCTTCTAACCATGTGATTTTGGACAAGTCCTTTCACTTCTGAGTTTGGCCAAGCTTGCATGTGTGCCTGTGGATGTGATGTACAGACTGTCGCAGCCATATCACCACCGTGCCTCTCCACTCCCAGCCAGTGCGAGGGCTCCCCCTCAGCTGCTGCAGGATGTGTCCCCAGAAGGAGAAAGTTAAAGAGGAAGAAAGCCCTTGAGTGGGAGCTAAGTCATCTGAATGCACTCTCTGTGCCCAGAAGAGGTAGGGGCAAGAGTTGCTGTCCACGAAGAGTGCACCTGATGAAAAGGCAGCTCCAGAGGACTCAAAGGAAAACCGAGAATGTGGAAAGAAACAGGCAGTCCTTGCCTACTTCATGGGGGGATCACGAGCTCCTTGGTCAATATAGGGACCTGCTTCTCCGTGCACCCCAGCCACCTCTGCACAATGCACTCCCCACTCCAGGCCTGGTGACCTCTACAACTGTGGCCTCCATTAATGCCGGGGGTGCGAGGCAGTGGACGACGCCCAGATGAAGCTGTTCAGGCCTCGTGGCAGCACCAGATCCAGGTCGAGGTCGCGCTGCTCATCCTCAGAGTACACGGGCCGGTAGCCCAGCAGCTGCAGAGCACCAGTGCACAGTTCCTGCACGCGGCGGATCTTGGCGAAGGGCAGCGTGCGGCGCCAGGCCTGGGAGACATTGAGCGCATTCCTGGACGAAGTCTTGAAGGCTTCGCGAAGCGCACCAGGTCCAGATCCATGGGTGATGTTGTGGATCCAGGCCTCAAGCTGTGGCGTGAGACTCAGGCCGGTGAAGGCGTAGAGTGCCCGGATCTCTGCCAGTGGCTCCCGCGCCAGGTCTTCGAAGCGCACCAGGCGGTAGCGGCCACGCAGGAAGGGTGGCGGCTTGAGTGTGGCGGCTTCAGCGATGCGGACTTGGCTACGGCACACCTCACGCACCACCCGCAGGCCAGGGTCGGCCTCCACCCACGTGCCATTGGTGCCCAGCACGATGCCGTTGTCGCGCGCCAGAGCCTTGGCCGCCGCCTCCCGGGAGCGCAGCACAGCCCGCGGGTCGCGCACCAGGTGCACAATGCGCAGGTTGAGCGCCGGGTCACTGAGCAGCGGGTAGAGCACCTGCAGGTTGAAGAAGCGCACCTCCTTGAGCACCACGTGGCTGTAGGAGCGGCAGGCCTCCTGGGCCAGGCTGAAGGGCCTCCGCGCGCACAGCGGCTTGCACACGGCCTCACTGCTGATGGCGCCTCGGGGGAAGGCGCTACAGGCGGGTGGCGAGCACAATGCGCGGCTCACGGCCCACTGGAAGAGGTCGGACAGGTTGCGTCGCCAAGGCAGATAGGCATCAAACACATCCATGTCACACAGGAAGACGGAGCGCACCAGGTCGCGCACGGCCATGTGCAGCGTTGCGGCGCTGCCCTGTGACAGGGTGGTCCACACGTGCCATGCAGGCTCCATCAGGTAGAAGACGTCAGGGTGCTGGCTGAAGAGCTGGCCGACAAAGGACGAACCCGAACGCCACGAAGACAGCACCAGCACGTGCACGCGCTCCTCACCGCACGCTCGGGTTGAGGGCCCTGGCCGGGAGATCAGAAAGAGGAGGAGGAAGGTCTGCGCCAGGAGGAGTGCGGTCACTGCTGTGCTGGAAACGCGCGGCAGCCACATGCTGACTGCCGGGGCCCTTAGGGAGGAGAGCGCAGCGGTTAGGTGCTACAGCCTGCACACCCTTCCCGCGCCCCAGCTACTGCCCAGTGCCTGCAGGGAGCAGATTCAACCACCAGACCTCAGCCTCCCAAGAACAGGATGGTCTCAGTGGGGCGCTCTCCCGGATATGTGGCCTTAAGACATAACTCAGGATCCAGTTTAGCTGAGAGCAAAAGTACAAATGCAGAATGCGGTGGGAAATCTGTTTGTATATGAGTCCTACCTTCTTAGTTATCTACCCACACTACCACTGTCTATCTGGAGAGGGAAATACATTTCTTTTTTCTTTTTTTTTTTTTTTTTGAGACGGAGTTTCACTCTTGTTACCCAGGCTGGAGTGCAATGGCTCCATCTCGGCTCAACGCAACCTCCGCCTCCTGGGTTCAGGCAATTCTCCTGCCTCAGCCTCCTGAGTAGCTGGGATTACAGGCACGCGCCACCATGCCCAGCTAATGTTTTGTATTTTTAGTGGAGACGGGGTTTCACCATGTTGACCAGGATGGTCTCGATCTCTTGACCTCGTGATCCACCCGCCTCAGCCTCCCTAAGTGCTGGGATTACAGGCTTGAGCCACCGCGCCCGGCAGGGGAAATATATTTCAAACAGAATTCCTGTCTTTTGCTTAAGAATTCCTGTGAGGAAACTCTTTTAGGTTGAGCTGATGGGCGCTCTGGTGGATGTCATGGCACCATAGACAGGTATGGCCGGGTACAGGGGCTCACTTCTGTAATCTCAGCACTTTGGGAGGCCGAGGTGGGTGGATCATGAGGTCAGGAGTTCGAGACCAGTCTGACCAACGTGGAGAAACCCCATCTCTACTAAAAATACAAAAATTAGCTGGGTGTGGTGGTGCGTTTCCCTGAGGCTCTTCCGCAGCAGCCTGTGATCTTTTTCCTTTTTTTTTCCCCTCTGTTGTTGAGATGGAGTTTTGCTCTTGTTGCCCAGGCTGGAATGCAATGGCGTGATCTCGGCTCCCCACAACCTCTGCCTCCTGGGTTTAAGTGATTCTCCTGCCTTAGCCTCCCAAGTAGCTGGGATTACAGGGGTGCACCACCACATCCAGCTAATTTTGTATTTTTAGTAGAGATGGGGTTTCTTCATGTTGGTCAGGCTGCTGGTCTCCAACTCCTGACCTCAGGTGATCTGCCCACCTCAGCCTCCCAAAGTGCTGGAATTACAGGCATAAGACATGGCACCCAGCCTCCTTAGTTTTTTAACTTTCCACACTACACTGACATACATAACCTGTGATCTAGAACCAAATATTGGATCACCCTGTGACTCAGTTTACCCATCTGTAAAAGGGGATGGTACCAGCACATAACACAGGATTTGGGTGGATTACTGGAAAATGGGAACATGTTTGAATATCCTGGATGGACAGGAGGGACAGGTAGTCCTGCCCCTAACTGAGGCATGCACTTGCTACAGTGTGTGATTCCACACTGTATGATTAAAAAAAAAAAAAAATAGGGGCCGGGCGCGGTGGCTCACGCCTGTAATCCTAGCACTTTGGGAGGCCGAGGCGGGTGGATCACGAGGTCAAGAGATCAAGACCATCCTGGTCAACATGGTGAAACCCCATCTCTACCAAAACTACAAAAAATTAGCTGGGCATGGTGGCGCGTGCCTGTAATCCCAGCTTCTCAGGAGGCTGAGGCAAGAGAATTGCCTGAACCCAGGAGGCGGAGGTTGCGGTGAGCCGAGATCGCGCCATTGCACTCCAGTCTGGGTAACAAGAGTGAAACTCTGTCTCAAAAAAAAAAAAAAAAAAATAGAAACGTATGGCTGGGTGTGGGGGCTCATGCCTGTAATCTCAGCACTTTGGGAGGCCAAGGTGGGCAGATCACCTGAGGTCAGAAGTTCAAGATCAGCCTGACCAATATGGAGAAACCCCATCTCTACTAAAAATATAAAAATTAGCTGGGTGTGGTTGCACATACCTGTAATCCTGGCTACTCAGGAGGCTGAGGCATGAGAATCGCTTGAACCTGGAGGTGGAGGTTGCAGTGAGCTGAGATGGCACCACTGCATTCCAGCCTGGGAAACAGAGTGAGACTCTGTCTCAGAAACAAAAAAAATGAGCGAACAGACAAAGCGGACAAAGAACACCAAGTGCTGACATCACTGGTGGGGAGTGAAGTGCTGAAGGCAGCATGGACTCCTGACGGAGGGTGTCCTGGACCCCTGAGGGTTTGCAAGGAGACCAGTTGATGGGGAGCTAGGATGGAGCCAGAGAAGCAGAGAGGTGACAGCAGAGTACTGTCCCGGCCAGCTGAGGGGACTCACCACTGCCCAGGGCTGCTGGGAGTGCTGCAATGCTGATCACAACTCCATGGGAGATGCTTGGAGGGTCCTTAGCACCTAGTAAAGCAGGAGGGAGACAGTCACACTCTACAGGGGAACATACCCCTAAACGCGACATAACTTCTCTGAGGCTCAATTGCCGTCTCTGTAGAATGGGATTTGCAACATTTAACCTCTCAGAGCCATTGTGAGAGATGCTCCTGCAAATATCTATGAAGAGAGGGCCTGGGGAAGCATTTCTTACACACATGCGTCCATCACTGTTATTGTCCCTGTGCTCAGCTACATCTAGAAAGGAGGAACCCCTCCCCCTGGGGAGTCTCCCCCAAGAGGAGACACCCACAGGCCACCTCCATTTCCAATTTCAGTAACTCCCAGGCCATCCTCTGGCCTCCAACCACCAGCCCTTTGGTGGACCTTAAGAATGTCACGCCTGTAATCCCAGCACTTTGGGAGGCTGAGGCGGGTGGATCACGAGGTCAAGAGATCAAGACCATCCCGGTCAACATGGTGAAACCCCGTCTCTACTAAAAATACAAAAAATTAGCTGGGCATGGTGGTGCGTGCCTGTAATCCCGGCTACTCAGGAGGCTGAGGCAGGAGAATTGCCTGAACCCAGGAGGTGGAGGTTGCGGTGAGCCGAGATCGCGCCATTGCACTCCAGCCTGGGTAACATGAGTGAAACTCCGTCTCAAAAAAAAAAAAAAAAGAAAGTGAATGTCACTCACGTCTCACAGGGTGGAAGGAACACGGAGCCGCCTCCCGCATTCCAAGGTCCCAAAGTGCTCTGCTCTTTGCACCTGATGCTTCTGCAATAATCTCAAGGCTAGGTGACTTTGGAAGTGAGGGGTCTGGAAGTTTCCTCCTTGCTCCTGCATCCTTTGCTCCCTGCCTTCCCCTCCCCTGTCCAGGTCACCACTGAGATAAGCCAGGGTCTAACGAGAGCAGATCCCATCTCTGCCTCTTCCCCTCATCAGGAAGCAACAGGGGTGGGTGGAGGATGCCCAACAGCTCTGTCACTAGCCAACTCCAGATCCCATGCCCACTCTGGGAAAACCTGGAAGACGAGGAGAGTAGCCACTCATCTGCTCTGCTCATGATCAGTGATCCTCTAGTGCCAGTGGGCTGATGATGGTTGGCTCCCTGGCAATGCGGCGCCGGAGGAGAAGGGAACTCATATTTGCTAACTTTGATGATCACAAGTGCTAGGTGCTTCAAGTCCACTGGTTGATTTACTCAATGAGCCCTGAGGTGGGCATGATGATGTCATTTTTCAGGGGAAGGACTCAAGGTTTGCAGACACAATGGGAAAGCTGGGACCCCAGGGCTCCTGTTCCTAAGCTCCTGGCACCTCTGATCCCAGGCTGTGGGCCTCTCCCACCTGTGATTGCTCCCTGCAGAGTGCAGGACCCTGCTGCTCTGTGCCAAACACGGTTGCCCTGCCAGCCCAGCCCTTGCCTGGGTAGGATCTTGACCTCAAGCCAAGGTGTTTATTACCTGTGTTCCAGGAAAGCTGGGGGTCTTCTTAAGGGACTCATGCACTGTAGGAACTACTGTGATAACCTACCATTGAAACTCAAGAACTAGGAAGGTGGTTGAACCATCCTATGCCACAGAGTCTCCAGAAGACCAGTTCCTAGCTGGGAGCTTTCTGATAGAAGCCTTATGTTCAGCACAGTGGCCATTTGGGCCAAGGGTTCAACATTAGGGAGAACCAGTCAGGAGAGGTACTCTTGTCTTCATGATTAAATGTTATCATCCCAAGTCCCTAGGAGGCAGCGATGACCATCCCTGTCCGTTTTAATTGAAGCAGCGGGGCTCAGATATATGAATACCCAGTGAGAAAGAGGCAGGGCAGGGGCTTAAATCCAAGAGCCAGCTGGGTGCAGTAGTTCATACCTGTTATCACGGCACTTTGGGAGGCTTAGGCAGGCAAATTACTTGAGCCCAGGAGCTCCAAACCAGCCTGGGAATCATGGCCAAACACGATCTCTACTAAAAACACAAAAATTAGCCCGGTGCAGTGGTGTCTAACTGTAGTCCCAGGTACTCAGGAGGCTGAGGTGGGAGGATTGCTTGAGCCTGGGAGGCAGAGGCTGCAGTAAGCAGAGATTGTGCCACTGTACTACAGCCTGGGCAATAGTGTGAGACCCTGTCTCAAAAAATAATAATAATAATAAATAAATAAATAAATAGGCTGAGCATAGGATAGTTCATGCCTGTAATCCCAGCACTTTGGGAGGCTAAGGCAGGTGGATCACCTAAGGTCAGGAGTTCGAGACCAGCTTGACCAATATGGTGAAACCCTGTCTCTATTAAAAACACAAAAATTGGCCGGGCGCGGTGGCTCATGCCTATAATCCCAGCACTTTGGGAGGCCGAGGCGGGTGGATCAGGAGGTCAAGAGATGGAGACCATCCTGGTCAACAAGGTGAAACCCCGTCTCTACTAAAAATACAAAAATTAGCTGGGCATGATGGTGCGTGCCTGTAATCCCAGCTACTCGGGAGGCTGAGGCAGGAGAATTGCTTGAACCCAGGAGGCAGAGGTTGCGGTGAGCCGAGATTGTGCCATTGCACTCCAGTCTGGGCAACAAGAGCGAAACTCTGTCTCAAAAAAAAAAAAAAAAAAAAAAACACAAAAATTAGCCAGGTGTGGTGGTAGGCACCTGTAGTCCCAGCTCCTCAGGAGGCTGAGACAGGAGAATTGCTTGAATCTGGAGGCAGAGGTTACAGTGAGCAGAGATTGTGCCACTGCACTCCAGCCTGGGTGACAGAACAAGACTCCATCTCAAAAAAAATAACCAAACAAACAAACAAAAAATCTTCCAACAAGTCATTAATGGTGATGATGGTGATAATGATGATGAAAATAATAATTTATATATAAATCCAAGAAGCAGACTCTCCCTGCAGGTTCTGTGGTGCATGTGGCACTCCTAAGCCTTTGTCCACTGAACTTTCCCATCCTGAAAGGCCTATCTCCTTCCCCTCTAAAGTTTTCTCTTTATGGGGGGCACATATTTATTATATGTTTAATTTTTGGAAAAGGTAACACAAAGATGTTGTATCAAGTTCTAAGCTGGGTGTAGTGGCTCATGCCTGTAATCCCAGCACTTTGGGAGGCCAAGAAGGGCAGATCACTTGAGGTCAGGAGATCCAGACCAGCCTGGCCAACAAGGCAAAACCCGGTCTCTTACTAAAAATACAAAAATTAGCCGGTGTGGTGGCGGATGCCTGTAGTCCCAGCTACTCAGGAAGCTGAGGCAGAACTGCCTGAAGCCAGGAGGCAGAGGTTGCAGGGAGCTGAGATTGTGCCATTGTACTCCAGCCTGGGCAACAGAGCAAGATTCCATCTCAAAAAAACAAAACAAAACAAAAAACAATTCTAAAGGTACAGATGAGCTCATTGCCAGCCCATGTTTCTTTTTTTCTTTCTTTTTTGAGACAGAAGGCAGTAATATTTGCTGTCTCTGATGCCCTCTCCAGCCCCACAACCTCAGAAGCACTTCTGCTTTAAATTTCCAACAAGTCGTTAATGGTGCTGATGGTGATGACAATGATAATGAAAATAATCACATGTTTTTCAGGAGGAGGGTGGAACTAAAAAGTACAAAAAGCCAGAAAGGGAACAGAAAGTTCTGTCTCTCGTTTTGGTACCCAGGAACACCCTAAGCAGTGGTCCTTAAGCCACAGAAATGTTTTTTTGATATTAACTCTTTTTAAAATGTACTTTTGTCAAAATACTACACATCGCTTGAGAATACTACACACAAGGCCAGGCACGGTGGTTCACACCTGTCATCCCAGCACTTTGGGAGGCCAAGGTGGAAGGACCTCAAGCCCCAGAGTTCAAGGTTGCAGTAAGTTATGATCGCTGTATTGCTCACTAGCCTGGGCAACAGAGCGAGACCTTCTTTCTCTAAAAAAAAAATCAAAAACCTAAAACCACAGCAAAACACTCCAGCTCACAGCTGAAGCACATCAATGACTAAGAGTACACCTCCTTTCTTGTTTTTGCTTGTTTCCCTTAGTTTTACTTGGGGCTAATTGTATTAGATATTAGAAAGTTTGAAAGAAAAATTTAAAAGATGTGAAAAGTAGAACAAAAAACATAAATGACAAATAAAGTTGGAAAGTAGAGAAAAGATAAGATCGGCAGAAGATTCAATCCAGGAAAGCCGGTGCTCAGGATCCTAATCCTGGTGGAGCTGACAATCGAGTTGAGGACATTGAAGACACACCTGTCTATGTGACAGTCAATGGACCTGATGACGTCCCAGTGGATGGCCTGGACATCCAGCTGTGGGGGGGTCATGCTGGTGCTGGCTACATCCTTCTCTCCTGGATTCTGGCAAAGCTGCCACCCGGCCTCCCTTCAGTCCGTCTTGTACAGTTGCCCCCAGGGGTGCCTATACCACACATCGGATCCTGCCATTCTCCTGTTCAGCAGCCTTCAGCTTTCCGACCTCATCTCCCACATCCCAGGCTTCACAAGGCCGGGAATCATCAGTTTTCATCAAAGAGCCCCACTCCAGCTCTCCCAACCCCCTCACCCCACGCTGTGAGTGCCCAGCCCAGACTCCCCAGGGAGGCATCTCAGCCTCCCCTGCGGGTGCCTCCTCTGTGCCTGTCCAGACATGCCCCACTCTGCCCTGTACTGTTTTTTTCTTCCCCTCTTGCCTGTGAGCAACCAGGACCTTGAGATTGTGGGGTTTTTTTTAAAGTGAACATCTGTTCGCCAGAGAGCAGTGTGAGAATCGGCACTGCCCAGGTATACTGGACTTGCTTGGTTCTGTCCACTCAGTACCTGTTTTTCCTTCTGACAACAGTCTCTAGGCTTTTTCCTAGGGAACCACCCTCACCCACTCAAAAGTGCATGTGGCTCAGATGGGGCTGATCCAGTCACGTGTCCCAAGACAGGCTCGCCTCTATATTCCACACACTGACCCTACCACCCCAGCCCACACAGAACTACTGGCCTAGGAATGGGACATCTGCTCAACTGCAGTCCTGGAATTTCTTCATCACAAAGGAAGAGGAAACTGCCTGGGTATAAAGTCAACACAGAAAAGAACTCAGCAGAGAAAGTTCACAGGCAAGCTGACAGCATCATCTAAGCATTTTGATGCAGTTGTGCAAGGTTTACCCACGGACCCCTGAGCTGGGGGAAGCATTCAGTTTCAGCTTAAGTCACTGGGAGATGAGTTTCTGTCACTTACACCCAAGAGTGGTGATTAGATAGTGACAGTGGAGCCCTTTGGTGGGGTGAGGTGGGAAGGGTGCAGGGGTAGAGTTTCTGGGGGCTGCCCCTGCTATGTTTCTCTTTGAGGGTGCTAATACAAGGGTGTGTTCAATTTGTGAAAGTTCACCAAGCAGAACTTTCATGAGCTGTACTCTGATGAATGGCATACTTCAATAAAAAGTAAAGAATCTCAAGGACTGTCCCAAACACTGAATGAATAGAGGACATGAATAAATATTAGCCAATTGCAATCAGATACTCTGTGGTTCACATCCAGAGGGAGAAAAATTCCCCAGTAGCTCACATAGCTTTCTGCCGAGCACCTTAAAGTCACAGGATCTTCTAAATATCCCTGCCCTTTCTTGGCCTGAAAGACCTAGGAAGAACTATGGTTATGCCTGTTTGCAAGTGGGGAAAGCAATATAGGAAAAAGCAAAATGGGAAAACCAACCCAAGGCAGTTCTCCATAGCAGGGTCGACCTGAAGCCCAGGAATCCTGGGTCTCTGAGACGCACTAACTTCCAGCCAAGCTCTGCCTGCCCTCGACACAGCAGCTTCAGGCCAGGGGTGGTGGCTCACACCTGTCATCCCAGCACTTTGGGAGGCCAAGGCGGGTGGATCACCTGAGGTCAGGAGTTCGAGACCAGCCTCGCCAGCATAGTGAAACCCTGTCTCTACTAAAAATACAAAAAAAAATTAGCCAGGCATGGTGGCAGTCACCTGTAATCCCAACTACTTGAGAGGCTGGGGTAAAAGAATCAGTTGAACCTGGGAGGTGGAGGTTGCAGTGAGCCAAGATTGTACCACTGCATACAGCCTGGGCAACAAAAATGAAAATGTCTCAAAAAAAAAAAAAAAAAATCTGGCCGCAGTGGCTCACAACTGTAATACCAGCAATTTGGGAGGCCCAGGCAGGCGGATCATGAGGTCAGGAGACCATCCTGGCCAACATGAGAGGCAGGAGAATCCCTTGAACCCAGGAGGCAGAGGTTGCAGTGACCTGAGATTGCGCCACTGCACTTCAGCCTGGCAACAGAGTGACACTCCGTCTCAAAAACAAAAAGCAAACAAAAAAAACCTCACCAAAACAACGACAACAAGGCACAGCAACACTTCCTGTTACCAGCCTGTCCCAGCCCTGTTCATAGAACCTAAAGGAACAAAACGTAATGCTAGGTATAGATCCCAGGTTTACATTGCTCTGTTTAGAGCTGGCTGGAGGCCATCCCAAAGACAGCTGGGCATGGTGGCTCACACCTGTAATCCCAGCGCTTTGGGAGGCCAAGGCAGGTGGGTCACCTGAGATCAAGAGTTTGAGACCAGCCTAGCCAACATGGTAAAACCCCATCTCTACTAAAAATACAAAAATTAACCAGTGTGGTGGCGAGCGCCTGTAATCCCAGCTACTCCAGAGGCTGAGGCAGAAGAATCACTTGAATCCGGGAGGTGAAGGTTGCAGTGAGCCAAGACTGCACCACTGCACTCCAGTCTGGGCAACAGGAGCAAAACTCTGTCTCCAAAAAAAAAAAAAAAATCCCAAAGTCTGGAAAAACCAGATTCCGAGGCATTAAGAACTACCACAGGGGCCAAACTGCTCTAGTACAGCCCTGGGCATTTGGAAGGGGGAAGGCTAAAAAGAGCAAAAGAAAGAGGAAGAAAGAAGAGAGAAAGAAAACAGAAAATAAGATAAAACATAAAGCAGGGAGGGAGGAAAGATGGGAGATGAGTGTTCATGGGGGGCAGGAACAAGGAACTCCTGCAAACACCATCTAGGAGGGTTTCCTACATGCCCAGCCTTTCCCATCCATTTTCTGATTTGATTCTTACAGCAATCCTATGACACGGACCTGATGATCATCCTTATTTTATAGATGAGGAAACTGAGGCATAGAAAAATTAAGGGAGGTGGTGTATGGTGTCTCATGCCGGTAATCCCAGCACTTTGGAAGTCTGAGTCGGGAGGATTACCTGAGGTAAGGAGTTGAAGACCAGCCTGGCCAATATGGTGAAATCCCATCTCCGCTAAAAATACAAAAATTAGCCGGCTATGGTGGTGTGCACCTATAATCCCAGCTACTCGGGAGACTAAGGCAGAAGAATCATTAGAGCCCTGGAGGCAGAGGTTGCAGTGAGCTGAGATTGGGCCACGGTACTCCAGCCTGGGTGACAGAGCAAGACTCTGTCTCAAAAATTTAAAAAAAAAAAAAAAAAAGGAAAAAAGAAAAGGAACTTGCTGAAGAATTCACACAGTGGCTGCTGAGTCATAATCGGAAGCCTAGCAACATGACTTTAGAGCTCTTTCCTACGCGGTGTCAAGTGGAAATTGCAAGTAACAAAGCTGACATACACATACGCGTTTCTCCCATCTGTGGGTGTTCTCTGAAGTGCATGTATTTTTCACACAGTTGGCTGGGTGTTAAAAATACATGAATATCAAACAACACCCACAGATGGGAGAAAATAGTTGCAAATCATATCTACAGAATGGGCTTGTACTCAGAATTTAAAAAGAGCTCTTACAACCCAACACGAAATAGGCAAACATCCTATTTAGTTTTTTAAGAATGAGCATATTGAAGAAATATATAAGAATAAGTAGGCAGGACCTGGTGGCTCATGCCTGCAATCCTAGCACTTTGGGAGGCTGAGGCGGGCGGATTGCCTGAACTTAGGAGTTTGAGACCAGCCTGGGCAACACGGTGAAACCCCATCGCTACTAAAACACAAAAAATTAGCTGGGCACAGTGGCATGTGCCTATAATCCCAGCTACTCGGGAGGCTAAGACAGGAGAATCACTTGAACCTGGGAGGCGGAGTTTGCAGTGAGCTGAGATCGCGCCACTGCACTCCAGCCTGGGTGTCAGAGTGAGACTCCAACTCAAAAAATAAATAAATATATAAAGAAATTTAAGAATGAGTGAAGAAAAAAATTCAAATGAGTAAAGGATATGAGAAGATTTTTCTCTGAAAAAGGAGCTCAACATTTTCAGGCAGTGGGGAAATGCGAATTAAACCACAATGGCAAATCACTTTCCACTCACCACGAAGGTTACAATTACAAAAGGGTAATTATAGGCAGTACATTGAGCTCCATAGAGACAGCGCCGGGGCAAGTGAGAGCCAGATGGGCACTGGGTGACTCTGTGCCTCGCTGAGGAAAATATAACTAAACATGGGCAAAGGAGATCCTATGAAGCCGAGAGGCGAAATGTCATCATATGCATTTTTTGTGCACACGTGTTGGGAGGAGCAGAAGAAGCAGCACCCAGATGCTTCAGTCAGCTTCTCAGAGTTTTCTAAGACGTGCTCAGAGAGGTGGAAGACCATGTCTGCTAAAGAGAATGGAAAATTGGAAGATATGGCACAGGCGGACAAGGCCCGTTATGAGAGAGAAATGAAAACCTACATTCTTCCTAAAGGGGAACAAAAAAGAAGTTCAAGGATCCCACTGCACCCAAGAGGCCTCCTTCGGCCTTCTTCCTATTCTGCTCTGAGTATCGCCCAAAAATCAAAGGAGAACATCCTGGCCTGTCCGTTGGTGACGTTGCGGAGAAACTGGGAGAGAAGTGGAGTGACTGCTGCAGATGACAAGCAGCGCGAAGATGAAGGAAAAATACGAAAAGGACACTGCTGCATATCGAGCTAAAGGAAAGCCTGCTGCAGCAAAAAAGGGAGCTGTCAAGGCTGAAAAAAGCAAGAAAAAGAAGGAAGAGGCGGAAGACGAGGAAGAGGAAGATGAAGAAGATGATGATGATGAATAAGTTGGTTCTAGTGCAGGTTTTTTTTTGTTGTCTATAAAGCATTTAACCCCCCTGTACACAACTCACTCCTTTTAAATAAAAAAATTAAAGTGTAAGGCTGTGTAAGATGTTTTTAAATTGTGCAGTGTCTTTTTTTGATAGTTAATGCACTACCGAATGTGTCTTTAGGTAGCCCTGTCCTGGTGGTATTTTCAATAGCCACTAACCTTGCCTGGTACCGTATGGGGGTTGTAAATTGGCATGGAAATTTAAAGCAGGTTCTTGTTAGTGCACAGCACAAATTAGTTATATATGGGGATGGTAGTTTTTTCAACTTCAGTTGTCTGTAATGAAGCTTATACGAAATAATTGTTGTTCTGTTAACTGAATACCAGTCTGTAATTGCAAAAAAAAAAAAAAAAAGTTGCAGTTTTGTTGACATTCTGAATGCTTCTAAATAAATACAATTTTTTTTAAAGGTAATTATAATAATTACAAGTTGGCCGGGCGTGGTGGTTTACGCCTGTAATCTCAGCACTTTGGGAGGCCGAGGCAGGTGGATCACCTGAGGTCAGGAGTTCAAGACCAGCCTGGCCAACATGGTGAAACCCTGTCTTAAAAAATAATAATAACAATAATTACAAGTGTTGCTGAGATGATGGAGACGTGGGGATCCTCATAAAGTGGGAATGTCACATGGTGCATTTCCTAAAGAAACAGTTTGGTGGTTTCTCAAAAGGTCAAACAGAGAGATCACAGGATGCAGCAGAACCGCTCCTGGGTACACACCCAAGTGAACGGAACACATAAGCCCACATGAAAACTTGCTCATGAATTTTCACAGCGGCATTATTCGTAGTAGCCAAAAAGGAGAGACATCCCTAATGTCTATCAGGTGATGAATAAACAAAATATGGTATAACCACACAGTAGATGATTCTCCACAATAAAAAGGAAGAAAGCACTGATATTCAATGTTAAAACACTGAATATACTATAAACCAGTGAATTGAACATTTTAAAAATATTAACCTTGGGCTGGACACAGTGGTTCACTCCTGTAATCCCAGCACTTTAGATTGGATGGGTGGATCAACTGAGGTCAGGAGTTTGAGAACAGCCTGGCCAACACGATAAAACCCCATCTCTACTAAAAATACAATCAATCAATCAATCAGTCAGTAAATAAAATTAGCCGGTCATAGTGGCAGGCACCTGTAATCCCAGGTACTCAGGAGGCAGACACAGAGGCATGAGAATTGCTCTCACTCAGGAGGCAGAGTTTGCAGTGAGCTGAAATCACACCACTGCACTCCAGTCTGGGTGACAAGAGTGAAACTCCATCTAAAAAAATGTATTTATATGTGTATATATATATTATGTAAACTTTAACGTACATGAATTCTATCTCAATAAAGCTATTATTTTTCAAAAATTAGAAAGTGTGGGAGATGCATACTGAAGCTTGGTGTTTATTTTTCTATGGCCAGTTTACAGTAATTTCTTTTCTTATTAGTGCTTTGCTGCATTTTCCAGACAGTCTACGTTAGACTTTTATTACAATGATGATAAAATCAGAAATTTCTAGTTGGTTAAAGGAGGCTAAGGTGGAGTTTGTCTTTCTCCAGCTGTCACTACAGAGAGACAGGAGCCTGCAAATCCATTTCCCAGCTGACCTGAGTACCCAGTTAGCCAGAGAAGGTCAGAGGCATGAATTACTGCACTAAAAAGTGTCAAAGCTCCTAAGCACACTCTCAGCCCCAGGACTATGGGCTGGGCCAGGCTGTGGCTGAAGCCGTGCCTGGCCCCCCATCCCCAGCCACATCTGCCACCTCTGCCAGTCCTGGTGATGCAGCTGCATGGCATCCCCCAGAGGCAGTAGGCTGGGGCTACAAAGCCCAGATGCTGCTGGGGAAACAGATCTGCCTTCAAGAATCTACTGCAAATTGAATTCTAATTAGCCTGGGAAGGGAGCCTCAAGCCTCCCTGGCTCAGAGCCACCTCTCTAGTGCATTTTGGAGCAGATGAGCAGATAGCAACACACAAGCCCTTTTTCCTGGTTGGGAGCTTTAGGGATTCTCACACTGCAATTCGCATAGCACCTGACTTAGTCTAAATCACAGTACTTTACAGCTGGAGGCCATAAAGTCTGAGGGCTCCCCACTGCTCCTCTGCAGCAACACATGCTCGGTATAGAGTGTGATTGTGCTTTTAGCACCTTCGCCTGTTTCCCTAATTACTGACAGAGCCCTCTCATTACAGGGATAATCTGGAATGTTCTCTGGTTTATTAACCATTTATTTTAATTACTTTATTTTCAAAAAGTAAATCATTCTTCCAAATCAATGACATAGAGAGAAAAAAGAATAGACTATTTTAGAAGAAAATAACTCAGGCTGAGTGCGGTGGCTCACGCCTGTAATCCCAGCACTCTGGGAAGTCAAGGAGGGCAAATCACCTGAGGTCAGGAGTTCGAGACCAGCCCGGCCAACATGATGAAACCCAGTTTCTACTACATACACAAAAATTAGCTGGGCATTGTGGCATGTGCTTGTAATCCCAGCTACCCGGTAGGCCGAGGCAGGAGAATTACTGGAATCTGGGAGGCCAAGGCTGCAGGGAGCTGAGATCGAGCCACTGCACTCCAGTCTGGGTGACAGAGTGAGACTCTTGTTTCAAAAAAAGAAAAAAAGTAAAAAAAGAACTCAAAACACACAGTCAAATGCAACATGTGGAACTTATCTGGATTCTGGTTTGAAAAAATATCTGCCAGGAGATACCCTAGAGGTAATCAGATATACCTCAATATTGACTGAGTAACAGGTAATATTGAGAAATTGTTAATGCCATTGTCACTACCCAGACCAATCTTGTTTATGCATTTCTAGACCTATCTCGCCTCCCAAGACACTAGAAGCAGAATGTTTTCTGTCTCAATTAAGACAGTAGGTATAGAGCGCTGCGATTAAGAGTGTGAAGCCCACTTGACCATTTACTCTGTGATCTTGTGCAAGTTACTCACTCTCTCTGTGCCTGC
Source organism: Sapajus apella (assembly GCF_009761245.1). Taxonomy (NCBI): domain Eukaryota; kingdom Metazoa; phylum Chordata; class Mammalia; order Primates; family Cebidae; genus Sapajus; species Sapajus apella. The sequence goes on from NW_022436955.1 coordinate 18,828,761, forward strand.
TTGATTAAAAGAAAATCTGTAAACCCAGGGAGACAATATAACCTCAACTCATGGGCTTGATTCAAAGAGTGAGTGAGCGAATATTTATAAAGCAGAACAATGTCTGGTGCATAGTGCACGTTCCGGAATCTTCCTGGGCCACAGAATAGAATAGAATTATAGTCTATGAATTCAAGGGAAAGTCTTCAAATGAGGAAAACCCGAGGACAATGGTCCTATTGGATTCAGGTGCCCCAGTGCCCCAGCAACAGAATGTGGCAGGCACAGGCAGGAATCTCACAAGGACATACAAAACAGAGGAAGCTGGAGAGTCATGGCTAGAAGCCTGACTTCTTTTTTTTCTGATATGGAGTCTTGCTCTGTTGCCCAGGCTGGAGTGCAGTGGCACGATCTCAGCTCACTGCAACCTCCGCCTCCTGGGTTGAAGTGATTCTTCTGCCTCAGCCTCCCTAGTAGCTAGGATTACAGGCATCTGCTAGCATGCCCAGCTAATTTTTGTATTTGTAGTAGAGATGGGAGTTTCACCATGTTGGCCAGGCTGGTCTTGAACTCCCGACCTCAGGTGATCTGTCCGCCTCAGTCTCCCAAAGTTCTGGGATTATAGGCGTGAGCCACCGCACCCGGCCCTAGAAGCCTGGCTTCTGAAGCCAGACTGGGTTCAAATCCTGTCTCTACTACCAGTGAGGGGTGTGACTTTGAGCAGGTCACCCTCCGGCTCTCTGTGCTCCAGTTGACTCTGTTGTAAAGGCCAGAAAAGCCCCGGCCTCCCAGGGTGGAGAGGAGCCCAGCCCTGGCTCTCCCAGCAGCTCACCGCTCTCTGAGGCCCTGGTACTCGGCCCACTCGCTTGTGGGTTCAAGTCAGCTAAGTCCTTTCTGCTCTTCAGACCTCAGTTTTCCCATCCTCAAAAATGGGAAACTCGACTGCCTTACCTCCGTGTAAGAGGGAGGAGAAAGGAAAGTCGACATTTCCTAGGCACCTGTCCTGAGGCCCAGTGGGCCTGTCCTGAAGCCCAAGATGAAGCCGTCAGAAGCAGTGACGCAGGACTCCAATTCCCCTGGGTCTGGTTCCAAATTAACCCACCAAGCTACTGTTTCTCAATAATTCTATGGAAAAAGCCCCTGGAGAGCTTTTGAAAGCCATGCCCTTTAAAACCCAAGCAGAGACAAAAGGGTCTCCCCGGCCTCCCCGCCTCAGTAAGGATCCCGTGCTCAGCTGAAGCCTCAGCAAGACACTTCCAAAACGGCGCCAGCAGCGGCGATGCCTTTTCCACGTTGCTGATGGAAAAGCCACCTCCAGCTGTTCCCGCCAACCCAGGTCTCCGGTGAGGACAGAGGAGCATCCCCAACGGTGCCACTGGTCCCGTTCCCAGCCCACCCAAGTGTGGAGAGTGAAGAAACAACGTACCCCAAAGCTTGGCGTCTCTGCCCGACCTGCCGCGGCAGGGAGTGGGACGCCTCTCTCTCTGGGCTCAGCGAAGGCTCCCAGACGTCGTCTCTTCCAAATTCCACCGCACAGCCAGCTCCTTCTCTTCAATGAAGGGTCTGCAGGGCTGACTTGCTCCTTAAGGTCCCTAGACTATGACGGGACACCCCGTGACTCCAGGAAAGGGACTCTAAGAGGCATGGATGGGAGTAGGGGAACCAAACCACTGGAAGCTCCTGGAGACTCGAGGCAGAGCGAATCTGGGAACAGGGCAGCCGTCCCAGAATGGGATGTGGAGGGTGGGGGTGTCCTGGGGCTGCCACAGGGAGGCACTCGACGCAGAGCCCCCTCCGGAGCCTGGCACTGCCGCCCGCACCCTCTACTCCCTGTGCGCCGGCCCACAACCCTCGGCGCTGCCCGGTGCTGCTCGCCCTGAGCGCACACAATGAGGCGCTTTCAGACGTGGCTGCGGTCCCTGGGTGGCCGGCAGGAGCCAGGACGGTGGGGGAAGGAAGGAGCCGGTTGGCCCTAGGCTCCCTCTCCCCACCCCCGACCGGGGGGCCACGCCTCGGGGGGAGGGGCGCTGGCCGAAGGCAGGGCAAGAGGGCCCAGGTGGGCTGGGCTCTGAGAGGCGCACCGTTTAGCCGAGGATGTCGAAGGGCGCTGGCAGAGTTACCGCTCATCCAGCTGACCACAAATGAACGTCGTACCCTACCCCCCGCCCAATTCCCAGAGAAAGGGAGCTCCTGGACAAAGATCCTAGCGAAGGAAGTAGAATCTTAATCTTGGCCCTCCTCGCCCTTGGGGGGCATCCTTACAGCGAAGTGACTTGGAATCCAAACCCTTCCCAATGCCCCAGCCTCAGCCCTAAGCCAAGACCCAGGCACCTGGATAACACAGGGACTCCGTGCAGTGTCCCAGCTGGGAGGGGCAGAGAGACCAGGTGGCCTTAGGAGCTGGACCCGCAGCTGTTCCCCTCCTCCTGCTCATTTCCTTTTTTTTTTAGATTCTACTTTGTTTTTGAAGAGGAGTTTCCCTCTTGTTACCCAGGCTGGAGTGCAATGGCGCGATCTTGGCTCACCACAACCTCCGCCTCCTGGGTTCAGGCAATTCTCCTGCCTCAGCCTCCCGAGTAGCTGGGACTACAGGCGTGCGCCACCATGCCCAGCTAATTTTTGTATTTTTAGTAGAGACGGGGTTTCACCATGTTGACCAGGATGGTCTCGATCTCTTGACCTCGTGATCCACCCGGCCACCGCGCCCGGCCTCTCCTGCTCATTTCCTGCCCTAGCCTTGGCCGAAAGAGGCGTAGGCTTCATAGCAGATAAAGACATGAAACGTTTCAATAAATAAATAAGGTATTTTCCCCTTACAGATAACAGGGCAGAGACCAGGCATCTGAAGAGGATAAAGCATTTGAAGGTCTTGTAATCAGTGATGTGATCTTAAACAAGAACTCCCTGCTGCAGGGAGAAGAAATGAGCAGTCTTTCCTGGTTGTGGTTTGGCAAGATGAATTACAATCCTTAACAATGGTCATAAACGTTTTGGATTGGAAATTCCTTTCTGGGGTCTATCTTTTTTTTTTTTTTTTTTTTTG
>NW_022436955.1:18831882-18884828 GCF_009761245.1 Sapajus apella
TTTGAGACGGAGTCTCGCTCTTGTTACCCAGGCTGGAGTGCAATGGCGCGATCTCGGCTCACCGCAAGCTCTGCCTCCTGGGTTCAGGCAATTCTCCTGCCTCAGCCTCCTGAGTAGCTGGGATTACAGGCACGTGCCACCATGCCCAGCTAATTTTTTGTATTTTTAGTAGAGACGGGGTTTCACCATGTTGACCAGGATGGTCTCGATCTCTTGACCTCGTAATCCACCCGCCTCGGCCTCCGAAAGTGCTGGGATTACAGGCTTGTGCCACCGCGCCCGGCCTCTGGGGTCTATCTTAAGGAAATAAACCAGAAACAGATTTATATAAAGGGTTCACATAAGTGTTGTTCATGATTTTGATTGTGATTTTTTTTGAGATGGAGTCTCGCTCTTGTCACCCACGCTGGAGTGTAACGGTGGGATCCCGGCTCACTGCAACCTCTGCCTATAGGGTTCAAGTGATTCTCTTGCCTCAGCCTCCTGAGTAGCTGGGATTACAGGTGCCCACCACCATGTCCAGCTAATTTTTTGTACTTTTAGTAGAGACAGAGTTTCACCATGTTGTCCAGGCTGGTCTCGAACTTTTGACCTCAGGTTATCCACCCACCTTGGCCTCCCAAAGTGCTGGGATTACAGGTTTGAGCCACTATGCCTGGCCTGTTCATGATTTTTTAAAAGTTAGAAATAGTGTACAGGATAGAAAGATGTGTGCCAGAAGGCCACCATTATAACTCTGGGTAGGGGATTGGCAGGCAGTCATTATTTTACTTAGGATCATGTAATTTACATTTCCTTAATAGATATTGAGAACTTACCTGGCCAGAAAGATCCAAAACCTCTTTACAAAGCATGAATAAGGAGATGGGGAGAGGAAGTGGGGGATGGGGTAAGAGGGAGGCAGAGAGAATTGCTTTAATAAGCTTCAAGATGGGAGCTTAGTGGGGCATTAGACACCTGACCTGCCTTGGCAGAAACTGGACTAATCATTTGGAAGAATTAGGAATTTATCTCAAATATGACTTATCTGTGGATTACAGCTCAGTTGATAATATCCTGCATATTTCTTACCTTTCTTTCTCCTGCAACTATGCTGTGTGGTTCCGTTTCAGAAGCTACCAACATATGATCTGTAAATAATTTGATATTCGCCAGACGTAGTTGTAATTTTCCAACCCGTGGTTTCCATATGCCATGTGGATTCCACTAAAAACTAATATACTTGGGGTTGGACCAGGAAACTTTTGCCAAAGAGCTAACAAAAGCTCCAAGGTCTTGGGGCAGAGCCCTGGCAAAGCAAGGCTGCTGGTGAGTAACTCAGAGAAGTGTGCTCAACTTCAGCGCTCCCTATTCCTCCTCCCTCCAAAGCCCTGATTCAAAAAAAGCGAATACAACCTTCCATGTTGAACATTTTAATTAGTAAGCTACAGAACGTAATGCATTCTTTATACAAGTTTTGCATTCAAATAATTTAATAAAATCCAAACCAAAGTTTATACATATCTTTAGCCATCTTTCCATGTTTCATTACCTTTCGGGGATTTAAACCGCCAACAATTTTTTAGTTTCAGTCTCAAGAGACCAGTCTCACTGCCTCATGCCTATATTCTTGACACTTTGGGAGGCTGACACAGAAGGATTGCTTGAGGCTAGGAGTTCAAGACCGGCCTGGGCAATATAGTGAGGACCCGAATCTATAAAAATAAATAAATCTCAAGAAAAAAAATTAGGCATATAAAACAGTCTGAATATGAAAAAAAGACTAGGGGGACAGTGTTAGGGAATTCCTCTTCTTGTATACTTGACAATAGCTTTGTTTCCAAAACTGTTTTTAGTCAGCCTAAAGGAAACGGTGCTGGAGATGAGAGCTGATCTCCAAGGTAAACGGAGGCACATACTAAGAGGTGTGTTTGTGGGCATGATGCATAAATCACAGAGGCCATGTCTTCCAGTGGCAACGACCTGCTTGGGATCAGGAAGCAGCTCCATCTGTCCTTAGAGGAGACGGCTCGCGTCCTCAGGAGGTGAACAGGCTGAACAAGCCGTCTTCCATGTGCAGAGGCCCCTTCCAGCCATCTCTGCTCCCGCAGACACTTGCTCAGCCACCCTGGTAATCCAGCTGGACTGCTTGGCATTCTGCTAGTGGCCAGGCTGGACTGGCCTGCCCGGGCCAGCATCCTCCTTACTCCCTCACTGCTTCTTGTGTCCTTCCCAAAGCTGCCCGCCCCACTCTAATGAGCACCCTTTTCCTTAGTCAAGGGAAACACAAGCCGCTGGGCTTCCCGCTAGCCTTCCAAATAAACTTGTGGTTGTCAGGCAGTGGGAGCCAATCCCAACACCAACTCTTGTCACCCCTGTTCTTTCCAGAAGCGGGAGGGCTGTCAAGGAGGAGGAGGGCCAAGTGCCCAGGCTGTTGAGTGAGGGCCAGAAAGAACCTGTTGTGACAATCTTTTCTTCCCCCAGTGCTGCTGAGGGGGCTGGGAATGAACAGCCCCTCTGACTTCAGCCTGCCATCCAGGGGCGCAGACAGAGGGCAAAACAGGGCAAAGAGCCAGCCACAGGCAGGCAGGCATCCAGGGCTGCTCCGCTGAGCTGATGACAGATGACTGACTTTCGGGCCGAGGCAGGTGGACGGTCCGAGTGTCCTTCAGCGGCCCTCCCTCATGCCTGTACCAAGGTGGGCCTCCCCCTTGGGCCCTGCCCCTCTAGGTCTGCAGTGAAAGGCCTCAGCTCTGGAAATCAAAGCTCTGAATGGGAAATGGAGAGGCCCAGGGGTGCAAAGTGCTAGTGATTGGCATGTTTGTCACAAGGGAGCCCTGAAAAGAGTAAGAGTGGCTCACAGTAGAAGGAAGAAATGCACAGTGTGTTTCTCACTCAACAGAGGAAAAGTCTCTGCTTGACCAGAGATGGGACTCTTTCCAAGATGTCTCAACTGACTGCAATTTTCTCCTGAAATTCAACGCTAAGGCAAAGAAGAAAAACCCAAAAAGCTAATTATAGCCTCCAGGAACCCTCAGACCTTTCCACAAACTACTCCCTGATGATTCTGCAGGAGCTCTGAAGATATGGAACTTGTAGAGAGCAAACGGAAGAACTGTTCTTTGTCTCCGAGGGGAAGAGCACACAAGCCCGCATGTGTCCCCTGGGCTCTTTCAGAAACATCCTAAGATGTTCCCAGGAGAAGACAATGAGGCAGCCACCGTCCTGCTGAGTCCTCAGAAATGGCCTTCCTAGGATAGGTGCTCCTTCCACACTTCTCCCAGGGGCATCGCTGTCACAGGGATTGTGGTCACAAAGATCTTGATTCTTTCAAACACCAGAGGAAGATAAGCAGGATGCTGACATACTGCACCCAGGTGAGCTTTACCATCTCCCAGAATCCTGGATGATAAGTACGGACAGTTAAGGAGTGGAGGGCCACATGCTATCAGTCAAAGTAAACTAAGGTTTAGGCCAGACAGGAAATGGCAAGAATATTTCAAATACTCTTAGGATGAAAGGAATAATAAAAGATTATTAAGAAATAAATATGGATGATTCTGACTTAGAAGAATGGCTCAGAAAGAAATATGAACAGGAAATGATTTTCCCCCCGTATAAAGAGCAGACACAGTCATTTATGTCGGAATACAGTGCTGTAGCAATTTCCAATCAAAGGCTCCCCACAGCTGTTCCTGCTGGGGACAACTTTGGAATCTTCCCTTTTTGGAAACTGAGCTACCACCGCCTCTCTAACAGAAAGGATATAATATGGTTTACACCGTGTATTAGATGACAGCATTAATCACAAATGGAGTTTCATGGCTCTGCCCACCCAGCCAGATAAAGTTGTGGTCATTCAGGATGGTGGCAACTGCAATACAATCATTAACCATTAATCAATCATGGGGCAGCCTTTTGGCAAAAAATATTGAGGGCTACAAATATTCTTTTATTCCTGTGGGATATTCTGCACTTCAGAACAGAAAGAAATCATTTGAAAGCATAAACAGTTGCATGTGCAAAGTAGATTAACAAATAATTTAAGATACTTCTCAAACAAAATATTTGATATGGTCTGGCTCCGTGTCCCCACCCAAATCTCATATGTCCCCACATATCAAGGACAGGACCAGATGGAGATAAATGAATCATGGGGGCAATTTCCTCCATGCTGTTCTCATGATAGTGAGTTCTCACGAGATCTGATGCTTTTATAAAGGGCTTCCCCCATTAGCTCTGCTCTCATTCTCTCTCCTGCTGCCCTGTGAAGAGGTGCCTTCTGCCATGATTGTAAGTTTCCTGAGGCCTACTCAGCCATGCAGAACTGTGAGTCAATTACACCTCTTTATAAATTACCCAGTCTTGGGTGTGTCTTTATAACAGAGTGAGAATGGACTAATACAGTATTTATATTAAAATACGTCAAAAACTCAGAAGTGGTTGTGTGATCATCTACAGATGTTGAATGGCTAACTGAAGGAACAACATATTGCCACTCTAAATAATATCAGTTTGGCTGGGCAAAGTTGTGCAGGGTTGTAATCCAAAGGATCTGGGAGGCCAAAGTGGGAGGATCACTTGAGGCCAGAAGTATGAGACCAGCTTGGCTAACATATTGAGACCCTCTCTGTACCAAAAAACATAAAAAGCTGGGCATGGTGGCACATGCCTGTAGTCCCAGCAGCCCAGTAGGCTGAGGTGAGAGGATCACTGAACCCACAGGAGCTCGAGGTTACAATCAGCTATGATTATGGCACTGCACTCCAGCCTGAGCATCAGAGCAAGACTCTGTCTGTTTAGGGGAAAAAAAATTAGAACTTTGTAGCAGCATGAGGAAATACTTAATTACATAGAAATACAAATAATGTGAATGCCGAAGTGTTTCAATACTATCGTAATAGGTATATTTAAAAAATCCACATAAAGAGTGAAAAAAGTAAAGAACAACACATCGATTTCTTGAGCCATGCTTTTTAGCTTTGTTTTAAAATTCCCTTTTTATTGTCTGCAGCTAGTGTATGACATAAAATCAGAAAGCAATGGTAGATTTGCAGTCATCCCCTTTGTGAAATGTCAGTGCGTAGTCTCCATGATATCTGGTTGCCAAGTAATACGGTAGATGCCTTTAGAAAAAACCTCAGCCACCGGCCAGCCAAATGTGCCAAGTCAACACATGCCATGGCCTACAGCTCTGTAAGGAATGAAGACACTGTGCTTTCCGGTAGGAAGCATGGGCGCTCCTGTTCTCCTGCTGGACTGCTAACGTGGGGAGAGTCACCCATGTTCTCGTTTTCTCTCTGAAAAGTGTGAGCAGCAATTTGTCTTTGGCATCTGTTATAGGTGTGGTATGGGGAACAACTCAATTAGGCTTATATTTTTAAAAAAGGTAGCTCACGCCTGTAATCCCACCACTTTGGGAGGCCACGGTGGGTGGATCACGAGGTCAGGAGTTTGAGAACAGCCTAGCCAAGATGGTAAAACCTCGTCTCTACTAAAAATACAAAAATTAGTCGGGCGTGGTGGCGCATGCCTAAATTCCCAGGTACCCAAGAGGCTGAGGCAGGAGAATCGCTTCAACCTGGGAGGCTGAGATTGCAGTGAGCCAAGATTGCACCATTGCACAACAGGCTGGGCAACAGAGCAAGACTCTATCTCAAAAAAAAAGGAAACCCATCAAGCCAGTGAGATACGGACCATGGGATGCTGGAGGGGTGGGGGCGGTCCCGGTTCTGAAGATCAGGATGAAAAGGACAAATCCTAGACAGCACACTTGCTCCCATTGTTGAACATTCATGGGTTTTGACATTTACATCACAAGGGCTCCAGTTCTGTTTGTCTCTGTTGCCCCAGTAACCTTGAAAGTTATGAGCTCTACCTGGGACTCACCGTTCCTTTCCTGGTAGGCAGCAACAATACGTGTCAGGTCATAATCATAGGCAAAGGGGCTGGTCCCGTTGATCATGGATACCTGGGACACGGGAGGAGGATGTGGTGTGAGCAGCTGGGAGTCTCCTCCTCTCCTCCTTCTACCCTCCTGACACCCAGGCTGGTCCCACAGACCACCCTCGTGGCCTTGGTGGCCTATTCCCGTGTCAATAATCTTCTCTTCAAAGATGAATAAACATTTGCAACAATTTAAGTTTATTTACTCTGTCCTTCCGTCTGTGGGGATGGAAATAAGGGGTCAGTGTCAATGTTTCATACATTTTAAAGCTATTTATAAAATCTCTCTCTTGGCTGGACATCATGGCTCATGCCTGTAATCCCTGCACTTTGGGAGGCTGAGGCAGGAGGATTGCTTGAGGCCAGAAGTTCGAGACCAGCACAGGGAACATAAAGACCCCCATTTCCACTCAAAACAAAACAAATCAAACAAACCAAAAAAACCCCAACATGGCCAGGCGCGGTGGCTCAAGCCTGTAATCCCAGCACTTTGGGAGGCCGAGGCGGGTGGATCACGAGGTCAAGAGATCGAGACCATCCTGGTCAACATGGTGAAACCCCGTCTCTACTAAAAATACAAAAAATTAGCTGGGCATGGTGGCGCGTGCCTGTAATCCCAGCTACTCAGGAGGCTGAGGCAGGAGAATTGCCTGAGCCCAGGAGGCGGAGGTTGAGGTGAGCCGAGATCGCGCCATTGCACTCCAGCCTGGGTAACAAGAGCGAAACTCCGTCTCAAAAAAAAAAAAAAAAGAAACCCAACAAACTAGGCATTGTGGTGCCTCCAGTCCTAGCTACTAGGGAGGCTGAGGAGGGAGAACTGCTTGTACCCAGGAGTATGAGGCACAGTGAGTCATAGGTGGGCCACTGCACTCCAGCCTGGGCCACAGAGTGAGACTCTATTTTTTAATAAAAAAGTGGGGGTGGCGGCAGGCACAGTGGCTCACACCTGTAATCCCAGCATGTTGGGGGGCCCAGGTGAGTGGATCACGTGGGACCAGGAGTTAAGACAGCAGCCTGAGAAACATGGCAAAACCCCTTCTCTACAAAAAGTACAAAAATTAGCCAGGCATGGTAGCATGCACCTGTAGTCCCAGCTCACTACTCAAAAGTGGGGGGTAGGAGGATCACCTGGGCCTGGGGAGGTTGAGGCTGCAGTGAGCCATGATCGTGCCACTGCACTCCAGCCTGGGTGATGGAGTGAAACCCTGTCTCTCTCTCTCTCTCTCACACACACACACACACACACATAACAATTAATAAAATTATTTTAAAAAGGGTTAGGTACAGTGGCTCATGTCTGTATTCCTAGTACCCTTGGAGGCTGAGGTGGGAGGGTCATTTATGACTGATAATTTCCCTTTTTCATCTTCCAGAGTATGGCAGCCCAAATTCTATGGTCCCCATTATGATAAAATAAAGGTGAGGAATGAGTGATTAGATGCATGAGTTCTGGACATAGAAAGTTCCTGGCTCTGTTATACTTTTTTTTTGACATGGAGTTTTGCTCTTGTTGCCTAGGCTGGAGTGCAATGGTGCGATCTCGGCTCACTGCAACCTCCACCTCCCGGGTTCAAGCAATTCTCCTGCCTCAGCCTCCCAAGTAGGTGGGATTACAGCCATGTGCCACCACACCCGGCTAATTTTGTTATTTTTAGTAGAGACAGTGTTTCTCCATGTTGGTCAGGCTGGTCTCAAACTCCCGACCTCAGGTGATTTGCCCGCCTCGGTCTCCCAAAGTGCTGGGATTACAGGCGTGAGCCACCATGCCCGGTCTCTGGCTCTGATATACTTTCAAGCTTTGAGCCTTTGGGAAAATTAATCACTGTAAGCCCCAGTTTTGTCTTCTGCAAAATGAGTTCATTCTTTAAACAAGCATCTCTGTGAGCTTCCCATGTGCCAGGCAGGGTGCTAGGCACTGACGTGACAGTACATGAGATGCCACTGCTGTCAACGCTGAGGGAGACAACAAATAAACACACAAACACGTGTCCTGGGTAGGCCAGGTGGCAGGAGGGAAAGTCTGGCTGAGGGATGATGGTGGGAGGGGCTGCTACTGCAGAGGCAGCTCGGGGAAGGGCTGTGCTCAGGGATATCTGAACAGGGACCTGAATGGCCTAGTCCGCTAAGTCACGCGGATGCCTGGCAGGGGAGATGGCAAGAGCAAAAGCCCTGAGGTGGCAGCTGCTTCCTGGGTTTGAGAAACAGCAAAAAGGCCAAGGTGGGTGGAAGGCGGCAAGGGGGACAGCGATGGGACAAGCGACTGGAGCTCTGGGAAAGGACAGTGCGGGCGGCTCAGAGGTTGCTGTGATAATTAAAGGTGATGATACAGGTAAACCCCTGCACTCAGGGCTGGCCTATGTTATGGGTTGAGTAAACTGTCTAGTAGTATTTCTGAAATACTTTACATGAACATTTCACATGATCTCTTGGAAACACATACTCCAAGTGTGTGTATGGAAGAGAAAATGTGTTTGTGTGTGTGCATGTGTACACATGTACCTAAAAGCAGTAAACAATTTAGTTATTTGACAAACACTGATTTTTTCTCTCTTCCTCTAGGTGTAACTACAGGTATATCTTCATAATCTGAAAAGACTATGGCAAGAATTCCTCAGAAGGCCCCTTTAAAGCCACCCACAGAGAAATGATATTTCTACTTTTCATTCCCATCTTCAAAGAACCCAATGAACAGTAACACACGGAAACAAAGGGGCTGGACAATGAGAAGCACCCTTACATTGTATCGGGCATCTAGGCCACCACAGCTCAGCGGCTGTTTCTGCTGCAGCCTCAGGTCTCCATTCACATATAACTGGGATCCAGGGATAGCAAAGGAGGACTGAAGAAATGCCATGCTCTGCATCACGAAGGTTGACATCCTCGGAAATCATTAGAAAAACAAACAATACCAACCGCTGGCAGATCTGAAGGGTTCTGGGTGGTAACAGTCACCTGTCTTGACTGAAACCTAAGGGGCCCTCACATACCCAGCATAGTCATACAGGAAACACTGCCTAGAACCTTCTGAGCTATTAATAGCCCATATTAATTAATAGGACTCCAGTGAAAAACATTCAACTGACCTAAGCTATCCCAAACTACATGGGGAAGAGGGCCTGCTATGGTGTGTGTCTACTAGAAATCAGAAGAAGGGCTCTGGTCTATGAAAAAGACACAAGACAGAGGATGGCCTCCCAGCGGACTGACTCACGTGTAACTGATAGGAGAAAGTCAGGATGAGCTGCACACCGAGAATGTGCTCCGTGGACTGCAGGGGAAGCTCCAGCTTAAAATGTAACATGTCCATCTTCCCATCCTGGTTCCTGTCTTCTTCTCTAGTCTAGGAAACCCAAACAGGGCCAGCAGCCCTGGTCACTAATGAGTCTGGGAGGGATCCATATCACTTCTATACATACACAATGACCCACGGTCCTACTGTACACAACAGGCGTTATCTTCCCTACCAAAAAAAAAAAAAAAAAAGAGAGAGAAAAATAGACAGGGGTAAGTGCATTAATATTGGGGAAAGAGATAAAAAGTGCATGGCCCCTGAACTTCATACGTGAGTCAATCAAATGTTCACTGGCCAAAATAAATGGGAACTTGAAGTGGCAATAATAAGACAAGAAACATCTGGATAACATTTGTCTCATCTTATTCTGTTTTTTTAAGTTTTTAAATTTTATTTTTTTAAAGAGATAGGTTCTCCCTATGTTGACCATGCTGGTCTTGAACTCCTAGAGTCAAGGGGTCCTCCTGCCTTGGCCTCCCAAAGTGCTAAGATTATAGGTGTGAGCCCCCTGGTCAGATCAGATCTTGTTTGTTTTGTACTGGTGTTTGTTTTTTTTTTTTTTTTTTTTATAAACATGCCTGGATTTGCATGGAAAATTGGAGTATCAGAATTGTCTTCTACGCCTCTAGAAACAAGTTTTTAAATTAGAAAAACACATAATCCTTATCATTATGCATTCCCCCAACAAATTCAACAGAAAATCATCAAGCTCTATTATACATTCCGAAACCACAAGTGTCTTTGCTTCAGTTCTTGATGTTGGACCTCATCTCATCAGGACTTGAAAGCCTTGTGGATCTTTTCGTACCAATCAATGAAATGAAAAAGGAAGCTAAGTCAAATCAGCAAAGCATTAAAACCACATCTGTATGATAAATTATGGGCATGAAAGAAAAAGAAACAGAGATCTGTGGAGGAAAACAGGACAAATTATAGCTGATGAAGCATATGTAGGCAGTGAGAAAAAACTGGTATCCATTCCGACCATCCAGGCTGACCTCACAGTGATCCTAAAACGATCAGCAGGAAAGGACGGCAACTGAAAAGCAATCACTGCTGACATGATCGCTCTGCACAACTCTGAACCTTTTTGCTACCTGGATGTTTTTGCTACGACTGTTCCTTTCCCAGTGTAGTTCCCAGAAGGATTCTACTGCGGTGTAGCAGCATTCCCATCTGGATCCCTGAACTACTGATTCATTTTGATTCCCACCATTACTATTATATGAGGAAAATAATTTTTGTACTTTTTTTGGACTAAAAAAGTCATTTGAGATGAAGAAATCTCAATTTTCAGAAACTTTCAATTATTTTTTTCCTTCTAGACAATAATGTCCTTATTCTAAGTCTTGTTTTAGAGAAATCTCCCTCCCTCTTCTCTTGGATACTTCCTCTCTGCCCTGTTTCATCAGCTTCAGTGAGGGGTAGCTGCTACCAGGGCTGATGATCAAGTTACTGAGGCAATGATGGACTAGTCATTATGAGTAGGATGAAAAGAGCCTGCCTTGTCTTCCTGTGGATTTTCTTCAATTGGGATCTGGGTAGACAATGTTGTGTAACTCTCTTTGATGGATCCACGCCTTCTGGATCTTTAGGGTTAAACAGGAAGCAAAGATCACATTTCTCAACTTGCAACAGAGGATACTGGCCAGGAGACAACTGCCAGAAGAATCCAGGCTCCAACCCACTGTGGGAGGGGGAGACGCTCATTTCCTTTGATCTTCACGATAAATGTAAAGCCCCAGGAAGGCAGAACAAGTATTTTCCCCATTATATAGATAAGAAAATCAAGGGTCAGGGAGGTTAGGGCATTTATCAGAGATACAGCAAGTCATGGTGAAGACAGAATTTCTGATCAGGTCTTCAACTTTAAATGTGATATCGTTTTTAGGACTAAAATATCCAGACTTATTTAAAAATTCAAAAAGAAGACGGTGCGTTGGAGAACTCTTTTTGCAAAACGGCAGCGCCAGGCATCAAAGTCTGTACACTTGCCTGTGTGCACAATTCTGCTCCAAGCTCAGAGAGGAAAAGAGATCTGGCTCAGCACCATCAACAATGTCTACTTGTTAAATTCACTTATTAATGTGCTGCACAGTTTTTGAGGCGCTACTATGTGTCAGGCACTATTCAAGATGATGAGAATATAGTGGTAAACAAAATAGTCTCCATCCTGGGAGCTTATGTTTCCAATCAAGAAAACAGAAAATAGATTAATAAATATGCAACAATTTCAAGTAGTGATGAGTGCCACAAAGAAAAATGAGGCAGGCTAAAATGAAATAATAATTAAGGTAGAATTTAACAGAAAGTTTTGTTATTGTTTTTTTGTTGTCGTTTTTTTGTTTTTTGAGATGAAGTCTCACTCTGATGCCCAAGCTGGAGTGCAGTGGCATGAACTAGGCTCCCTGCAACCTCCACCTCCTGGGTTCAAGCAATTCTCCTAAGTCTCCCAAGTAGCTGGGACTACCGGCATGTACCATTCTTGGTGTTTTTTTTTTTTTTTTTTAAGTAGAGACAGGGTTTCACTATGTTGGCCAGGCTGGTTTCGAACTCCTGATCTCGTGAACTGCCCGCCTTGGCCTCCCAAAGTGCTGGGATTACAGGCAGGTGTGAGCCACTGTGCCCAGCTTAACAGAAAGTTTTACAGAAAATATGCAGGATAACCTGACTTGTTGGAGGCCTGAAGGAAGTGAGGTGATGAGGGGATGGGGTACAAGAATGTCTCAGGGAAGAAGGATCTAGACTCACCAAGAGCACGTGCTCTGGGTGCCCGTGGGGCCAGTGCAGCTGGCAGAATAGGTGAGATGGAGAGCACGGCAGAGAGAGGGGACACAGAAGTGAGGACACAAAGGGCGTGTCTCCCAAAAACAACCTGTCACTAGCTAGACTCCCCCGACGGGCCAGCAAAGGTTGGCTCTGTTATCACTTGTGCTACTGAAAAAATCAATTACTTAATTCCATTTAGTTGAAAGTAAGCCTAACACAGGTGCAACAGCTACAAAGGCAGGCATTCAAAGGCTACTGCTTCCTCAACACAAACTCCAGGTCACTATCTAACCTCCCACTGGTGCCTGGACAAGAGAATTCACAAATGACACAACCACTTTACATCTACAAGGTATGTACAGGATTTAAAACATTTATTATATCCACTGATTGTCCCATGTGATCCTTCCACATATCCCAGGAGAGAGGTGGGTGCTCTCATGCCTAGGATATGGAGAGAGAAATTTTGTTGTTTTATTTTACGAAGGGGACAGAGCATCAGTTGAACTACCACATGAACTAAATGAACTACTGCCCTTCCTCCAGTAATTAAAAAAGCTACCTCTAGTCAGTAGTGTCAATCAGAAATTGAGGACAGGATTCTCAGTTTTCAGGGTTTCAGGCCTCCACTTCTTACACAACAAACCCATATCCTCCTGCAGCTTCTTTTCCAGCTGCCATTAGGCCGGGAGCTACTCCTGCCTTCCACCACCCAGAGACTCACCCACGCTGGCTGGCAGCAGCTCCAGAGGGAGCAGCACCTGCATCTGAATATTGCTTCTAACAAATGTGCACCTGCCAGAGCTCTGGCGTCAACACAAATCCCTCCTGCCTGGGCAGCTACTGTGGCCCTGGCTCAGTCAGAGGAGCCCGGCCTCCCAGCCGAGGCCCCCTATCCACCACCCACTGCCAGCTCCTCCCCAAGCCACAGCACAGGACCATGCTTCTCTTCCAAAGCAGAAAGACCATCTTCTATCCCAGAGTCCTCACCTGCCACTCCCAAATCAATCTGACCCTCTGACCACCCAAACACCTAGTCTGCAGAAAGTTCTATGATGGCACCAGGAATTCACTGCCCAAAGTGTGCAAATGGGATGCAATCCTGCTTCTGAGAACTCAGACTAAGGCCAGGTGTGGCAGCTCACACCTGTAATCCCAGTACTTTGGGAGGCTGAGGCAGGTGGACCACCTGAGGTCAGGAGTTTGAGACCAGTCTAGCCAACATGGTGAAACCTCATCTCTACTACTAATTAAAAAAAAAATTAGCTGGGTGTGGTGGCATATGGCTGTAATCCCAGCCAGCTGCTCAGAGGCTGAGGCAGGAGAATCACTGGAACCTGGGAGGCAGAGGTTGCAGTGAGCTGAAATTGTGCCACTGCACTGCAGCCTGGGCAACAGACTTAGACTCCATCCCCCCACCCTCTGCAGAAAAAACCACCACCAACAACAAAAAAAAACAAAAATTAGTTGGGCATGGTGGCGCACTCCTGTAATCCCAGCTACTTGGTAGGCTGAGGCAGGAGAATCACTTGAACCCAGGAAGTGGAGATTGTAGTGAGCCGAGATCACACCACCACTGCACTACAGCCTGGACAACAGAGCGAGAGTCCATCTTAAAAAACAACAACAACAAAAAGAACTCAGAATAGTCACCACTGGCTGCTGTCTGCCCCCACTGACCTGAGACCACCCCCTGGACCCCTGCTGTGGAAGGCTTCTGCTGGAGCTGTGATAAGCACTGCTTTTCGCAGTAATTCGAGGCACTGCTGGAGCCTGGCTTCTTACTGGCTGTCCCAGAACCAGAGGGGCAGTGACTAGGAGGCAGCACCCTGATCTGCCAGAAACACATGAAGCTAGAAACTCCCAGAAAAGTGGGTCTGGACACAAGTGTGCCAACCAACTACTAAGGGCTGAACTGTGTGCTCCACAGATTCCCATGTTAAATATGATAGGGCTGTGGCCTTTTAAGAGGAAGAGATCTCAATCTCCTGATATGTCTCTGCTATGTGAGGACACAGAAGGCACCCAACTGCAAGTCAGAACCCAACAATGCTGGCACCCTGATCTCAGACTTCCAGCCTCCAGAACTGAGGAAACAATGTCTCTCTCTCTCTCTCTCTCTCTGTGTGTGTGTGTGTGTGTGTGTGTGTGTGTGTGTGTGTGTGTTTAGAGACATAGTCTCTGTTACCCAGGCTGGAACGCAGCGATTGATCATAGCTCACTGCACCCGTGAACTCCTGGCCTCAAGCAATAATCCCACCTTGGCCTCCCAAAGTGCTAGCATTACAGGTGTGAGCCACAAGGCCAGCCAAAGTCTGCTTTTTTTTTTTTTTTGAGACAGAGTTTTGCTCTTGTTGCCCAGGCTGGAGTGCAATGGCGCCATCTCAGCTCACTGCAACCTCTGCCTCCTGGGTTCAAATGATTCTCCTGTCTCAGCCTTCTGAGTAGCTGGGATTATAGGCACATGCCACCATGTCCAGCTAATTTTTTTTTTTTTTTTTTTGAGGAGTTTTGCTCTTGTTGGCCAGGCCAGAGTACAATGGCGTGATCTTGGCTCACTGCAACCTCTGCCTCTCAGGTTCAAGCGATTCTCCTGCCTCAACCTCCTGTGTAGCTGGGATTATAGGCACATGCCACCATGTCCAGCTAATTTTTTGTATTTTTAGTATAGTTGGGGTTTTACCATGTTGGCCAGGTGATCCACCCACCTCAGCCTCCCAAAGTGCTGGGATTACCACCACACCTAGCCCCAGTGTCTGCTTTTTAAGACAAAAATCTGTGGTATTTCATTAAAGCAGCACAATCTGAGATACCGACACTCAACTCGTCCACTTCCCGAGGAGCACAGCCCCTGCCACAGGAGTCCAGCTAAGTGTCTGACACACATCTAAATTTTCTTTTCTTTCTTTCTTTTTTTTTTTTTGAGACAGAGTCTTACTCTTGTTGCCCAGGCTGGAGTGGAGTGGCATCATCTGGGCCCACTGTAACCTCTGCCTCCTGGGCTCAAGAGATTCTCCTGCCTCAGCCACCTTAGTAGGTGGGACTACAGGTTCCCACCACCAAGCCTAAATTTTGCATTTTTAGTAGAGACAGGGTTTCACCAAGTTGCAGTGAGCCAAGATAGCGCCACTGCACTCCAGCCTGGGCGACAGAGAGAAACTTCCTGTCAGAAAAAAAAAAAAATTAGCTGGGTATGGTGTGCATGCCTGTAATCCCAGCTATTCAGGAGGCTGCGGCTGGAGAACGCTTAAACCTGGGAGGCAGAGGTTGTAGTAAGCCAAGATTGCACCACTGTACTTCAGCCTGCGTGACAGAGCAAAACTCCCTCTTAAAAAAAAAAAAAAAAAAAAAAAAAGACAAAACAAAAACAATTAGCATAGACTCTTTAAAAATGTCAATCTCAAGAAATTGAAAGAAGGAACTGTTCTAGGTTAAATGAGCCTAAAGATACAGAACAATTAATGCAGTATGTGAACCTTGATTAGACACTGGAATTTAAAAAAAATTAAAAGCCGACTATTTTTTTGTGAGCAAACAATTGGGGAAATTTAAGTAAGCCCTGTCCATTAGATACCATTATTCTATCAATGTGAAATTCCTTTGGTATGCCCTGGCCCATTGGCTCATGCCCGCAATCCCAGCACTTTGGGAGGCTGAGTAGGGTGGATCACCTGAGGTCAGGAGTTCAAGACCAGCCTGGTCAACATGGTGAAACCTCGTCTGTACTAAAAATACAAAAATATTAGCTGGGCATGGTGGGGCATTCCTGTAATTCCGGCTACTCAGGAGGCTGAGGCAAGAGAAATGCTTGAACCAGGACCCTGGAGGCAGCAGTTGCAGTGGGCCAAGATCTCGCCATTGCACTCCAGCCTGGTCTACAAACAAGACGCCGTTTCAAAAAAAAAAAAAAAGGCCGGGCTCGGTGGCTCAAGCCTGTAATCCCAGCACTTTGGGAGGCCGAGGTGGGTGGATCACGAGGTCAAGAGATCGAGACCATCCTGGTCAACATGGTGAAACCCCGTCTCTACTAAAAATACAAAAACATTAGCTGGGCATGGTAGCGCTTGCCTGTAATCCCAGCTACTGAGGAGGTTGAGGCAGGAGAATTGCCTAAACCCAGGAGGCGGAGGTTGCGGTGAGCCGAGATCGCGCCATTGCACTCCAGCCTCTGTAACAAGAGTGAAACTCCGTCTCAAAAAAAAAAAAAAAAAAAAAAAAATTCCTTTGGTATGATATTTTGTGGCCATGAAAGAATAATTTTTATAAGACATATGCTAAAATACTAGGGATCAGTGCCATGACCTCTGCAACTTCCTATCAAATGGCTCTGATGCACTGTGCTATATACATATGTACACACATACATGCATAAAGAGAGCTAGAGACAAAATATTACTGAATCTAAGAGCACTGGTATTGTACTGTTCTCTCAATGTTTTGGCAAGCTTGAAATTTTTCAAAAAAGAAGTGAAAAAGGCCAGGTGTGGTAGCTCATGCCTGTAATCCCAACACTTTGGGAGGCTGAGGTGGGTGGATCACAAGGTCAAGAGTTTGAGACCAGCCTGGCCAAGATGGTGAAACCCTGTCTCTCCTAAATATACAAAAATTAGCCAGGTGTGGTGGCAGCCACCTGTAGTCCCAGCTATGAGAGAGGCTGAGGCAGGAGAATAGCTTGAACGCGGGAGGCAGAGGTTGCAGTGAGCCTACGTCACACCACTGCACTCCAGCCTGGGTGACAGAGCAAGACCTCGTCTCAAAAACAAAACAATAACAACAAAAAAGAGGTGAAAAAATAAGGAAACAAAAACAGATTAATCTGGTCCCAGTAGCACCTCCAGATTGCACGAACATTTCATTTTTCACACAGGGCCCATAGAATATCATCTTTTTTTTGGTCGTAATTGTCAAATGTGATCCTAGCACCTTTTGAGATAACATGAGCTGCCGGATTCTCTTTTCAGGCATGACCACAAGTTAACATCTGCATCAGACCCCAACCTGCCTGATTACTTTACCAGCGACTTCACAGTCCCCACCAGGAAAAAACCTGGGCACATAATCACACTGCAAGTCCCAGGTGTCCGCTGAACGGCGCCTGCCAGTCGCTGCCCAGTGGATGAGAAATCACAGGTGCCTTGTTTGGGACTAGAGTCTGGAATCCCGTCCTCCTTCCCTCGCCTCTGCTCCCCCGTTGTTTATGAAGATCTCAGTCCCCTCTGCTGGGAGCCCCACCTCCCCTTCCAGGAACACGGGCCCCAGTCTTCTTGCCTTTCAAGGTCCACACAAATAACTGTGCCTCCCCTCAAAGCCTTTCTCCGTCTTCCCAGGTGAAGTCCTCGCTCCTCCCTCCAGCTTTCCGCGCACGGGCAGTTCTTCCTGGCATTGGAACTGTGAGCAACCCTCCCAGCAGGCCCAGCTCAAGCTGCAGGGGGCAGGAAGAGTTCAAAGGAAGCTGTGCCAAAGGTCTGGAAGGCTTAATGGGAACGCGGCAACGGGTGGCACCAGGTCCCGTAAAGAGATTCCTGGAAAGCGGAGCGGGTCTTGGAGGGGGTGGATTCGGTCCGAGGAGCCCGCGATCAGCTGAGGAGCCGCAGGTGCGGAGGGCGGGGCTGCACACCTCAGGCAAGTGGAGCGCGAGCTCTGACACCTCAGCCGGGCCGAGCAGCTCCGAGGCCCCTAGTAGGAGGCCGAACACGGTGGAGCAACGCAGAGGGCGGAGACCACCGCCTCCCGGGCACGTGGGTTGCAGCTCTGAAACTGGGGCGCTCGGAAGCTCCAAAGGGCAAGACCTGCTCGGGTGGCGGTGGAGAGGGCTCCAGTCCCGGGCCCACGGGGGGCAGTTCCCCGCACCTCACGCCCAGCGGGGCTCGGGGCCGGCGAGGAGAGGGGCTCCGGGTGAGCAGCGGGAGCCCCCTCCAGGAGGACAGCGCCCACTCAGCCGGTCGGCGGCGCACCGGGGCTGCTGCCCGCAGTTGGGACGCCCGTAACCCAGCCGATACGCCGCTGCCGCCGCTCCCCTCGCGCTCCATCCCGTTGCCATTCACCACAGAAAGCGGAGGGAGGAGCACCTTAAGTGCAGCAGCGCCCCCAGCACCCTCCCCGCCTCATCCCAGCCACTCGGGAGGCTGAGGCAGGAGAATCGCTTGAACCCGGGAGGGGGAGGTTGCAGCGAGCCGAAGTACACCATTGCACTCCATCCTGGGCAACAGCGTCAGCTCCAGTCGGACCCTCTTCCCTGAATCCCAACGGTGCTGCCAAGTGACCGTTCCCTCCTCCAATCACAAGGCGCCAGCCGGCGGGGGCTGGGCCAGGGTTGTTCCCGCCCCCGACGTTGGCTACGCTTGCACAAACCCAGCTTCCGGACGCGCCCCCTCCTGGAGAAGCGGCCCCTGTCCGCGAGCTGCGCGCTCTGCTCTGCCCTTTTCAGCAGTGCCTGTAAGAAAAGAAGGGAATTGCATGCGGCCCACCAGACGAGAGCTGTGTGTTTACTAGGGATGTGGCAAAGCAGTGATCAGAACAGATTTGGAACGTTGTAATATCTAGGTCTGGACCCCAATATTTAAGCAACCTTCATTAATAGAATAAGCACATCCTCAGGCCGGGTGCCATGGCTCACGCCTGTAATCCCAGGACTTTGGGAGGCCGAGGCAGGTGGATCACTTGAGGTCAGGAGTTCGAGACCAGCTTGGCCAACATGGCAAAACCCCATCTCTATTTTTTTTAATCAAAAATACAAAAATTAGCAGGGCGTGGTGGCACGCGCCTGTAATCCCAGCTACTCGGGAGGCTGAGGCAGGAGAATTGCTTGAACCCGGAGGCAGAGGTTGCAGTAAGCCGAGATCGTGCCACTACACTCCAGCCTAGGTGACATCTCAAAAACAAAAACAAACAAAAAATATTCTCTATTTAAATCAGATAGTAGAAATCCTATTCAAAGGCTGATGTGGGACCGAAATGGGAGGGGGGTTGTGGATATAGTCTCTGTAGAGTGCAACGTAGTTGGGTTTTTTGTTGTTTTGAGACAGGATCTCGCTCTGTTGCCCATGCTGGAGTGCAGTGGCACAATCTTGGCTGACTGCAGCCTCTGCCTCCTGGGTTCAAGTGATTCTCGTGCCTCAGCCTCCAGAGTAGCTAGGATTGCAGGCATACACCATCATGACTAGCTAATTCTCTCTCTCTTTCTCTCTCTCTCTCTTTTTTTTTTTTTTTGTGAGAATGGGGTCTTGGCCGTGCACAGTGGCTCACGCCTGTAATCCCAGCACTCTGGGAGGCTGAGGCGGGTCGATCACTTGAGATCAGGAGTTCGAGACCAGCCTGGCCTACATGGTGAAACCTCATCTCTACTAAAATACAGTAATTAGCTGGGCATCATGGTGTGTGCCTGTAATCCCAGCTACTCGGTAGCCTGAGGCAGGAGAATTGCTTGAACCTAGAAGGCGGAGGTTGTGGTGTGCCAAGCCGAGATCACACCATTGTACTCCAGCCTGGGCAACAAGAGTGAAACTTCATCTTAAAAAAAAAAAAAAAAAAGAAAAAAGAGATAACAGAAATTTATTTTCTCATGGTTCTGGAGGCTTAGAGGTCCAGGATGTAGGTGCCTGTAGGTTTTGTATCTGGGGAGGGCCTGCTCCTCACTGCTGACATTACCGATGGAGGAACAAAGTGAACCCACTCTCTCAAGCCCTTTTAGAAGGCTCTTAATTCCATACACAGGGCTCTCCACCCTCCTTATTTAATCATCCTATGAGGCCCCTCCTCTCTTAATATCACATTGCTGTTAAGTTTCAACACAAGGACTTAGGGGAAGCATGCAGACCATAACCCTCAAGTGATTTCCACAAAGTTCCACGAGATGGAGAGGCTTGTGATGACTAATAGTATTAATTGAACATTTTCTGTGTGTCACCAAACCAAATGCTAGCTATGGATTATGTTAGGAATCCAAAGCACTGAGTGAAGTTATTATTTTTATTCTCATTTCACAGGTGAAATTCCTATTTAACAGAGATAAAATAATTTGAAGTCACAAAATTAATAGCTGGCTAAGAGGGATTTGAAACTAAATATTGTGGTGGGGCATGTGGCTCATGCCTGTAATCCCAGAACTTTGGGAGTCCGAGGAGGGCAGATCACAGGGTCAGGAGTTCAAGACTAGCCTGGCCAACATGGTGAAACCCCATCTCTACTAAAAATACAAAAATTAGCCTGCTATGGTGGTGGGTACCTGTAGTCCCAACTACTGGAAAGGCTGAAGCAGGAGAATCACTTGAATCTGGGAGGCCGAGTTTGCAGGGAGCCAAGATCATGTTACTGCACTCCAGTCTGGGTGACAGAGTCATACTCCATCTCACACAAAAAAAAGAAAATAGAAAAAAGAAAAGAAACTAAATAGTTTCCACAGCCTAGTGGTTAACCTTTACACCACATTTTGGAGAATGAAGCCATAAACCAAAAGGAAGCTGCAATAGATGAGGACCCTTGGGCTTGGCAGACTGGAGAAAAAGGGAGGCTGGACACGAGGGACCTACACAGGGTCCGGGTGCAGCACAGCAGCTCTGACAGCCCTCCTCTCCTCCTCCATCCCCCACCCCTCCCACAGGTAGAACAGGCTGACCAAATATTTCAGCTGATCCTGGAAGAAACAGAAAATTTAAGAAACAAAGATAAATAATGTATCTCAATTAGCATACTCAGAGTCTCAAGAAGATATTGTATTTATAGAACCAAAGCATGATGCCCTGAAAATTGAACAGAGAACGAGTTATTAGAAATGAAAAATTTGTGGTGGCGCTTGCCTGTAGTCCCAGCTACTTGGGAGGCTGAGGCAGGAGAATTGCTTCAATCCGGGAGGTGCACACCATATAATCCAAGAGGCCAAGGTGGGAGGATGGCTTGAGCCCAGGAGTTTGAGACCAGCCTGGTGCAGTGAGACGCTCCCTCTACAAAAAAAAAATATATATATATATATATTTTGAGACAGTGTTTCGCTTTTGTTGCCCGGGCTGGAGTGCAATGACTCAATGTCGGCTCACCGCAACCTCTGCCTCCCAAGTTCAAGTGATTCTCCTGCCTCAGCCTCCTGAGTAGCTGGGATTACAGGAATGCATCACCATGCCCAGCTCATTTGGCATTTTTAGTAGAGATGGGGTTTCTCCATGTTGATCAGGCTGTTCTCTAACTCCCGGCCTCACGTGATCCACCTGCCTTGGCTTACCAAAGTGCTGGGATTACAGGCATGACCCACTGTGCATGGTAATTTTTTTGTTTTTTTTTTTTTAATTAGCCAGGTTGGTCGAGCATGGGGACTCATGGCTATAATCCCAGCACTTTGGGAGGCTGAGGTAGGTGGATCACTTGAGGTCAGGAGTTTGAGACCAGCCTGGCCAACATGATGAAACCCCATCTCTACTAAAAATACAAAAATTAGCTGGATATGGTGGCCAGCACCTGTAATCCCAGCTACTTGGGAGGCTGAGGCAGGAGAATCGCTCGAACCTGAGAGGTGGAGGTTGCAGTGAGCAGAGATCATGCCACTATACTCCAGAGTGAGACTCTGTTTCAAAAAATAAAATAAATAAAAATTAGCCAGGTGGGGTGGTGGACCCCTGTAGTTGTAGCTACTTGGGAGGCTGAGGTAGGAGGATGGATTGAGCCTAGGAGGCTGAGGTAGCAGTGAGCTATGGTCATGCTACTGCACTCCAGTCTAGGTGACAGAGTGAGACCTTATCTCTCAAAGAAAAGATAAAGTTGAGAACTTTGAGAAGCCAAGGCAGGAGGACACTTGAAGCCAGGAGTTCAAGACCAGCCTGGGCAACCTAGTGTGACCTTGTCTCTACAAAAAAGAATTTAAAAATTATACAGGTGTGATGGTGCAGGCCTGTAGTCCAAGTTACTTAGGAGGCTTAGGTGGGAGGATCGCTTGAGTCCAGGAGTTCCAAGCTGCAGTGAGCCATGATAGTGCCACTGGACTCCGGCCTGGGTGAGGTACTGCAACCCTGTCTCTAAACAAAAAAAGAAAAGAAAACTGAGGAAATAAACTTTAAAGACAAATATAAAATGGAAAAAAAGAGGAGAGCAAAGAAAAGGGGGAAAATCAAATTGCCTAACTAGTACACGTTTAAGGAAAAATAACAAAGACAACAGACCAAGAAAGAATAGTTTAAAATACAGATGAAACAGCTGGAGAGAACCAAGTGCTCTTCATGTGCCTAAGAGAAGGAATGAGAGAAAAAAATGCTTAATACATCCTTGTGAATGTCATAATCAAAAATAAAGCACTCACTTTGAAATGGTGATGGAGGCCAGGTGCAGTAATCCCAACACTTTGCGAGGCTGAGGTGGGTGGATCACGAGGTCACGAGTTCAAGACCAGCCTGGCCAAGATGGTGAAACCCCATCTCTACTAAAAACTACAAAAAACAAAACAAAACAGAAAAAACAATTAGCCACACACAGTGGCAGGTGCCTGTAATCCCAGCCACTTGAGAGGCTGAGGCAGGAGAATTGCTTGAACCTGGGAGGCGGAGGTTGCAGTGGGCCAAGATCAAGCCACAGCACTCTAGCCTGGGTGACAGAGCGAGACTCTGTCTCAAAAAAAAAGAAAGAAAGAAAAAGAAAGAAAGAAAGAAATGGTGATTGACCAGCGGCTGTGGCTCATGCCTATAATCCTAGCACTTAGTGAGGTTGACACAGGATGTTTGCTTCAGGTCAGGAGGTTGAGGCTATGCTGGGCAGCACACTGAGATCTCGTCGGATGATTGCACAACTGTGAGAATATATTAAAATCATTGAATTGCACAGTTAAAACAAATAAATTTCATGGTATATGAAACATATCTTTTAAAAACTTTTTTAAAAATGACCAATAGCCTACTAAAGTTTCTGTTTAGCTTATCTGGAGTATCTGAAATGTAATTTTTAACACTAACAATGGGGCTGGGCATGGTGGCTTATACCTGCAGTCCCAGCACTTTGGGAGGTCGAGGCGGGTGGATCATTTGAGGTCAGGAGTTTGAGATAAGCCTGACCAACATGGTGAAATCCCGTCTCTACTAAATACAAAAGCATTAGCCAGGCATGGTGGCACATCCCTGTAATGGGAGCCACTGCACTCTAGCCTGCGCAACAGAGTGAAACTCTGTCTCAAAAACCAAACAAATAGAAAACTATTAACAATGGTGATAGTCATCTTGGTTCTCCACTCTCTTTTTTTTTTTTTTTTTTTTGAGACAAAGTCTTGCTCAGTCACCCAGGCTGGAGTGCAGTAGCTTGATCTAGGGTCACTGCAACCTGCGCTTCCTGGGTTCAAGCTATTCTCCTGCCTCAGCCTCCCAAGTAGCTGATATTACAGTCACCCACCACCACTCCCAGGTAATTTTCGCATTTTTAGTAGAGAATGGGTTTCACTATGTTGGCCAGGCTGGTCTCAAACTCCTGACCTCAAGTGATCAGACTGGCTTGGCTTCCCAAAGTGCTGGGATTACAGACGTAAGCCATGGTTCCTGGCCTTATTCTTCTTTCTTTTAGGAGTAAAAAGAACATAAGCCTTTTAGATGGCCCAGGTACTTAGCAAGCCAATGATGTGGAAACATTCTGTCATATTAGCTGTATTGAAAAGGTCTGTGATTTACAGATACTTTCCAGCATCTCAGATTCTGTATAACTTTTTGGCATGTGGCAAAATGATTTGAGCTGACAGCTTTTTTCCATCATTCTGCTATAAAGAAATGAGACTCACATGGAGCAGCAGCCAAGTGAGGGAGGCGGGAAGGCCATGCACCAACATCTTCAATATCTGCAGGGGAAATGATTTTTCAAAACTTTATTTTAAATTCAAGATGCTTGTGTACACATTACACAATGTTTTCCTTTTAATTCAATAACATTAGCAAGATTGTTAATTAGTATTCTCTCTCTCTCTTTTTTTCTTCTTTTTTTTTTTTTTAGACACAGTCTTGCTCTGTTGCTCAGGCTGGAGTGCAGTGGTTTGTTCTTGGCTCACTTCAACCTCTGCTTCCTGGGTTCAAGCGATTCTCCTGCCTCAGCCTTCCAAGTAGCTGGGAATACAGGCGTCTGCCACCACACATAATTTTTGTGTTTTTAGTAGAAATGGGGTTTCACCATGTTGGCTAGGCTGGTCTTGACCTCCTGGCCTGAAGTGATCGATCCACCTGCCTTGGGATCCCAAAGTGCTGGATTAGTCATGAACCACCATGCCCAGCCTATACGTGTTCTCTCTTGAAACCTCTGTTTAGAAAGCTCCCTTATGCCGGTTCTCTACCACTACAATTGATGTTTTTCATCAACCAAGAAACCTATGTAAAAAAAAAAAACGGTACATAAAAGGTCATGAAATACTGACCTTTAACCATACTGTATTTTTGGTACATTTCCCAGACTAGCAGAGACTATTAGAAGTGGAAGAAACCACCAGGCACAGTGGCTCATGCCTGTAATCTCAGCACTTTGGGAGGCTGAGGCAGGTGGATCATTTGAGGTCAAGAGTTCGAGACCAGCCATGGCCAACATGGTGAAACCCCATCTCTACTAAAAATACCAAAAAAATAAGCTGGGCCTGGTGGCACGCACCTGTAATCCCAGCTACTCAGGAGGCTGAGGCAGGAGAATCACTTGAACCTGGGAGGTGAAGGTTGCAGTGAGCTGAGATCGTGCCACTGCACTCCAGCCTGGCAAATGCCCGTTTTGGTGGCTCACTCCTATAATCCTAGTACTTTGGGATGCCAAGGCAGGCAGATCGCTCAAGGTCAGGATTTCGAAACCAGGCTGGTCTCACTCACTCAATTTCACTCTCACTGAAATTGAGAACGATTTCAGTTTCACTCACATGACATTGAAATAGTTCTCAATTTCAATAACTATTTCTAATTAAATCCACAAACCTCCCCTCCCCTGATCTTTGACTTTATCATCAACTGAGGTAAATGTACCCTTGCCGAACTCCAAAAACAAGAGACCAAAATGCAACCCAGTCACAGCCCAGAAATCATATTTTAACCATGAATACCCCAACAACTACCCCTCGACTGATGCAATTTTCCTAAAAATTTTAAGACCCTCCTACTAAATTAAGCCTCCATTTTATATAATACACAAAATAATTAAACTTCCACCCTAATACTAATATAATGCCCTGTGCATATCCTTCTGAAAGCGCTACCCCATACACCATATTCTAAATCAATTATACTCTAATTATGAGTAATCCTCTCAGCTAAACCTCTGCCAATTCAACCTTAAAGACCTCGAATTCCCAGAACTGTAAACATCTATTTATACTTGCATCTTTTCTTCTCATATTTTAATTTTTTTTTTAGACGGAGTTTTGCTCTTGCTGCCCAGGCCGGAGTGCAGTGGCATGATCTCAGCTCACTGCAACCTCCACCTCTTGGGTTCAAGTGATTCTCCTGCCTCAGCCTACCAAGTAGCTGGGATTACAGGTGTGCATCATCACGCCTGGCTAATTTTTTGTATTTTTAGTAGAGACAGGGTTTCTCCATGTTGGTCGGGCTGTTCTCAAACTCCTGACCTCAGGTGATCTGTCCACCTCGGCCTCCTAAAGCGCTGGGATTACAGTCATGAGCCATCGTTGGCCTCATATTTTAATTTTATACTTAAGTATTTATGCAGTTAATATAGCTTCACTATTCAAAGCAAGACACTGAAAATGTCTAGATGGGTTCGCACAACCCCATAAACAGGTAGGTTTGGTCCTGGCCTTTCTATTAGCTCTTAGAAAGATTACACCTGCAAGCATCTCCGCCCCCGTGAAAATGCCCTCTAGAACACCCAGCTCAAAAGGAGCAGGTATTAAGCACACACGAATGCAGCACAAAACACTTTGCTCAACCCCACCCCCATGGGAAACGGAAGTGATACATTTTCAGCAAAAACGAAAGTTTACCTAAGCTATACTGATATCTAGGGTTGGTTAATATTGTGCCAGCCACTGCGGCCATACAATTAACCCAAGTCCACAGAACTCAGGGTAAAGAGTGTTTAAAGTCTGCCCTCAATAAAGCTAAACTCTAAGTTGTAAAAAAAACTCCAGCTGAAATAAAATATACTATGAAAGCGGCTTTAATACCTTGCAGACACAATAGCTAAGACCCAAAGTGGGATCAGATACCCCACTATGCTTAGCCCTAAACTCTAATAGTTACATTAACAAAAGCATTCGCCAAAGTACTACAGGTATTGAGAGATTTACCACCTATGCAACTTACGACCATTCGACTTTACGACCACAATCGCTAGCCACGACTGCTCCGCGTCTGGCAGCGCAAACGTTGCCCAGCTGGGCGTACGACAGTGCGGACCAGCTTCTGGCAGCACTACCATCTCCGCGTGCACCATTTCAACTGTACTTATAGCCTACTCAACTTACGACCAAATCGTGTTATGACCAGTCCGAAGTCCCAACCGTGGTCGTAAGTCGAGCACTCACTGTAATATTTAAGCAACAGCTTAAAACTCAAAGGACTTGGCGGTGTTTTATATCCCTCTAGAGGAGCCTGCTGCATACTCGATAAACCCCAATGCACCTCACCACCTCTTGCCCCCAGCTTACATACCACCATCTTCAGCAAACCTTAAAAAGGTTACAGAGTAAGCACAAGTATACGCATGAAAAATGTTAAGTCAAGGTGTAGCTCATGAGATGGCGAGAAATGGGCTGGATTTTCCACACCCAGAAAATCTCACGACAACTTTTATGAAATCTAAGTGCTCAAGAAGGATTTAGCAGTAAACCAAGAGCAGAGTGCTTGGTTGAATAAGGCTATGAAGCACACACACACCACCCATCACCCTCCTCGAATACTACACTATAAATCACTAGTTCTGATAATTTTCCATACACATATAGAGAGTCATTGTAGCATGTTAAGCGTACTGGAAAGTGCGCTTGGACAAGCCAAGGTACAGCTTAACTCAAAGCATCTGGCTTACACTCAGAAGATTTCATCACGACCTGATCACTTTGAGGCAGCTCTAGCCCCAAACCTTGCTAAAAATATTATCAAACCATCTTAATCAAACTATTTACCTTAGACAAAAGTATAGGCGATAGAAATTTTACCCTGGTGCAATACACATAGTTTCGTTAGGGAAAGATGAAAGAACTGAATCAAGCATTAAAAAGCAAAGACAAACCCTCATACCTTCTGCACAATGTACTAACTAGAAATAACTTTACACAGAGAACCATAGCCAAGTCCCCCGAAACCAGACAAGCTACCCAAGAACTGCTGAAAGAGCACAACCACCTATGTGGCAAAATAGTGGCACGATTCATGAGTAGCGGTGACAAGCCTACTGAGCCTGGCGATAGCTGGTTGTCCAAGATAGAATCTTAGTTCAACTTTAAACTTAGCCACAGAATTACTTAATCTTCCTGTAAGTTTAACTGTTAATCTAAAAAGGAACAGCTCTTTAGACCCTAGGAAAAAATATTCCTACACAAAGTAACTAATATTGCACCATAATTGGCCCAAAAGCAACCACCAATTGAGAAAGTGTTCAGCTGGGCATGGTGGCTCATGCCTGTAATCCCAGCACTTTAGGAGGGTGAAGCGGGTGGATCACTTGAGGTTAGGAGTTCGAGAGCAGCCTGACCAACATGGTGAAATCTCGTCTCTACTAAAAGTACAAAAATTAGCTGAGCATGGCAGTACACACCAGTAATCCCAACTACTTGGGAGGCTGAGGCAGGAGAATCACTTGAACCAGGGAGACGGAGGTTGTAGTAAGCCGAGATCATGCCATTACACCCCAGCCCGGGCGACAGAGTGACTCTGTCTTTAAAAAAAAAAAAAAAAATGTTCGAGCTCAACATCAACTATTTTAAATTCTAATCACTCTACTGAACTCCTAACATCGCATTGGACTAATCCATTACTTAATAGAAGCAATACTGTTAATATAAGTAACCTGAAGATATTCTCCATTGCATAAGCTTACATTAGACCAGAATAATCCACTGGCACTTAGCAGCCTAATATTAATAAACAATATAATAAGCACCCTATTATTTACACTGTTGATTCAACACAGGTATGCTCTAAGATTACAAAAAGTAAAAGGAACTCAGCAAATCTTACCCCGCCTGTTTACCAAAAGCATTATCTCTAGTATTACCAGTATTAGAAGCACTGCCTGCCTAGTGACATGCTCAACAGCTGCGGTATCCTGACCCTGCAAAGGTAGCATAATCACTTGTTCCCCAAACAGGGACCTGTATGAATGGCCACATGAGGGTTCAGCTGTCTCTTACTTTTAATCAGTGAAATTGATTAAAAGTAATCTATCTGTGAAGAGATTGATATAAACAAATAAGAAGATCCTATGGAGTTTTAATTCATGAATGCAAATAAAAACTCAAGCCTACAGGCCCTAGCCTACTACCCCTGCATTAAAAATTTTTGCTGGGGACCAGACATGGTGGCTCACGCCCGTAATCCCCGCACTTTGGGAGGCCGAGGCAGGCAAATCATGAGGTCAGGAGTTCGAGACCAGCCTGACCAACATGGTGA
The DNA here is from genome assembly GCF_009761245.1 of Sapajus apella. Classification (NCBI taxonomy): domain Eukaryota; kingdom Metazoa; phylum Chordata; class Mammalia; order Primates; family Cebidae; genus Sapajus; species Sapajus apella. The sequence continues at coordinate 18,860,419 of NW_022436955.1, forward strand.
AACCCTGTCTCTACTAAAAATATAAAAATTAGCCAGGCATGGTGGCACACGCCTGTAATCCCAGCTACTCAGGAGGTTCTGGCAGAAGAATCATTTGAACCCACAAGGTGGAGGTTGCAGTGAGCCGAGATTGTGCCACTGCACTCCAGCCTGGGCGAAAGAGCGAGATTCCATCTCAACAACAGCAACAAAATGTTGGTTGGGTGACCTCAGAGCATAATTCAACCTCTGAACAACCTAAACTAAGACTGCACTAGTCTAAGCAAGTTAACACATATTGACCCAATACTTTGATCAATAGAATAAGTTACCCTAGGGATAATAGTGCAATCCTGGGCTGGGCGCGGTGGCTCACACCTGTAATCCCAGCAGTTTGGGAGGCCCAGGCAGGAGGATCATTAGGTCAGGAGATCGAGACCATCCTGGCTAACACGATGAAACCCTGTCTCTACTAAAGATACAAAAAAAAGCCGGGCATGGTGGCATGTGCCTGAAGTCCCAGCTACTCAGGAGGCTGAGGCAGAAGAATAGTCATCTTGGTTCTCCACTATCTTTTTTTCTTTTCTGAGACAAAGTCTTGCTCAGTCACCCAGGCTGAAGTGCATCCCACCCCAAACCTAGGAAATATGTCTGACAAAAGAATTACTTTGATAGAGTAAAAGGGTGTGGAAGCTCTCTAAGCCTTTTTATTTTATTTTTTGGGACGGAGTTTTGCTCTTGTCACCCAGGCTGAAGTGCAACGGCGCGATCTAGGCTTACTGCAACCTCATGTGATTCTCCTGCCTCAGCCTCCCAAGTAGTTCGGATTATAGGTGTACACCACCAGGCCTAGATAATTTTTGTATTTTTAGTAGAGACAGCGTTTCACCGTGTTGGCCAGGCTGGTCTCGAACTCCTGGCCTTGTGATCCACCCACCTTGGCCTCCCAAAGTGCTGGGATTACAGGTGTGAGCCACTGTGCCTAGCTAGCAGCTTTTTTTTTTTTTTTTTTTGAGAAGGAGTCTCACTGTCACCCAGGCTGGAGTGCAACATGATCTTGGCTCACTGCAACCTCCACCTCCCAGGTTCAAATGATTCTTGTGTCTCAGCCTCCCAAGCCATGGGATTACAGGCAGGCGCCACCACGCCTGGCTAATATTTTATATTTTTAGTAGAGCTGGGGTTTCGCCTAGTTGGCCACGCTGATCTCAAACTCCTGGTCTCAAGGGATCCATCTTTCATGGCCTCCTAAAGAGCTGGGATTACAGGCGTGAGCCACCTCACGCAGACTCTTTTTTTTTTGTCGGAGATGGAGTTTTGCTCTTGTTGCCCAGGCCAGAGTGCAATGGCGTGATCTCGGCTCACCACAACCTCCACCTCCCGGGTTCAAGCGATTCTCTTGCCTCATCCTTGCAAGTAGCTGGGATTACAGGCATGTGCCACCATGCCCGGTTTATTTTGTATCAGCCTGTTTTCTTTCCTTTTTTTCTGATTAGAGATGATATCTTGCTGTGTCACACAGGTTGGAGTGCGGTGGCATGTGATGAGTGAGATAATTCAGTAAAGGGTGTGGGGAGAACTCACTACCTACCTGATAGCTCACTGCAGCCTCGAATTTCTGGGCTCAAGCAACACTTCCGCCTCAGCCTCCCAACTAGCTAGGACTAAAGACGTGTACCAATTTTTAAAAATGTGTTGTAGAGACAGGGTCTCACTACTGGGATCCAGGAAGGTTTTGAGGCAGACTCGGAGCCCAGCCTGACAGCGGTATCCCACAAGATTCATTTGCCTGGCTGCTCTTGAACTTACACCCTCAAGCAATGCTCCTGCCTTAGTCTTCCAAAGTGCTGGGATTACAGGTGCGAGTCACTGTCCCTGGCTTTGTTTTTGCTTACAGCATAATTGAAACCTATAATTGCGTGTTTAATCTGTTTGACTATTTGTTTAGTGTCTGTACCCTGGACAAGTGCAAGGGCTATGTGTATTCTGTCCCTTACTGTGTCTCTAGGGCCCGATACTGGGCCTGACTCATTGAATCACTCAACTGGCTGCCCTCTTAAAATGGGAGGAATAATGCTTCCCAGGAATCAAGCCATGAGAAACTAATTTTTTTTTTTTTTTTTTTTTTGAGAAGGAGTCTAGCACTGTCTCCTGGGCTGGAATGCAGTGGCACGATCTCAGCTCACTGCAACCTCTACCTCCTGGGTTTAAGCAAGTCTTCTGCCTCAGCCTCCTGAATAGCTGAGATTACAGATGCCCACCACCACGCCCAACTAATTTTTTGTATTTTTAATAGAGTCGGGGTTTCACCATGTTAGCTAGGCTGGTCTCAGACTCCTGACCTCGTGATTCGCCTGCCTCGGCCTCCCAAAGTGCTGGGATTACAGGCGTGAGCCACTGTGCCCAGCTGAAACTAATATTAAGAAGCAGCCAATGTTATCTGAATCATATGTAACCAAGAGAAGTGCTCAAGAGCCCTGAGCACACGCTCTGAGCTAGGTAATGGGAGCCCTTGTAAGTCTCTCTTCCATCTTTCATAGTCTGATAGACACTGGGAACTTGAATGTATAGGATCAACTAAAAAGTCAAAACTTCTGCTGTCTCTTTGGGCTTCCAAAGGATACAAATATGAAGTAGATGCTCTTCTCTTGTAGAGTACCTTAGTCATATGCAAATATAGAAATATCTCAGGGCCAGAACGGTATACAAATGTAATGAGAATGAGGAATCTGATTGCCACTGTCCAATATGGAGCCACTGGCCACGTGTGGCCACCAAACTTGTGTGGCTGGTCCTAAAGTCTTCGACTTGGCTGGCAGTGCTGGGCTCAGCTGGTCTCGCTCATATGTCTTTATAGCTACTTCTGTCAAGCGGTGGACTGTTTCCACCTCCGAATCTGGGTGAGCCCTACTCACTTTGGCCACCAGAAGGTAGCAGAAGTGGTTGTGTGCTGATCAGCTGGGGCTGGTGAGGGGCTGGCTGGTCTAGGATGTCTTGGATTGGGGCACCCGAACTCTCCTTCTCACAGTCCCTGCTTGTCCAGCAGGCTGGCCTGGGGTTTCTCTGTGGGGGAGGCAGAGGTCCGAAGCAAAGAAGCAGCACGCAGGTTCTCTTCAGGTGGAAGAAAGCAGAGGTGTCGATCCAGATTATACCTATTTCACATAAAAAGTATTGTCAGATTGTCAGCTGAAGGCAATTAAGAAGCAGACTACAGGAAAAGGTCAGGTTTCCCTCCCGCTTTTCTGCCTAAAGGCACAGTATAAGTTCTTCACTGGAGACAACCCTTAACTCTGCCCAGCCAGAGGCGGTACCAGAGGCACCGCAGACAAATCCTGCCGCATCAGCTTCCTCTCGGATATTTACCTTTGCACAGTTTCTCACCTTTGGAGGCCTAAAACTTTCTTTTGTCCTGTTATTTCTCTATAAATTTATTGTGTCTTTTGGAAGATGCTGTATAAGGCAGTGTTCTGAGCTACTGTGTTGTTACCTTTCATTTAGGCTTACCCTGTGTGATAGACGCTGCATGTGTTAAGGAACTGTTCTTGGGTGGCTCACGCCTGTGATTTTGCAGCACTTTGGAAGGCTGAGGCTGGTGGATTGCTTGAGCACAGGAGTTAGAGATCAGACTGGGCTACGTAGTAAAACACATGTAGCCCCCAAAATACAAAAATTCGCCTGGCATAGTGATGTGCTTGTAGTCCCAGCTACTTGGGAGGTTGAGATGGGCGAATTGCTTGAGTTGGGCAGGTGGGGGTTGCAGTGAGCTGAGATGGCACCACTGCACTCCAGCCTGGGCCACAAAGCCAGACACTATCTCAAAACAAACAAACGGTTGTATCTGTGAATCTTTTTGTTAAGGAGCCTATTTTAGTCCCTTTTGTGTTGCTGTAACAGAATATTAGAGACTAGGTAATTGATAATAAAGAGAAATCTATTGGCTCACACTTCTGAAGGCTGGGGGAAACCCAAGATTGGCGAGCAAACACCTGGCGAGGACCTTCTTGCTGTGTCACCATGTTGCTAGACATCATATGATGGAAGGGCACAGAGGGGGACAGAGACAAAAAGAGAACAAACTCCTTCATTTAAAAGGTATCACTCTCAAGATAAACTCACTCCTGAAATAATGACAAAATGACATTAATCCATTCATGAAAGTAGAGCCCTTATCATGGCCTAATCACTTTTCATCTTCTTTTTTCTTTTTGAGATGGAGTCTTGCTCCGTCACCCAGGCTGGAGTGCAGTGGTGTGATCTCGGCTCACTGCAACCTCTGCCTCCCGGGTTCAAGTAATTCTCCTGCCTCAGTCTCTGGGGTAGCTGGGATTACAGGCACCCACCACCACGCCTGGCCGATTTTTGTATTTTTTAGTAGAGACGGGGTTTCACCATCTTGGCCAGGCTGGTCTTGAACTCCTGACCTCATGATCCACCCACCTCGGCCTCCCAAAGTGGTGGGATTACAGGTGTGAGTCACCATGCCCATCCTACTTTTCATTTACATCCCCAACACTGATGCATTGGGGATCAGGTTTCCACATGTGAACTTTGGGGGACACATTCAAACCACAGCAGACCTCCAGCTGAAGCCTAAGATGGCTGGAGCTAAGACGGGTAAAACTACGATGGGAAGAGATCATAAGGGCTTTTCTACAAAGCCAAGCTCAAAACTGACACACTGGGACTTGTGCAACATTCTACTGGCCAAAGCACGTCACAAGACCAACATAGATTCAAAGGCACGGAAAGAGACTCCACCTCTTGATGGCAGGAGCTATGGTCACATAGCAAAGTGTTGATACAATGAGCCATTAACTGTGGCCCTCAGTCCAGTCATCCCCACACCCACCCAGAGGTCTTTGCCCTATTACAGCACTGGGCAATCCCCTGTAATAAAATTTTGTTGTCATGACTATAATCCCTGGGTGATAAGGCATATGTGACAAGCAATACAAGTATCTGCCTCCTCCGAGTCCCCAGCTTTGGCTTTGTTGTCCCCAGCCAACCAGGCCACTCTCTGACTTTGTCTTGAAACCTGATCTAGGTTTATCCCAGGCTGGCCTGCAGCCCAGTGGGCCCAGAGGTGCAACCAGATGCGTGCTCAGTGTGTATAACGTGAAGGAGACCCGGGCTCACCGGAGGCTTGTCCAGAATGCCTGCTTCGCTCGAGCAACCAGAGCTTACCATGAGCTTACCTGGGGGTCACCAATGCACACAGAGACCAGGGCTCACCCTGAGGCTTGCTGACAGTGTCCCGTGTGCAGGGGACAGATCTGGGAGCCAGTCATCCCTGAACTAGCACCTTGGGAGTCAGGAGAGAATGGATGAGTCATATAGCAAGGATGTGGATACAGAGAGGCCATTCATTGCGGCCATCAGTAAAACCTGTGACCCAATCAGGGGCAAATGAAGCCTATGGGATACCACTGCCTGGCTGGGCTCTGAGTCCCCCATCAAAGCCGTCCTCGACTGTACTAGCTATCAGCCTCTCCCTCTCCCTGGCCTCTGGCATCATGAGCCTCTTGTCCATCCTTGGTTGCCTGAGCAGACCACATTGACTCGGACTTTCTGTTCCTAGGCTGACTCCTCGACAAGACAGTGGACTCCTTCATGACAGGGTCTGCAGGTTATTTTATTCCTACTGGCCAGGACAGGACGAGGGGTGGGTAGGACAGTGGTGAGACACATGCATGAAGGGGCATCAGCAGGGACCCCATGCCCCTGTCAACTGCCCAACAAATCCCTCAAGGTGTAGGAGACCCGGGCTCACCGGAGGCTTGAGATGTTTGTAGCCAATGCCAAGAGGGCTCCCTCACCCCTAGAGACCCATGTTGTTATCAGGAGCAAATGATCTGATCTTCCAAGACTGTCGTGAGATCATTTGCAGCAGTTCATCCTCATCCTCAGTACAGTTTACTTGGTAGAACCACAAGCATTGAAGTCAAAGGTGTCAATTGGAATCCCAGTCCACATACAAATCTATGTGACCCCAGCCTTTCTATTGTGGTGTGGATGCCTGTGTCCCCTCCAGTTCATACGTTTAAGGTCTCACCTTTGGGGTGATGGTACTAGGAAGTGCAGCCTTTGGGAGGTGATTCAATCATGCGGATGGAACCCTTTTCAGTGAGATTAGTGCTCTTATAAAAAGGCCCTAGACCAACATGATGAAACCCTGTCTCTAGTAAAAATACAAAAAAATTAGCCATGAGTGGTGGTGAGCGCCTATAATCCCAGCTACTGGAGAGGCTGAGGGAGGAGAATCGCTTGAACGTGGGAAGCAGAGGTTGCAGTGAGCCAAGATTGCGCCACTGCACTCCAGCCTGGGTGACAGAGCAAAACTCTGTCTCAAAAAAATAAAATGAAATAAAACTGCCCTAGAGAACTGCCACATTCCTTTTACCACCGGAGGACACAGCTAGAAGTCACTGTCTGTGAAAAAGGGAGCCCTCTGCTGGGCGCAGTGGCTCACACCTGTAATCCCAGCACTTTGGGAAGCCAAGCAGGGCGGATCACCTGAGGTCCGGAGTCCAAGACCACCCTAATCAACATGGAGAAACTCTGTCTCTACTAAAAATACAAAATTAGCCGGGCGTGGTGGTACATGCCTGTAAATCCCAGCTATTCAGGAGGCTGAGGCAGGAGGATCACTTGAACCCGGGAGGCAGAGGTTGCAGTGAGCCAAGAGCAAGCCATTGCACTCCAGCCTGGGTGACAGAGTGAGACTCCATCTCAAAAAAAAAAAAAAAAAGCCAGCCCCCCACCAGACACCACTGGCTCCTTGATCTTGGACTTCCCAGCCTGTGAGAAATAAATTTCTGTTGCTTATTAGTTACCCAGTCTGAAGTATTTTGCTACAGCAGCCTGAAGAGACAGATCTTTCAAGCTGTAGAATACCCATTGCTTCATTTGTGGCTTTAAACACTCTGCCCATGTTACTGTCAGCAGGGAAAGATGCAGGATTTGTGTGGCTGAAGCCTCTAAAGCTGGAGGGTCCTCCGGTGGGGGTCAGCTTCAAGGTTAATGTATCTGTGCTTCCTCCACGTAAAGCAGAAAACACCAGATCCCCCTTGCCCTGCTGGCTTTGCAGGCAGGATATGGCTCCACAATCCAGGTTCCCCCAGTCTGTGGTCAAAACCAGGATGAGGGGCCGGGCACGGTGGCTCATGCCTGTAATCCTAGCACTTTGGGAGGCCGAGGTGGGTGGATCACCTGAGGTCAGGAGTTCAAGACCAGCCTGGCCATCATGGTGAAACCCCATCTTAAAAAAAAAAAGAAAAGAAAAGAAAAGAAAAAAAAAGCCAGATGAGAATCAGAAGCTGGTGACCACAAACATCCCTCCTGGAAGCTGATGGCAACCATGAGGGTAACTGCCTTATTTCACAGGTAACAGGGTCAGAAGTTCTGGTGGCAGCCAACACACTTCCCAGACCAGCTCTGTGTTCCAATGTGATCTGAGTTCATTTATGTGGCTAATTCAGCTTCCTTATTCTTCCCAGGGGTTCTGTGAGCTTTTATTTCTTTCCTTCCTTCCTTTCCCTTTTCCTTCCTTACTTCCTTCCTCTCTCTCTTCTTTTCCTTTCTCTTTTCTTTTCTTTCTACAGAGTCTCGCTCTGTCACCAGGCTGGAGTGCAGTGGCGCCATCTCGGCTCACTGCAAGCTCCACCTTCCAGGTTCAAGTGATCCTCCTGCCTCAGCCTCCTGAGTAGCTGGGACTACAGGTGCTCACTGCAAGCTCCACCTTCCAGGTTCAAGTGATCCTCCTGCCTCAGCCTCCTGAGTAGCTGGGACTACAGGTGCGCGCCACCACACCCCGCTAATTTTTTGTATTTTTAGTAGAGACCAGGTTTCACCATGTTGGCCAGAATGGTCTCGATCTCTTGACCTCGTGATCTGCCCGCCTCAGCCTCCTAAAGTGCTGGGATTACTAGTGTGAGCCACCGCGCCAGGCCCCAAGCTTTTCTTTTAAACATGTACTGGGCACTTACTGGCTCTCATTTCCTGAGCTCAGGACTAAGCCCTCTACACATCCAGCATCCCTTTACTAAGCCCCTTTGCCGCCAGAGCTAGGTGATGTGGCTCGCAGGCAGGGATCTTCCTCTGCTCTCCTCCAAGGCCTGGCCCAGAAGAACCAATGGAAGACAGATCCAGCCCAGAGCCATTTCTCTTCCAACCTCCCAGCAAGCCCGATGAGTTCCACTCCCCATGACCAACCCGCCGCCCCTGCCTTCCAGGCACTGATCCTGCTGCCCCCCTCTTGCTCTGCCAGGCCCCCCCAGCCCCTTCTCACCTTTCCCACTTACTGCCTCCCTTCAGGCTTGTCCAGGATGATAAGCTCTGGTCTCAGCATTCACAGCCTCCTCTATCTATCTCTCGGCTGTGTCCCTGGCCGTGACTCTGCCTGCTCTTCCCTAAAGCAATTAAAATGGGAAAAATCTGACCCTTCTCACCCAGGAGCAGGTCTCCGCAAGTCTGCTTCACCCTCTTCTCCCTACTGAAGCCCCACAGCAAAATTCCTTTCTTCCTTTAATCCTTCTTACCACATGACCTTGGAAAAGCCCCTTCCCTTCTGAGTTTGCTTTTCAAGCTTACAGGCTATAAACTCTAATCTGTATCACACAGGTGAATTATTAATTAAATTCATTTCTGTAGGTAGGCTATTTCATGTCAGTATAAATCAAAGGTTCATCTGGCCGGGCACAGTGGCTCACTCCTGTAATCCAAGCACTTTTGGAAACCAAAGTGGGTGGATCACTTGCGATCAGGAGTTTGAGACCAGCCTGGCCAACATGGTGAAACCCCGTCACTACTGAAAATACAAAAATCAGCTGGGTGTGGTGGCACACGCCTGTAATCCCAGCTACTCCGGAGGCTGAGGCAGGAGAATAGGCTTGAACCCAGGATAGGGAGGTTGCAGTGAGCCGAGATGGTACCACTGCACTCCAACCTGGGCAACAGAGTGAGATTTTGTCTCAAAAAAAAAAATTTCAAAGGTTTACCTTATCTGGACAAGGTGATGTGGCCTCCTGGGAGGTAGAGTAGAGAGAGTCCAGGAGAAGACCACAAGACAAGAGGCATCTAAAGCTCAAAGGATCCTCTAGTGGGTTTCAGCTTCAAGGCTAATATATCTCTTTTTTTTTCTTTTTTTGAGATGGAGTCTCACTCTGTCACCCAGGATGGAGTAGTGATGCGATCTCAGCTCACTGCAACCTCTGCCTCCCAGGTTCAGGCAATTCTCCCCTTTCAGCCTACCAAGTAGCTGGGATTACAGGCGCGCACCGCCACACCTTATTTTTTATATTTTTGGTAGAGACAGGTTTTCACCATGTTGGCCAGGCTGGTCTTGAACTCCTGACCTCAAGTGATGCACCCACCTCAGCCTCCCCAAGTGCTGGGATTACAGGCGTGAGCCACCGCACCTGGCCTGATACACCTCTTTCTCACTGAAGACAGAGAGGAATATAAAAGTCAAGGCTTTGATGGAGTGTGGTGCCAGGGACATAAGGGGAACAGAGTCCAGGCTGTGTGTGCATGTGAGTGACTGTGTGTGTGTGTGTGTGTGTGTGGAGGAGGTGCATGTATGTGGTGCATGTGGGATGTTCAGAAGCATTATCACCAGATTTTGCTCCCAGCTGGGCCTGGGGCACCTCTTTCAGCTGCTGCAGGATGCATTCCAAGAGAGGAAAGAGTTGAGGGGAAAGAAGGAGTTGGGTCACCGCCAAGTCATCAGGACTGTTAATAGAAAAACAATAGGCGAATTAAATTAAGTAGACTTTATTTGAGCAAAGAAAATGTATGAATTGGGCAGCATCCTGAACCAGTAAAGGTTCGGAGTGCTCCACCCAGCAACATGGGCAGGCCAAATGTATTGAAGTAACACAGTAATGGTCTGATGGATACAGCTCAGCATTTGCCTTATCTGGACACAGTCTGATCAGTTGGCAGCCTGCGACTGGTTAAGCACAGCTGTTGTGACTTGCTGAGACTCAGCTATTTGTTGCAAGAATATAGTCTCAGTTGGGAGGCAGTTTATGTAAATACTAAGTTAGGTTGCAGTTCAACAGATATTGGCAGCAGTTTTGGGCCAAATTTAATTGAATTTAAACATCTCTGCCTTTTGGTCAGCCTCTCAGTTTTGAGAGATTGACCAAAGCCTTGGACCCTGACCCCGTTTTCGGTCACCATCGTAATGGACTTGTTTTGTTTTGGTATTGAGTTCACAATTCACAATTTCATCTTAGTTGGATGATTCTTTACGTTTTCTTTTTCTTTTTGAGACAGAGTCTTTCTCTGTCTCCCAGGCAGGAGTGCAATGGCACGATCTCGGCTCACCGCAACCCCTGTCTTCTGGATTCAAGCGATTCTCCTGCCTCAGCCACCTGAGTAGCTGGGATTACAGGCATGTGCCACTGTGCCCAGCTAATTTTATATTTTTAATAGAGACAGGGTTTTGTCAAATTGGTCAGGCTGGACTTGAACTTCCGACCTCAGGTGATCCTCCCACCTTGGCTTCCCAAAGTGCTGGGATTACAGGCATGAGCCACTGTATCTGGCCTCTTTATGCTTTATTATTTATTTTTTTTAGACAGAGTCTCGCTCTGTCACCCAGGCTAGAATGCACTGGCATGATCTTGGCTCACTACAACCTCTGCCTCCTGGGTTCAAGCAATTCTCCTGCCTCAGCCTCTGGAGTAGGTAGGATTACAGGCACATGCCACAGTGCCTGGCTAATTTTTTGTATTTTTCATTAGAGACAGGGTTTTACCATGTTAGCCAGGCTGGTCTTGAACTCCCGACCTCAGGCAATCCGCCTGCCTTGGCCTCCCAAAGTGCTGAGATTACAGGCGTGAGCCACTGCACGTGGCCAAAGTATCCCCTATTCTGACCTCTACCACCATAGACTAGTTTTTCTGTTTTTTTCAGCTTTAAATAAATGGAATCACACAATAAAAAAATGATAAGAGAAAAAAATGAGGTTACAGTTCACTAGATTACAGGATTTTTGAGCAAATGTAAATTTTCTTTTTAATGGAGTCTCATTCTGTCACCCAGGCTGGAGTGTGGTGGTGAGATCTCAGCTCACTGCAAATACCACCTCCCGGGTTCAAGTGATTCTCCCACCTCAGTCTCCCACGTAGCTGGGATTACAGGTGTGTGCTACCATACCCTGCTAATTTTTGTATTTTTAGTAGAGAGGGTATTTCACTATGTTGGCCAGGCTGGTATCGAACTCCTGACCTCATGTGATCCACCTGCCTCAGCCTCTCAAAGTACTGAGATTACAGGTGTGAGCCACCACATGTGGTCTGGAACATATTTAATTTAATGTAGCAGAACTTACTCCATGTTCCCAGAGAGGTAGAGGCAAGTGTTGCTTTCCATGAAGAGAGCACCTGATGAGAAGGCAGCTACAGAGGACTCAATGGAAAACCGAGAACCAGGAGAGAAAGAAACGTGCAGTCCTTGCCTATTCCTGGGGAGGACTCCAAACTCCCAGTTAACAGTTAAGGGCCTGCTTCCCTGTGCGCCCCAGCTCCCTCTCCACCAGGCAGTCGCCTCCTGGGCCTGGTGACCACAATTTGGGGCCTGCTCTAGGGTCCAGAGTTCTCAGAGTCAGAGGATGCCCAGCTGAATTGTTTTGGGCGTCGTGGCAGCACCAGATCCACAGTGAGGTCGTGCTGCTCGTCCTCAGAGTACACAGGCAGGTAGCCCAGCAGCTGCAGTGCACTGGCGCACACCTTCTGCACATGGCGGATCTTGGTGAAGGGCAGCGCATGGCGCCAGGCCTGGGAGACGTTGTGCGCATTCCTAGACGAAGTCTGGAAAGCCTCGAATGCCTTGCCGATCCCTGACCCGTGGGTGATGTTGTGGATCCAGGTCTCGAGCTGTGGCGTGAGGCTCAGGCCGGTGAAAGCGTAGAGTGCCCGGATCTCTGCCAGCGGCTCCCGCGCCAGGTCCTCGAAGCGCACCAGGTGGTAGCGGCCGCGCAGGAAGGGTGGCGGCCTGAGTGTGGCGGCCTCGGCGATACGCACATGGCTGCGGCACACCTCCCGCATCAGGTGCAGGTGAGGGTCGTCCTCCACCCACTTGCCATTGGTGCCCAGCACAATGCCGTTGTCAAGTGCTAGTAGCTGGGCCGCCGCCTCCCGGGAGCGCAGCACGGCCCGCGGGTCGCGCACCAGGTGCACGATGCGCAGGTTGAGAGCGGGGTCCCTGAGCAGCGGGTAGAGCACCTGCAGGTTGAAGAAGCGCACCTCCTTGAGCACCACGTGGCTGTAGGAACGGCAGGCCTCCTCGGCCAGGCTGAAGGGCTGCCGTGTGCACAGAGTCCTGCATGCGTTCTCCTTGCTGATGGCACCTCGGGGAAAGGCGCTGCAGGCGGGTGGCGAGCAAAGCGCGCGGCTCACCTCCCACTTGAAAAAGGCGGACAGGTTTCGATTCTGTGGCATGTAGGCGTCAAACACATCCATGTCACACAAAAAGACGGAGCGTACCAGGTCGCGCACGGCCATGTGCAGCGTTGTGGCGCTGCCCCGCCACAGTGTGGTCCACACGTGCCACGCGGGCTCCATCAGGTAGAAGACGTCGGGGTGCTGGCTGAAGAGCTGGCCCACGAAGGACGAGCCCGAGCGCCATGAGGACAGTACCAGCACGTGCACACGCTCGCCGCCTGACTCCGCGGGGGAAGAGGGTCCTGGCTGGTAGGCGACAAAGAACAGGAGGCAGATAGTCTGTGCCAGGAGGAGCGTGGTCACTGTCTTGTTGGAGAAGCGAGGCAGCCGCATGCTGGCAGCTGGGGGCCTTGGGGTGGAGTGAGCAATGTTTAGGGACGGGGCCCTCATGCCCATCCCATGCCCCAATTACTGCCCAGTGCCCTCAGGGAACAGCCCTCGAATTCAACTACCCTACCCACTGCACCTCCAAAGACCCCTACGGTCTCAGCTGAGGGCTTTCCCAGGAATATGGAGTCAAGACATACCAGAATATAGACTGTGCTCAGAGCTGATGTACAGCTGCAGAAGACTATGGGATATCCATGGAACTATCTACCCACCCACCTACTTACATACCTACAGGCTAGCTATCTGTAGAGATAGGTAAATATTATCTTTCTTTTTTCTTTTTCTTTTTTTTTTTTTAAAAGACAGGGTTTCACCATGTTGGTCAGGCTGGTCTTGAACTCCTGACCTCAGGTGATCCGCCCGCCTTGGCCTCCAAAGTGCTTGGATTACAGGCATCAGCCACCATGCCCATCTTTCTTTCTTTTGTTTTGAGACACAGTCTCGCTCTGTCGATTAGGCTGGAGTGCAGTGGCATCTCTTGGCTCACTGCAACCTCCGCCTCCTGGGTTCAAGTGTTTCTCCTGCCTCAGTCTCAAGAATAGCTGGGATTACAGGCATGCGCCACCAAGCCCGGCTAATTTTACATTTTTGGTAGAGACAGGGTTTCTCCATGTTGGTCAGGCTGGTCTTGAACTCTTGACCTCAGGTGATCCACCCGCCTTGGCTTCCCAAAGTGCTGGGATTACAGGCGTGAGCCACCGCGCCCAGCCAGTATAAAACTTTTGTAATTAAAAATAAGCAAGTAAATAAAGTGGACAAAGAACACCAAATGTCGCCATCACTGGTGGGGAGTGAAGTGCTGAAGGCAGCATGGACTCCAGAGGGACGGCGTCCTGGAGTCTTGCGGGTTTGCAAGGAGACCAGATGGTGGGGAGCTGGGATGGAGCCAGAGAAGCAGAGAGGTGACAGTAGAGTACTGTCCGGCCAGCTGAGGGGACTCACCACGGCTCAGGGCTGCTGGGAGTGCTGCAATGCTGATCACAACTCCATGGGAGATGCCTCGACACGCGGCAAGGCAGGAAGGAGAGATCAGAGCCCCAAACAGAGAGACAGCCCCGTACAGAGAAAGCTCCCCAGGGTGGGAGCAGAGTTGCCCTGCCTGTCTTTTGCTTCAGGATACCTCATAGAGAGACCCTTTTGGGTTGTGGAGCTTAAGGGCTTGATGGGGGTTTGGCGGATGTCAGAGCACCACCAGGCTTGCTGAGGTTGAATGAGTCTGAGTAGGGCATTTCTCCAAATGGCTGGAAACTGGCGGGGTCTCCTGCTGGATGGAGGTGAGAGAGCTGGCTCTGAGTCCTAGCACTGTCACTGGGAGCTATGGGGCCTGGGGCAAGCGACGTAACTTCTCTGAGGCTCAATTTCCACCTCTGTAGAATTGGATTTGCAACATTTAACCTCTTAGAGATGCTGTGATGGATGCTACTGCAAACACCTATGAAGAGAGAGCCTGGGGAAGCGTTTCTTACACACATGCCCCTGTCACTGTTAATGTCACTGTGCTAAGCTACCTCTGGAGAGCAAGAACCCCTTCCACCTGGGGAGTCTTCCCCCAGAGGAGACACCCACAGGCCACCTACCCTTCCAATCCCAGTATCTCAAAGGCCATCCTTTAGCCTCCAACCACACCTGAGCCTTTAGTGGACCTTAAGAATGTCACGTATACTGGCCGGGTGCGGTGGCTCATGCCTGTAATCCCAGCACTTTGGGAGGCCAAGGTGGGTGGATCATGAGGTCAGGAGTTCGAGACCAACACAGCCAATATGGTGAAACCCCATCTCTACTCAAAATACAAAAATTAGCGGGGCGTGGTGGTGCATGCCTGTAGTCCTAGCTACTCCGGAGAATCGTTTGAACCCAAGAGGTGGAAGCTGCAGTGAGCTCAGATCACGCCACTGCACTTCAGCCTGGGCAACAGAGGGAGACTGCCTCAAAAAAAAAAAAAAAAAAAAAGAATGTCATGCATGTCTCACAGGGTGGAAGGAACACTGAGCTGGCCTCCTGCATTCCAAGGTTCCAAAGTGCTCTTCTCTTTGCAGCTGTTGCTTCTGCAATGATCTCAAGGCTGGGGGACTCTGGAAGGGAGGGGCCTGGAAGTTTCCTCCTTGCTCCTGCATCCTTTGCTCCCTGCCTTCCCCTCCCCCGTCCAGGTCACCACAGAGAGAAGCCAGGGTCTAATTCAGAGCAGATCCCACCTCAGCTCCTTCCTCTCATTGTGGGGACAGGAGTGAGTGGAGGATGCCCAACAGCTCTGTCACCTGCTGACTCCCGAGCTATCTTCTGGATCCCCACACCTACTCCTGCAAAACCTGGAAGATGGGGAGCATAGCCCTCCATCTCCTCTGCACGTGTGACTATACATTTTCCAGTGCTGGCTGATGGATGGTGGGCTCCCCTGCCAACACAGTGCCAGAGAGGAAGGGAACTCATTATTTGCTGACTTCAGTGGTCACAAGTGCTAGCTGCTTCAAGTCCACTGGATGATTTAACTCAACAGGCCCTGAGGTGGGCATGATGATGTCATTTTTCAGGGGAAGGACTCAAGGCCTGGAGACACAGCAGGAAGGCTGGGACCCCAGGGCTCCTGTTCCTAAGCTCCTGGCACCTCTGATCCCAGGCTGTGGGCCTCTCCCACCTGTGGTTGCTCCCTGCAGAGTGCAGGACCCTGCTGCTCTGTGCCAAACACAGTTGCCCTGGCCAGCCCAGCCCTGCCTGGGTAGGGAGGATCTTGATCCCAAGCCAAGGTGTTTACCTGTGTTCCAGGAAAGCCAGAGGTCTTCTTAAGAAGGTGGTTGGCTGGGCGCGGTGACTCATGCCTGTAATCCCAGCACTTTGGGAGGCCGAGGCGGGTGGATCACGAGGTCAGGAGATTTAGACCATCCTGGCCAACATGGTGAAACCCCATCTCTACTAAAAATACAAAAAATTAGCTGGGCATGGTGGCAGGCACCTGTAGTCCCAGCTACTTGGGACGCTGAGACAGGGGAATCGCTTGAACTGGGAGGCGGAGGTTGCAGTGAGCCGAGATCGCACTCACTCACTCTCACCCGGGCGAGGAGGGAAAACCCACCCAAAAAAAAAAAAAAAAAAAAAAGAAGGTGGTTGAATCACCCTATGCCACACAGAGTCTCCAGAAGACCAGCTCCTCACTGGGAGCTTTCTGATAAGATCAGCACAGTGGACAACTGGCCAAGGATTCAGTTAGGAAGAACCAGTCAGGCAGGCACTGTGATATGCACTTTCACCTTCATGACTCAATGTTATCCTTCCGAGGAGGCAGAATCGACCATCCCTGACTGTTTCAATTGAAGCAGTGGGGATCAGAGACATGAATATCCAGTGAGAAAGACGCAGGGCAGGGGCTTAAGTCCAAGAGCCAGACTCCCAGCACAGGGCTCTATGGCAGGTCACACTCCTAAGCCTTGGTCCAGTGAACTTTTCCATCCTGGAAGGACTATCCCCTCTCACTCTAAATTCTTCCCTTTTTTGATTCTTTTCTGGGGGCACATATTTATTACATGTTTAATTTTCAGAAAAGTAGTACATAGAGGTCACACAAAATTCTGAAAGTAGACATGGGGGCATCGCAACCTCGGCTTCCCAAAGTATTGGGATTACGAGCGTTGAGCCATGGTGCCTGGCCAAAAATGCAGTTCTTGACTGCCTTGCCTCTGTGTAAAAGGGAGGAGAAAGAAAAGTCAACATTTCCTAGAGGCCGGGTGCAGTGGCTTATAAAGTATCACAACGCTATGGGAAACCTCTCTCTACTAAAAATATAAAAATTAGGTGGAGTGTGGTGGCAGGTGCCTGTAATCCCTGCTACTTGGGGGCTGAGGCAGGAGAATCGCTTGAACCCAGGAGGCAGAGGACACAGTGAGCCGAGATTGCACCACTGCACTCCAGTCTGGGCAACAGGAGAGAAACTCCATCTAAAAAAAAAAAAAAAAAAAAAGTTTGGGGTCCGTCCGAGGGCTCAGCCCTGTACTCCCACCCCCAGAGGCTGAGGCAGGATTCGGCAGGGGTTGGGGGGGTGGGGATATATACCTGAAGAGTTCGGACCAGCCTGGCCAACATGGTGTAACACTAAAAATACAAAAATTAGCTGGGGTGTGGTGGCCGGCACCTGTAATCCCAGCTACTGGGGAGGCTGAGGCAGGAAATCGTCTGAGCCTGGGAAGCGGAGGTTACAGTAAGCCAAGATCACCTCTGCACTTCAGCCTGGGTGACAAAGCCAGACTTTGTCGCAAAACAAACAAGCAAACAAAAACATTTCCTAGGCACCTGTCCTATGGCCCAGAGGGCCCGGTCCTGAAACCCAACATCAAGCTGCTAGGGGCAGTGAGGCACAATTCCAATTCTCCTGAGTCTGGTTCCAAATTAACTCACCAAGCTACTTTTTCTCAAGTACTCTACCGAAAGCTTTTGAAAGACATGCCCTTTAAAAGCCAAGTATGGAAACAAAAGACCCCCTCAGTGAGGATCCCATGTGCAGCTGAAGCCCCAGCTTTCCAGCTGCTGATGGAAAAGCACCCCAGCTCTTCCCGCCAACCCAGGTCCCCAGTGAAGACAGAGGAGCATCCCCAACTGTGTCACTGGTCCGGCTCCCAGCCCACCCAAGTGTGGGGACATCCCCCGTGGAGAGTAAAGAACCAACGTACCTCGAAGCTTGGAGTCTCTGCCCTACTTGGCGCAGCAGGGAGTGGGACGCCTCTCTCCCTGGGCTCAGCAAAGGCTCCCAGACGTCGTCTCTTCCAAGTTCCACCGCACAGCCAGCTCCTTCTCTTCACTGGGACGGTCCGCAGGGCTGACTTGCTCCTTAAGGTCCCAAGACTAAGACGGGAAAGCCTGTGAGGCCGGGAAAAGGGCTCTAAGAGGCATGGATGGGAGTCAGGGGACCAAGCCACTGGAAGCTCCTGAAGACTCGAGGCAGAGCGAATCTGAATGGGATGTGGAGGGTGGGGGTGTCCTGGGGCTACCGCAGGGAGGTACCCGGCCCAGAGCCCCCTCCGGAGCCTGGCACTGTGGCCGGCAACCCTCGTTGCTGCCCGGTGCTGCTAGCCTGGAGCGCACACTATGTGGCGCTTTCAGGCGTGGCCAATAGGAGCCCGGGCGGTAGGGGAAGGATGGAACCGGTTTGCCCCTAACTCCCTCTCCCCACCCCTGACAGAGGAGCCACACCTCGGGGGAGGGGCGCCGGCTGAGGGCGCAGCAGGAGGGCTTAGGTAGGCTGGGGCTTTGAGAGGCAAGGATGTCAAAGGGTGCTGGCTGAGTCACCTCTCATCTAACCGCAAAATAACAAAGGCCTTAGTGAAGGAAGTTGAATCTTAATCTTGGCCCTCCTTGCTCCTGGAGGCATCCTTGCCGCAAAGTGACTTGGAGTCCAAACCCTTCCCGAGGCCCCAGCCTCAGCCCTAAGCCAAGACCCAGAAACCTGGGTGACACAGGGGCCTGCTGCAGTAGTGCTGTATCTGGGAGGGGTGGAGAGACCAGGTGGCCTTAGGAGCTGGGCCCTCCCTGCCCTAGCCTCTGCCCAGAGGCACAGCTTCATAGCAGGATATGTTTCAGGAAATAAAAGATCCTCACCCACCCTTGACAGATAACAGGTCAGGACAGCATTGCATGGTGGCACTCAACTGTAATCCCGGCACTCTGGGAGGTGAGGCTGGCAGATCACTTGAGATGGTTCAAGACCAGCCTGGCCAGCGTGATGAAACGTGGGCACTGTACTCCGGCCTGGGTGACAAAGTGAGTCTCCATCTCTAAAACAAACAAAGAACAGGGCAGAGCCCAGCCAACTGAAAAGGACAGAGCACTCGGAGGTACTGTAACCCATGGCGGTATCAAACAAGAAGTCTGCGCTGCTGGAGTAGAAATTTGCACAGTCTTTCCCGGCTGTGGTTTCGCAATGAATTATGATCCTTAACAATGGTCGTAAGTTTTTTGAATATATCTTAAGGAAATAAACCAGCAACAAGGATTTCTACACAAGGTTTATAGAAGTATTGTTTATAATACTAAAAAGATGCCAACAAAAAAGATTAGAAAGATGTGTGCCACAATGCCAACCTTAATAACTTCCGTGATCAAACTGCTGTGAACCCAGCACTTTAGGAGGCCGAGGCAGGTGGATCACTAGAGGTCAGGAGTTCAAGACCAGCCTGGCCAACACAGTGAAACCCCGTCACTACTAAAAATACAAAAATTAGCCAGGCGTGGTGGCAGGCAACTGTAATCCTAGCTACTCTGGAGGGTGAGGCAGGAGTATCGCTTGAACCCTGGAGGTGGAGGTTGCCGTGAGCAGAGATGGCACCATTGCACTCAAGCCTGGGCAACAAGTAAAGAAAGAATTAGTTTTTAGCCTTTCATGACGGGATATTAGGGGGGGTCTCATCTGACTTAAGCTGAAACTGTACTAATCATTTTGCAAAATCAGGAGTCTTTCTGCTTCCAAATATTCAGCAATATCAAACGTTAACTTAGCTATGGGTCAGAGCTGAGTTAATAAAATCCTGTATATTTATTGCCTTTTCACTTCTTGCAGTTATGCTGTGATTCAGAGTCAGAAACTATCAACATCTGATCTGTAAATAATTTAATAACCAGATGCAGTTGTAATTATCCAGCATGTGGCTTTCACATGGCATGTGAATTCCACTAAAAACTCACTTACTTCGAGAAGAACCAGGGAACTTTCACCAAAGACGTAACACAAGTTCCAAAGTCTTCGGGCAGAGGCTTTGTAAAGTACTGCTGCTTATGAATAATGAAGACAGGCATGTGCAACCTCTGCCCTCCCTATTCTTCCCCATTCCAAACCCCTTCCCTGGAAAAAGGTACATGTGATCTTCCATTTTGACTTTTTTTTTTTTTCTTTAGAGACAGGGTCTCACTGTCACCCAGGCTGGAGTGCAGTAGTGTGATCATAGCTCACTGCAGCCTCAAACACCTGGCCTCAAGTGATCCTCCTGCCTTGGCCTCCCAAAGTGTTGAGATTACAGGGATGAACCATCATGCTCGGCCTCATTTTGAACATTTTAATTAGAAAATTACAAAACATCATGTGTTCTTTACACAAAATTTTCATGAGAATGATTTAATAAAATGCAAACCAATGTTTACACATATATTGTCATCTTTCCATATCTCATTACCTTATGAGAATTTTTTTTTTTTTTTTTTTTGGAGACGGAGTGTCACTCTTTTTTCCCAGGCTGGAAGGCAATGGCGCGATCTCGGCTCACCGCAACCTCCGCCTCCTGGGTTCAAGCAATTCTCCTGCCTCAGCCTCCTGAGTAGCTGGGACTACAGGCACCGCCACCATGCCCAGCTAATTTTTTTGTATTTTTAGTAGAGACGGGGTTTCACTATGTTGATAAGGATGGTCTCGATCTCTTGACCTCGTGATCCACCCGCCTCGGCCTCCCAAAGTGCTGGGATTACAGGCTTGAGCCACCGCGCCCGGCCACCTTATGAGAATTTAAACAAGAAACTATTTTTCATTTAGATCTCAAGAAAAAAATTTAGGCATATAAAACAGCCTGAATATTTAAAAAGAAAAAAAAAAAAAAAGACTAGGGGGACAGTGTTAGGGAATTCCTCTGCTTGTATACTTGACAATAGCTTTGTTTCCAAAACTGTTTTTAGTCAGCCTAAAGGAAACAGTGCTGGAGATGAGAGCTGATCTCCAAGGTAAACGGAGGCACATACTAAGAGGTGTGTTTGTGGGCATGATGCATAAATCACAGAGGCCATGTCTTCCAGTGGCAACGACCTGCTTGGGATCAGGAAGCAGCTCCATCTGTCCTTAGAGGAGACGGCTCGCGTCCTCAGGAGGTGAACAGGCTGAACAAGCCGTCTTCCATGTGCAGAGGCCCCTTCCAGCCATCTCTGCTCCCGCAGACACTTGCTCAGCCACCCTGGTAATCCAGCTGGACTGCTTGGCATTCTGCTAGTGGCCAGGCTGGACTGGCCTGCCCGGGCCAGCATCCTCCTTACTCCCTCACTGCTTCTTGTGTCCTTCCCAAAGCTGCCCGCCCCACTCTAATGAGCACCCTGTTCCTTAGTCAAGGGAAACACAAGCCGCTGGGCTTCCCGCTAGCCTTCCAAATAAACTTGTGGTTGTCAGGCAGTGGGAGCCAATCCCAACACCAACTCTTGTCACCCCTGTCCTTTCCAGAAGCGGGAGGGCTGTCAAGGAGGAGGAGGGCCAAGTGCCCAGGCTGTTGAGTGAGGGCCAGAAAGAACCTGTTGTGACAATCTTTTCTTCCCCCAGTGCTGCTGAGGGGGCTGGGAATGAACAGCCCCTCTGACTTCAGCCTGCCATCCAGGGGCGCAGACAGAGGGCAAAACAGGGCAAAGAGCCAGCCACAGGCAGGCAGGCATCCAGGGCTGCTCCGCTGAGCTGATGACAGATGACTGACTTTCGGGCCGAGGCAGGTGGACGGTCCGAGTGTCCTTCAGCGGCCCTCCCTCATGCCTGTGCCAAGGTGGGCCTCCCCCTTGGGCCCTGCCCCTCTAGGTCTGCAGTGAAAGGCCTCAGCTCTGGAAATCAAAGCTCTGAATGGGAAATGGAGAGGCCCAGGGGTGCAAAGTGCTAGTGATTGGCATGTTTGTCACAAGGGAGCCCTGAAAAGAGTAAGAGTGGCTCACAGTAGAAGGAAGAAATGCACAGTGTGTTTCTCACTCAACAGAGGAAAAGTCTCTGCTTGACCAGAGATGGGACTCTTTCCAAGATGTCTGAACTGACTGCAATTTTCTCCTGAAATTCAACGCTAAGGCAAAGAAGAAAAACCCAAAAAGCTAATTACAGCCTCCAGGAACCCTCAGACCTTTCCACAAACTACTCCCTGGTGATTCTGCAGGAGCTCTGAAGATATGGAACTTGTAGAGAGCAAACGGAAGAACTGTTCTTTGTCTCCGAGGGGAAGAGCACACAAGCCCGCATGTGTCCCCTGGGCTCTTTCAGAAATATCCTAAGATGTTCCCAGGAGATGACAATGAAGCACCAACGGTCCTGCTGAGCCCTCAGAAACAGCCTTCCTAGGATAAGTGCTCCTTCCACACTTCTCCCCGGGGCGTCGCTGTCACAGGGACGGTGGTCACCACCTGATTCTGAAACACGAAGATCTTGATTCTTTCAAACACCCAGAGGAAGATAAGCAGGATGCTGACATACTGCACCCAGGCGAACTTTACCATCTCCCAGAATCCTGGCTGATAAGTATGGACAGTTAAGGAGTGGAGGGTCACATGGTGTTAAGTATGAAGAGAAAATCCAAGATGGAACTGGCCGTGGCAGAGGGATCTAGAAAGGAGGCAGGATGGCATAAGGAGTCGGACCTCTGTCATGTACACACCTGGATGGAAGCTGACGTGCTTAACTTGGCCAAATGGTAAAAACCTGCCACATGTGATTTGAACTATTTATATACTAAGCCTGATCACCAACCTCCTAATCAGACAACCTGCTAAGCAAACTAGATTGATCATGGACTAGAGACATCCTGAGTTGTTAGCCATCCTCAATCAGGGACTCCTCTAAAATCTTCCAGTTGTGTAAACTTACAATACTGTTATAAGCCCCTGCCTAATTGTGCCTGGATAGAACACAAATTAGCTGATTCCTAGATTTGTGTCTCTGGAATTGTAATTCCTAAGACCCCAGTTAAAATGCCTTCTGTTTGCTTCTCTGCACTGTTGGTGTTGGTTTCATTTCCTATTAGTTAACACAAGTCAAAATTAAACCAAAGTTTAGATCAGACAGGGACTGGGAAGAATGTTTCACATAACCTTAGCATAAAAGGGATAATCTATGATTTTCTTTTTTTGAGACAGAGTCTCACTCTGTTGCCCAGGCTGGAGTGCAGTGGCACCATCTTGGCTCACTGCAACCTCTGCCTCCCCGGTTCAAGCAATTATTCTGCCTCAGCCTCTCGAGTAGCTGGGATTACAGGCATGCACTGCCAGTCCTGGCTAATATTTGTATTTTTTAGTAGAGAGAGAGTTTCATCATATTGGCCAGGCTGGTCTAGATTGCCTGACCTCGTGATCTGCCTGCCTCAGCCTCCCAAAGTGTGGGGATTACAGGTATGAGCAACCACACCCGGCCGATAATATATGACTATTAAGACATAAATATGGATGATTCTTTTCTAGAAGAATTGCTCGGAAAGAAATAGGACCAAGAAATGAATTATTTTTTCCTGTATGAAAAGCAGACATACATAGTCATTTTTTGAATCACGTAGCCTAAACTTCCAAGACACAGACATTTCTATGAGGTTATAACTCTGTAGTGATTTCCAAGATAAAACTTCCCACGTGTTCCTACTTGGGACAACTGAGGAATCATTCTCCTTTGAAAACTAAGCTACCATTGATTTGTGTGTTGTTGTTGTTGTTTGTTTTTAGAGACAGGGTCTCTCTGTCACTGAGGCTAGAATACAGTGGCACAATCATAGCTCACTGCAACCTTGAACTCCTGGGCTAAAGCAATCCTCCTACCTCAGCATCCCAAGTAGCTGGGACTACACATGTGCACCACTATGACTGGCTAATTTTTTTTTTTTTGGTAGAGACAGGGTCTTGCTATTTTGCCCAGGCTGATTGTAAACTTCTGGGCTCAAGCAATCCTCCCACCTCAGTCTCCCAAAGTGCTGACATGAAAGGCAGGAGCCACCACACCCAGACCTGCCATGGACTCTTTAATAGAAAGGATATGAAATGACTTCCACAGGGTATCGGATGACAGCATTAATCACAAATGGAGCATCTGCAGCCCTGCCCACCAGCCAGATGGGGTTGGGATCACTCAGGATGGTGGTAACTGCAAGGCAATCATTAACCATTAACCAAGATGGCCTTTTGACCCTGGCTACTGAGGGCTGTAAAGATTATCTGATTATCCTGTGCTTCAGAACTGAAAGACATCATTTAGAAGGAAAGAAAAATTGCATGTGCAAATTTGATTACACATTATTTATTTTTGTTTTGTTTTGTTTTTTGAGATGGAGTCTCCCTCTGTCGCCAGGCTGGAGCACAATGGCATGATCTCAGCTCACTGCAATCTCTGCCTCCTGGGTTCAAGTGATTCCCCTGCCTCAGCCTCCAGAGTAGCTGGGACTATCAGTGCATGCCACCACACCCAGCTAATTTTTTGTATTTTAGTAGAGATGGGGTTTCACCGTGTTGGCCAGGATGGTCTTGATCTCCTGACCTCATGATCCACCCACCTTGGCCTCCCAAAGTGCTGCAATTACAGGAGTCAGCCACCGTACCTGGCCAATCACACATTTGTTAAAATAATAGTCAAGCCGGGTGCGGTGGCTCAAGCCTGTAATCCCAGCACTTTGGGAGGCCGAGGCGGGTGGATCACGAGGTCAAGAGATCGAGACCATCCTGGTCAACATGGTGAAACCCCGTCTCTACTAAAAATACAAAAAATTAGCTGGGCATGGTGGCACGTGCCTGTAATCCCAGCTACTCAGGAGGCTGAGGCAGGAGAATTGCCTGAACCCAGGAGGCGGAGGTTGCGGTGAGCCGAGATCGCGCCATTGCACTCCAGCCTGGGTAACATGAGTGAAACTCCGTCTCAAA
>NW_022436955.1:18884928-18903061 GCF_009761245.1 Sapajus apella
AAAAAAAAAAAAAATAATAATAATAGTCAAAATACTTTTGTTAAGATATATTAAAAAATCTTGGAAAGAGTTTCTTCTACATGTGCTGAATGGTTAACTGAAGGAATACTAAACTGCTACTAAAAGTAATATCACAGCTTTGTAGCTGTGTGGGGAAGTATTTATATTCCAAGCTTAAATAAATAAAAATAACTTGGATTCCAGTGTGTTTCTACACTACAATGGGAGTATAAAAAGAGCCGCAGAAGGGTAAAGAATGAAAGGAAGGAAAAAAATAGTTGATTTGTAAGGCGATGTCTTCTAGTTGTTGTTGTTGTTGTTTTTTTTTTTTGAGACAAACTCGCTGTCGCCCAGGCTAGAGTGCAATGGCATGATCTCGGCTCACTGCAACCTCTGCCTCCCAGGTTCAAGCGATTCTCCTACCTTAGCCTCCCGAGTAGCTGGGATTACAGATGCCTGTCACCATGCCCCTGCCATACTAATTTCTGCATTTTTAGTAGAGATGGGGTTTTACCTTGTTGGCAATCCACCTACCTGAGCCTCCCAAAGTGCTGGGATTACAGGCGTGAGCCACCGTGCCCAGAGGGAATTTGTTTTAAAATTCCCTTTAGTACTGCAATAATGCCGCTAGTATGTGACATAAAATCAGAAAGCAATGGTGGATTTGCAGTCGTCTTTCTTTGTGAAATGTCTGTGTGTAGTCTCCCTGATATCTGGTTGCCAAGTAATATTGTAGATGCCTTTAGGGAAAACCTCAGCCACTGGCCAGCCAAATGTGCCAAGTCAACACATGCCGTGGCCTACAGCTCTGTAAGGAATGAGGACACTGTGCTTTCCGGTAGGAAGCATGGGCGCTCCTGTTCTCCTGCTGGACTGCTTACGTGGGGAGAGTCACCTATGTTCTCGTTTCCTCTCTGAAAAGTGTGAACAGCAATTTGTCTTTGGCATCTGTTATAGGTGTGGTATGGGGAACAGCTCAATTAGGCTTATATTTTTAAAAAAGGTAGCTCACGCCTGTAATCCCACCACTTTGGGAGGCCAGGGTGGGTGGATCACGAGGTCAGGAGTTTGAGAACAGCCTGGTCAAGATGGTAAAACCTTGTCTCTACTAAAAATACAAAAATTAGCCGGGCGTGGTGGCGCATGCCTAAATTCCCAGGTACCCAAGAGGCTGAGGCAGGAGAATCGCTTGAACCCGGGAGGCAGAGGTTGCAGTGAGCCAAGACTACACCATTGTACACCACGCTGGGCAACAGGGCAAGACTCTATCTCAAAAAAAAAAAAAGGAAACCCATCAAGCCAGTGAGATACGGACCATGGGATGCTGGAGGGGTGGGGGCGGTCCCGGTTCTGAAGATCAGGATGAAAAGGACAAATCCTAGACAGCACACTTGCTCCCATTGTTGAACATTCATGGGTTTTGACATTTACATCACAAGGGCTCCAGTTCTGTTTGTCTCTGTTGCCCCAGTAACCTTGAAAGTTATGAGCTCTACCTGGGACTCACCGTTCCTTTCCTGGTAGGCAGCAACAACACGTGTCAGGTCATAATCATAGGCAAAGGGGCTGGTCCCGTTGATCACGGATACCTGGGACACAGGAGGAGGATGCGGTGTGAGCAGCTGGGAGTCTCCTCCTCTCCTCCTTCTACCCTCCTGACACCCAGGCTGGTCCCACAGACCACCCTTGTGGTCTTGGTGGCCTATTCCTGTGTCAATAATCTTCTCTTCAAAGATGAATAAACTCGCTCGCAACAATTTAAGCCCATTTACTCTCAGTCTTTCTGCAGATGGAAATAAGGGGTCAGTGTCCATGTTTCATAGGTTTTAAAGCTATTTTTAAAGTACTCCCTCTATTGGCCAGGCGTGGTGGCTCACGCCTGTAATCCAAGCACTTTGGAGGCCAAGGCAGGCAGATCACTTGAGGTCGGGAGTTCAAGACCAGCCTGACCAACATGGTGAAACCTGCCTTAAAAAAAAAAAAAAGTACTCCCTCTATCTCAGTAGGAGAAAGAATTCCTTACATTATTTTAACAGACCATATTTTCACCAGGGGTGGTGACTCATGTCTGCAATCCCACTGACTTGGAAGGTTGAGGCAGGAGGACCACTTGAGGCCATGAGTTCAAGGCTACAGTCAATGATGATTGTGGCACTGCACTCCAGCTTAGGAAACAGAGCAAGACCTCATCTCTCGCTCTTTCTTAAAAAAAAAAAAAAAAAAAAAAGCCAGGCATTGTGGCTCATGTCTCTAATCCCAACAATTTGGGAAGTCAAGGCAGATAGATCACTTGAGACCAGCCTGGCCAACATAGCAAAACCCCATATCTACTAAAAAAAAGAAAAAAAAAAAATTAGTCTGGCGTGGTGGCACATGCCTGTAATCCCAGCTACTCACTACTCAGGAGGCTAAAGCCAGACTATCTCTTAAGCCTGGGAGGTGGAGGTTGCAGGGACCTGAGATCATGCCACTGTACTCTAGCCTGGGTGACAGAGCAGGATTCTGTCTCAAAAATAAAAATAAAAAACAAAAACAAAAACAAGAAACCATACTTCCAACTGCTTTGTCATTTTCTTGATGTTCTCTGGGTGCTAAGTTCTTTCTCACTTTTAAATATAGAGATAGAAATAGATAAAATGCAACCCGTAAGTGTATAACACTGTAAAGGAGAAAATAACTGCTGCTGTTAATGTAATCTGATATACAGACATTCAAACAAAAATTGCCACATTCATTATTTCATATATTGCTTCCTCTTCCTTATAACTTACGTCGATTATAGCCAGAGCAACAGTAAAACCACTGTTTATCTGCAAGCACTGGTTTATGACTGTAATAACTGGGAATGTCCCTTTCTCACTGTCTAACTTACCTCAGCCCAACTTCTACGGTCCCTGTTGTGATAAAAGCAAGTTGAGGAATGAGTGATCTGATGCATGAGTTCTGGACTCAGACAGAAACTTCCTGGCTCTGATATACTTTCAAGCTTTGACCCTTTGGGAAAATTAATCACTGTAAGCCCCAGTTTTGTCTTCCACAAAATGAGTTCATTCTTTAAACAAGCATCTCTGTGAGCTTCCCATGTGCCAGGCAGGGTGCTAGGCACTGACGTGACAGTACATGAGATGCCACTGCTGTCAACGCTGAGGGAGACAACAAATAAACACACAAACACGTGTCCTGGGTAGGCCAGGTGGCAGGAGGGAAAGTCTGGCTGAGGGATGATGGTGGGAGGGGCTGCTACTGCAGAGGCAGCTCGGGGAAGGGCTGTGCTCAGGGATATCTGAACAGGGACCTGAATGGCCTAGTCCGCTAAGTCACGCGGATGCCTGGCAGGGGAGATGGCAAGAGCAAAAGCCCTGAGGTGGCAGCTGCTTCCTGGGTTTGAGAAACAGCAAAAAGGCCAAGGTGGGTGGAAGGCGGCAAGGGGGACAGCGATGGGACAAGTGACTGGAGCTCTGGGAAAGGACAGTGCGGGCGGCTCAGAGGTTGCTGTGATAATTAAAGGAGATGATACAGGTAAACCCCTGCACTCAGGGCTGGCCTATGTTATGGGTTCAGTAGACTATGGCTAGTAATATTTCTGAAATACTTTACGTGAACATTTTACATGATCATTTTACAGTATCCCTTAGGTTCTTTTCTGTTTTCATTTTTCTTTTTTTTTTTTTGAGACAGAGTCTCAGTCTGTGGCCCAGGCTGGAGTACAGTGGTATGATCTCAGCTCACTGTAACCTCCACCTCCTATGTTCAAGCAATTCTCCTGCCTCAGCCTCCTGAGTAGCTAGGAATTTCAGGTGCGTGCCACAAGCCCAGCTATTTTTTTGTACTTTTAGCAGAGACAGGGTTTCACCATGTTGTCCAGGCAGTTCTCAAACTCCTGGCCTCAAGTGATCTGCCCATCTTGGCCTCCCAAAGTGCTAGGATTACAGGCATGAGCCATGACGCCTGGCCTGATATTTCTACTTTTCATTTGCCTCTTCAAAGAACTCGATGAACAGAAACACACGGAAACAAAGGGGCTGGACAATGAGAAGCACCCTTACATTGTATCGGGCATCTAGGCCGCCACAGCTCAGCGGCTGTTTCTGCTGCAGCCTCAGGTCTCCATTCACATATAACTGGGATCCAGGGATAGCAAAGGAGGACTGAAGAAATGCCATGCTCTGCATCACGAAGGTCGACATCCTCTGAAATCATTAGAAAAACAAACAATACCAACCGCTGGCAGATCTGAAGGGTTCTGGGTGGTAACAGTCACCTGTCTTGGCTGAAACCTAAGGGGCCCTCACATACCCAGCACAGTCATACAGGAAACACTGCCTAGAACCTTCTGAGCTATTAATAGCCCATATTAATTAACAGGACTCCAGTGAAAAACATTTGACTGGCCTAAGCTATCCCAAACTACATGGGGAAAAGGGCCTGCTATGGTGTGTTTCTTCTAGAAATCAGAAGAAGGGCTCTGGTCTATGAAAAAGACACAAGACAGAGGATGGCCTCCCAGCGGACTGACTCACGTGTAACTGATAGGAGAAAGTCAGGATGAGCTGCACACCGAGAATGTGCTCCGTGGACTGCAGGGGAAGCTCCAGCTTAAAATGTAACATGTCCATCTTCCCATCCTGGTTCCTGTCTTCTTCTCTAGTCTAGGAAACCCAAACAGGGCCAGCAGCCCTGGTCACTAATGAGTCTGGGAGGGATCCACATCACTTCTATACATACACAATGACCCACGGTCCTACTGTACACAACAGGCGTTATCTTCCCCACCAAAAAAAAAAAAAAGAGAGAAAAATAGACAGGGGTAAGTGCATTAATATTGAGGAAAGAGATAAAAAGTGCAGGGCCCCTGAACTTCATACGTGAGTCAATCAAATGTTCACTGGCCAAAATAAATGGGCAATAACAAAAACATCTGGATAGCATTTGTGCGTTTCGGTTGTATCATTTGATCTTGTTTTACACTGGTATTTTTAAATTTTTATTTTTGTGAGGTGGAGTATCTATCACTCTTGTCGCCCAGTTTGGAGTGCAGTGGGTGCAATCTCGGCTCAGGGCAACCTCTGCCTCCTGGGCTCAAGTGACTGTCCTGCCTCAGCATCTCAAGTAGCTGGGATTACAGGTGCCCACCACTATACCCTGCGAATTTTTATATTTTTAGTAGAGACAAGTCTTCACCGTGTTGGCGAGGGTGGTCTTGACATCTTGACCTCATGATCCGCCCACTTCGGCCTCTCAAACTGCTGGAATTACAGGCGTGAGCCACCGCACCCAGCCTACACTGGTATCTTTTTCTTTTTTATATACATGTCTGGATTTCTAGGGAAATTTTAAGTAGCACGTCAGAATCGTCTTCTACATCTCTAGAAGTCAACTTGCTAAAATAGAAAAACACCTAATTGTGATGGGGGAGCTGCCAAGACGGCTGAGAGGAGGCAACTCAGGAGTGCAGCTCCCAGCGAGTGAGACGTAGAGGGGCTAGAGGACTCCATGATTCCAAGCAAGCTTCTGGGTTCGTTTCAGTGGGAATGGTAGGAAAGAGAAAATAGCCCAGGGAAGGCGAGCCAAAGCGAGGCGAGAGCAGCCCAGGGAGGGCGAACTGAGACAGGGCGGGCCGCGTCCCCATCCAGAAAGTGAAGCTGGCTTGGAGGGCCAGGGACTTCACCCCCGCTGCTCTCCAATTCGGATCCTGTGCTACCCTCATCCCTCCAGCAACCCACGGTCCACGAGAGCCCCGCCTGACTGAGGGGCGCTGTGGGTTTTCGTTCTATGAAAATCTGAGCGGTGGCTGCGGCCTACCTGACGCCACAAGTTGTCAGCAGCGACAGGGTGGAAGTTTGGACTAATGCCAGGGGGACCAAACTACCCATCCCACAAAAAAAAAGCAGAGTTGAAAGCAGGGAAACAGTACATAACGCCTGGCAGGTTCCACCCCCACAAAACCCAACAAACTGAAGCTTGGCGTGCTAGAGAGTTTCCAAGCAAATACACCAGTTTGACTCTGACAGGGAAGACTGAGTACAGGGAAGGAAAGATGCCCTCCCATTGGGAAGGCGGGGCTAATCTCACCTGCATAAACAAACTCCAGGGGAAGACCTCCTAGCAGCCTGAATGAATCCAAGGCAGCCCAGCAGCGCCTCTACAGGCAAAAACCAAAACCAAAACCAAACCAAAACAAAACAAAACAAAAACCTCACATAGGAGATACATCTCCAACCTCAACAGAAAGGACGACCACTCAGATATCTCCCGAAATCACCAAATTCAAAGATAAAATGGAGATAAATCCACGAAGACAGGAAGACACTAGCACAAAAAGGATGAATACAAAGACCAGAACACCTCTTCTCCTAGGGACCACAACTCCTCACCACCAAGGGAACAAAACAAGGTAGAGAATGAGTTTGACGAACTGACAGAAGCAGGCTTCAGAAGGTGGGCAACAACAAACTTCTCTGAGTTAAAAGACCATGTTCTAACCCAATGCAAAGAAACTAAAAACCTTGAAAAAAGGTTAGACGAAATGTTAACTAGAATAACCAGCTCAGAGAAGAACATAAACGACATGATGGAGCTGAAAAACACAGCATGAGAACTTCACAAGGCAAACATAAGTTTTAACAGCCAAACTGATGAAGCAGAAGAAAGGATATCAGAGATTGAAGATCGAATCAATGAAATAAAATGAGAAGGCAAGATTAGAGAAAAAAAGAGTGAAAAGAAATGAACAAAGCCTCCAAGAACTATGGGATTATGTGAAAAGACCTAATCTTGATCAGTGTACCTGAATGTGACAGGGAGAATGTATCCAAACTGGAAAACACTCTTCAGGATATTATCCAGGAGAACTTCCCCAACCTACAAAGGTAGTCCAACATGCAAATCCAGGAAATACAGACAACACCACAATGATGCACCTCAAGAAGAGCAACCCCAAAGCACATAATTGTCAGATTCACCAGGGTTGAAATGAAGGAAAAAATCCTAAGGGCTGCCAGAGAGAAAGGTTGAGTCACCCACAAAGGAAAGACCATCGGACTCACAGCAGAACTCTTAGCAAAACCTTACAAGCTAGAAGGGAGTAGAGGCCAATATTCAACATCCTTAAAGAAAAGAACTTTCAACCCAGAATTTCATATCTGGCCAAACAAAGCTTCATAGGTGAAGGAGAAATAAAATCCTTTACGGACAAGCAATTGCTGAGAGACTCCGTCACCACCAGACCTGCCTTACAAGAGCTCTTGAAGGAAGCACTAAACATGGAAAGGAACAACCACTACCAGCCACTGCAAAAACTTACCAAATGGTAAAGACCAATGACACAGTGAAGAAACTGCGTCAACTAACAGGCAAAACAACCAGCCAGTAAAAAAATGGCAGGATCAAATTCAAACATAACAATATTAACATTGAATGTAAATGGGCTAAATGCCCTAATGAAAAGACACAGACTGGCAAACTGGATAAAAAGTTAAGACCCATCGGCATGCTGTATTCAGGAGACCTATCTCATGTGCAAAAACTCACATAGACTCAAAATGAAGCGATGGAAGATTTACCAAGCAAATGGAGAGCAAAAAAAAAAAAAAAAAAAAAAAAAAAAAAAAAAGCAGGGGTAGCAATCCTACTCTCTAATAAAACAGGCTTTAAATCACCAAAGATCAGAAGAGACAAAGAAGGGCATTACATCATGGTAAAAGGATCAATGCAACAAAAAGAGCTAACTATCCTAAGTACATATGCACCCAATGCAGGAGCACCCAGATACATAAAGCAAGTTCTTGATGACCTACAAAGAGACTTAGACTCCTGCACAGTAATAGTGGGAGACTTTAACACTCCACTGACAGTATTAGACAAATCAATGAGACAGAAAGTCAACAAGGATATCCAGGACTTGAATGCAGATTTGGACCAAGTGGACCTAAGAGACATTTACAGAACACTCCACCCCAAATCCACAGAATACACATTATTCTCAGCACCACATCACACTTATTCTAAAATTGACCACATAATTGGTCAGTCAGTCTTCAGCAAATGTAAATCACTCCTCAGCCAATGCAAAAGAATGGAAATCATAACAAACAGTCTCTCAGACCACAGCATAATCAAATTAGAACTCAGGATTAAGAAAAGCACTCAAAGCCACACAATCGCATGGAAACCGAACAACTTGCTCCTGAATGACAAATGGTTATACAATGAAATGAAGGCAGAAATAAAAATGTTCTTCGAAACCAATGAGAACGAAGACACAATGTACCAGATCCCATGGGACACATTTAAAGCAATGTCTAGAGAGAAATTTACAGCAATAAATGCCCACAGGAGAAACAGGGCAAGGTCTAAAATCGACACCCTATCGTCAAAATTGAAAGAGCTAGAGGAGCAAGATCAAAAAAACTCAAAAGGAAGCAGAAGACAAGAAATAACTAAGATCAGAGCAGAACTGAAGGAGATAGAGACACAAAAAACCTTTAAAAATCAATAAATCCAGGAGCTGGTTTTTTGAAAAGATCAACAAAATAGACTGCTAGTTAGACTAATAAAAAGAAAACAGAGACGAATTGAATAGATGCAATAAAAAACGATAAAGGGGAGATCACCACTGATTCCTCAGAAATACAAACTACCATCAGAGATTACTACAAACAACTCTATGCACATAAACCAGTAAATCTGGAAGAAATGAATAAATTTCTGGACACTTGCACACTCCCAACACTAAACCATGAAGAAACTGAAACCCTGAATAGACCAATAACAAGGTCTGAAGTTGAGGCAGCAATTAATAGCCTACCAACCAAAAAAAGTCCAGGTCCAAACACGTTCACAGCTGAATTCTACCAGACATACAAAGAGGAGCTGGTACCATTCCTCTTGAAACTATTCCAAACGATACAAAAAGAGGGAATCCTCCCTAACTCTTTCTATGAGACCAGTATCATCCTGATACCAAAACCCGGCAGAGACACAACTAAAAAAGAAAACTACAGGCCAATATCCATAATGAATATTGATGCAAAAATCTTCAATAAAAGCCGGGCGCGGTGGCTCAAGCCTGTAATCCCAGCACTTTGGGAGGCCGAGGCGGGTGGATCACGAGGTCAAGAGATCGAGACCATCCTGGTCAACATGGTGAAACCCCGTCTCTACTAAAAATACAAAACATTAGCTGGGCATGGTGGCGCGTGCCTGTAATCCCAGTTACTCAGGAAGCTGAGGCAGGAGAATTGCCTGAACCCAGGAGGCGGAGGTTGCGGTGAGCCGAGATCGCGCCATTGCACTCCAGCCTGGGTAACGAGCAAAACTTCGTCCCCCCACCCACAAAAAAAAAAAAAAAAAAAAAAAATCTTCAATAAAATATTGGCAAACTGAATCCAACAGCCCATCAAAAAGCGTATCCACCATAATCAAGTAGGCTTCATCCTGGGGATGCAAGGCTGGTTCAACATATGCAAATCTATAAACATAATCCACCACATAAACAGGAACAAAGACAAAAACCACATGATTATCTCAATAGATGCAGAGAAGGCCTTTGACAAAATTCAACAGCACTTTATGCTAAAAACTCTCAATAAACTAGGTATTGATGGAAAGTATCTCAAAATAATAAAAGCTATTTATGACAAACCCACAGCCAATATACTGAACTGGCAAAAACTAGAAGCTTTCTTTTTAAAAACTAGAATTAGACAAGGATGCCCTCTCTCACCACTCTTATTCAATATAGTATTGGAAGTCCTAGCCAGAGCAAGTAGGCAAGAAAAAGAAATAAAGGCATTCAATTAGGAAAAGAAGAAGTCGACCTGTCCCTATTTGCAGACGACATGATCGTCTATTTAGAAGACCCCACTGTCTCAGCCCAAGACCTCCTTAAGCTGATAAGCAACTTTGGCAAAGTCTCAGGATACAAAATCAATGTGCAGTAATCACAAGCATTCCTATACACCAATAACAGACAAACAGAGAGCCAAATCATGATTGATCTCCCATTTACAAATGCTACAAAGAGAATAAAATACATAGGAATACAACTGACAAAGGATGTAAAAGACCTCTTCAAGGAGAACTACAAACCATTGATCAAGGAAATAAGAGAGGACACAAACAGATGGAAAAACATTCCATGCTCATGGTTAGGAAGAATCAATATTGTGAAAATGGTCATACTGCCCAAAGTAATTTATAGATACAATGCTATCCCCATCAAGCTACCAATAACCTTCCTTACAGAACTGGGAAAAACCACTTTAAACTTCATATGGAACCAAAAGAGAGCCTGCACAGCCAAGAAAATCCTAAGCAAAAAGAACAAAGCTGGAAGCATCACGCTACCTTTCTTCATACTATACTACAAGACTGCAGTAATCAAAACAGCATGGTACTGGTATCAAAACAGGGATACAGACCAAAGGAACAGAACAGAGGGCTCAGAGGCAATGCCACACACCTACAACCATCTGATCTTTGACAAGCCAGACAAAAATAAGCAATGGGGAAAGCATTCCCTGTTTAATAAATGGTGTTGGGAAAACCGGCTAGCAATATGCAGGAAGCTGAAACTGAATCCCTTCCTTACACCTTATACAAAAATTAACTCCAGAAGGATTAAAGATTAAAACATAAGAACTAACATTATAAAAAACCTAGAAGAAAACCTAGGCAACACCATTCAGGACATAGGCATAGGCAAGGACTTCATGACTAAAACGCCAAAAACAATGGCAACAAAAGCCAAAATAGACAAACGGGATCTAATTAAACTTAGGAGCCTCTGCACAGCAAAAGAAACAATCATTAGAGTGAACTGGCAACCAACAGAATGGGAAAAAATTTTTGCAATCTACCCATCTGACAAAGGGCTAATATCCAGAATCTACAAAGAACTAAAGCAGATTTACAAGAAAAAAACAAACCCATTCAAAAGTGTGTGAAGGAGATGAACACTTTTCAAAAGAAGGCCTTTTTGCGGCCAAGAAACACATGAAAAAATGCTCATCATCACTGGTCATTAGAGAAATGCAAATCAAAACCACATTGAGATACCATCTCATACCAGTTAGAATGGCAATCATTAA
Source organism: Sapajus apella (assembly GCF_009761245.1). Taxonomy (NCBI): domain Eukaryota; kingdom Metazoa; phylum Chordata; class Mammalia; order Primates; family Cebidae; genus Sapajus; species Sapajus apella. Next base: position 18,896,019 of record NW_022436955.1, read on the forward strand.
AAAATCTGGAGACAGCAGATGCTGGAGAGGTTTGGAGAAAAATGAACACTTTTACACTGTTGGTGGGAGTGTAAATTAGTTCAACCATTATGGAAGACAGTGTGGCAATTCCTCAAGGATCTAGAAAAAGAAATTCCATTTGACCCAGCAATTTCATTACTGGGTATATACCCAAAGGATTATACATTGTTCTATTATAAAGACACATGCACACGTATGTTCGCTGTGGCGCTGTTTACAATAGCAAAGACCTGGAACCAACCCAAATGCCTACCAATGACAGATCTGGACAAAGAAAATGTGGCACATATACTCCATGGAATACTATGCAGCCATAAAAAATGATGAGTTCATGTCCTTTGTAGAGACATGGATGAACCTAAAAACCATCATTCTCAGCAAACTGACATAAGAACAGAAAACCAAATACTGCATGTTTTCACTCATAGGCAGATGACAATCGATGCACCTGGGCACAGGAAAGGGAAGAAGACTCACTGGGGTAGGTGGTAGAGTAGAAGGGAGGGGAAGTGAGGGACAGCGAGGTGGGGGAGGTTGGGGAGGGATAACACCGGGAGAAATGCCTAATGTAGGCGACCGGGGCTGGGGGAAGGATGGAGACAGCAAACCACCATGGCATGTATGTAACTATGCAACAATCCTGCAGGATGCAGGATGTGCACATGTACCCCAGAGCCAAAGTTAAAAAAAAAATTGTCTATATTCCCCATCTCCTCTTCCCCTATGAAGTATAGTATATAAGCGCCTGTACCCCATTGGGTTATTGGGCCATCACTCTTCTGTGATTTTCCCCCATGCATGTTAAAATAAACGTGTATGACCTTTTCTGTTATTAAAAAAAAATAGTGTAAATATTGGTTCATTAATTAAAAAAAAAAAAACAACAACACTTAATCCGAATCATTATGTATTTCCCCAACAAACTCAACAGGAAATCACTAAGGTCTATTTTTTTTGAGCCAGTGTCTTGCTCTACTGCCCAGGCTGGAGAGCAGTGGTATGATCTCGGCTTATTGCAACCTCCACCTCCTGAGGTCAAGCAATTCTCCTGCCTCAGCCTCCTGAGTAGCTGGGATTACAGGTGCCCACCACCACAGCCAGCTAATTTTTGTATTTTTAGTAGAGACAGGGTTTCACCATGTTGGTCAGGCTGGTCTCAAACTCTTGACCTTAGGTGATCCACCCACCTCAGCCTCCCAAAGTGCTAGGATTACAGGTGTTGAGCCACCACATGTGGCCTTACTAAGCTCTATTTATACATTCTTAAACCACAAGTGTGTTTGCTTCAGATTCTTCATGTTGGATCTTATCTCATCATTCATGTCAGGACTTAAAAGCCTTGTGCATCTTTTAGTAGCAATCAATGAAATGAAAAAGGAAGCTATGTTCAATCAGCAGGGCATTAAGATTATATCTATTTGATAAATTACGGATGTGAAAGTAAGGAAAAGAGACAAAGGTCTGTGGAGGGAAAAGAACTACAGTTTATGAAGCATATGTAGACAGTGAAAAACAATTGATACCCACTCCTACCATCCACAGTCTTGCCAAAGAGTGATGCTAAAACGATCATCAGGAAAGCATGGTTACTGAAAAGTGATCAGTGCTGACATGATCCCTCTGCATTTGCTACAACTGTTTCTTTCCCACTGTAGGTTCCAGAAGGATTCTACTGCGGTGTAGCGGGATTCCCATCTGGAACCCCCATCTACTGATTCATTTTGATTCCAACCATTACTATTATGTAAGGGAGGGATTTTTTTTGTGTGTGCTTTTTCAGGCTAATAAGGTCATTTGAGATGAAGAAATCTCAATTTACAGAAACTTTCAATTATTTCTTTCCTTCTAGACAATACTGTCCTTATCTTAGGTCTTGTTTTTAGAGAAACCTCCTTCCATTTTCTCCTGCATACTTCTTCTCTGCTCTGTTTCATCAGCTTTGGGGATATCTGCTACCAGAGCTGAGGCAGTGATGGACTAGTCGTTATGGGTAGAATGAAAACAGCCTGTCAGCAGGGTGTGGTGGCTCACGCCTGTAATCCAAGCACTTTGGAGACCAAGGCAGGTGGATCACCTGAGGTCGGGAGTTCAAGTCAGCCTGACCAACATGGTGAAACCCCGTCTTAAAAAAAAAAAAAAAGGAAAAAAGAAAATAGCCTGCCTCGCAGATCATGAAGTCAGGAGATTGAGACCATCCTGGCCAATGTGGTGAAACTTCGTCTCTACTAAAAATACAAAAATTAGCTGGGTGTAGTGGCGCATGTCTGTTATCCCAGCTACTTGGGAGGCTGAGGCAGGAGAATCACTTGAACCGGGAGGTGGAGGTTGTGGTGAGCCAAGATCGTGCCATTGCACTCCAGCCTGGTGACAGAGTGAGACTCAAAGAAAAAAGAAAAGAGCCTCTTTTGTCTTCCTGTGGATTTTCTTCAACTGGGATCTGGGTAGACAATGTTGTACAACTCTCTGTGATGGATGCACGCCTTTTAGATCTTTAGGGTTGAACATGAAGCAAAGATCACATTCCTCAACTTCAACAGAGGATAGTGGCCGGGCGACAACTGCCGGAAGAATCCAGACTCCAACCCACTGTGGGAGGGGAGACGCTCACTTCCTTTGATCTTTACAATAAATGTAAAGCCCCAGGCAGGAAGAACAAGTATTTTCCCCGTTACACAGATGAGAAATGAAGGGTAAGGAAAGTTAGGGCATTTACCAGAAATATAGCAAGTAATGGTGAAGACAGAATTTGAGATCAGGTGACTTCGAATCTGGTCCTCTTTTTAGGACCAAAATGTCCAGAATTATTAAAAAATTCAAAATGAAGAAGGTAGGTTGGAAAAATCTTTTTGCAAAACAGCGGCAGCAGGCATCTACACCTGTATACCTGCCTGTGCACGTCCTTCCGCCCCAAGTTCAGGGAGGACAGATTTGGCATAGCACCATCAATAGTGTCTACTTGTTAAATTCACTCATTGATCTGTTATGTACTTTTGGGGCACCGACTACATGCCAGGCACTATTTCAGATAATGAGAATATAATGGTAAACAAAATAGACAAAGTCCCCGTCCTAACAGGGCATACATTCCCAAAGAAGAATATAGAAGATAAGTAAATAAATAAATATGCAACAATAGCATATAGTGGCAAGTGCTACTGATGAAATGAGGCAGGCTAAAATTAGAGAGTAATGAAGGTAAAATTTAACAGAAATTGGCCAGGCGAGGTGGCTCATGCCTGTAATCCCAGCACTTTGGGAGACCCAGGCTGGCAGATCACTTGGGCTCAGGAGTCGGAGCCCAGCCTGGGCAACATGGTGAAACCCCATCTCTACTAAAAACACAAAAGTTAGTCGGGCATGGTGGCCATGCACCTGTAATCCCAGCTACTTGGGTGGCTGAGGCAGAATTGCTTGAACCCTAGAGGCAGAGGCTGCAGTGAGCCGAGATCATACCACTGCACTCCAGCTTGGGTGACAGAGCAAGACTCCATCTCAAACAAACAAACAAACAACAAAAAACCCAAAAAGAATTTTTTTTTTGAGATGGAGTTTCACTCTTGGTGCCCAGTCTGGAGTGCAATGGTGCAATCTCACCTCACTACAACCTCTGCCTCCTGGGTTCAGGTGATTCTCCCACCTCAGCTTTCTGATTACAGGCCTGTGCTACCATGCCTGGCTAATTTTGTGTTTTTAGTAGAGACAGGGTTTCTCCATGTTGGTCAGGTTGGTCTCGAACTCCCGACCTCAGGTGATCTACCTGCCTCAGCCTCCCAAAGTGTTGGAATTATAGGCATGAGCCACCACGGTCGGCCCAAAAAGAATTTATTTTATTTTATTTTTTTACACTTGATCTTAGCCAAAAGGCCGAGAAGCGATTTTTATTTTATTTTTTTAAGATGGGGTTTCACCATGATGGCCAAGCTGGTCTTGAACTCCTGACCTCAGGTGATCCACCCACCTCGGCCTCCCAAAGTGCTAGGATTACAGGTGCGAGCCACCGCGCCTGGCCCCAAAAAGAATTTAACATAAATATCCAGGATTACCTGACTTGTTGGAGTCCTGAAGTAAGGGTGATGGGGTACAGGAACACCTCAGGGAAGAGAGATCCTGGGTAACCAGGTACGTGTGCTCTGGATGTCCGTGGGGCCAGTGCATCTGGCAGAGTGGATGAAAAGGAGAGCAGAGTGGAGAGAGGGGGAAGAGAAGTGACGATGGAAAGGATGTCTCCCACAAATGACCTGTCGCCAAGCTAGACTCTCACCCTCCTGGGGCTGGCAAAGTCTGGCTATGCTTCTCTGTTATTGCTTGGACCACTGAAGAAGTCAATTATTTAATTCCATTTAGTTGAAAGTAAGCTTAACATATGTGCAACAGCTAACAATGGCAGGGGTTCAAAGGCTACTACTTCTTTAACACAAATTCTAGGTCACTATGTAACCTCCAACTGGTGTTTAGCAAAGAGAATTGACAAGTCATACTACCGCCTTATGTCTATGAGGTATATGCAGGCTTTGGAAGAATTTTTATAACCATTGATTGTCCCATGTGATCCCTCTGCATATCCCAGGAGAGAGGTGGGTGCTCTCATGCCCTGTATATGGATAAATAAATCGAGGCTGAGGTTATGAAACCCAGTGACAGAACTGGGACTAGGACCTTGGTTTGCTGACTCCTGATTCAGGGCTCTTCTACAATGGCTCATAAGAACTCTAATTTCAAAGATTTCTCGTGGCTAAAGAAGGATAATCCTTTAGAGATATACATGAAATCCATATTCATGTAATAAGCAGAGTCAGAGGGAATTTTTTTTTTTTTTTGAGACGAAGTCTTGCTCTGTCACCCAGGCTGGAGTGCAGTGGCACAATCTCGGCTCACTGCAACCTCTGCCACCACAGTTCAAGTGATTCTTCTGCCTCAGCTTCCTGAGTAGCTGGGATTACAGGTGTACACCACCATGCCAGGCTAATTTTTGTTTTAGTACAGATGGGGTTTCATCATGTTGGCCAGGCTGCTCTCGAGCTCTGGAACTCAGGTGATCTGCCTGCCTTGGCCTCCCAAAGTGCTGGGATTACAGGGGTGAGCCACTGCGCCTGGCCAGAGGGAATTCAACATAGGGAGTAACTAGTTCCACAGGTATTAGGGGACTGAAGATGTAAAAAGGGTATATCCCGGCAACACAGAGATAGTAGCTACAAGGAACAGTTCTAGTCCCAAGGACTACAGAAGTAGGGGAAGTGGGTAGGATTGATAGAACTTAAGAGATTTAGGGAAGAGTCCTCAAAGAGCTGAGCCTCAGAGCTTGAGAAGGGAGTGCTGCCCAGATGGGGTCAGGACCTCTGAGCTTGAAGGAAGGATGCTAAAGGGAAGCTGGAAGGTTGAAGAGGTGTCTTGCTCCTTCCGGTTTGCAGGTTGTCCCTGTTTGTGCCATCCCAGCAGTGGTTCTTCACCCTGGCATGGCATCTGGTTTCTTTATTTTGCAATCCCAGAACAAGGCTCATCATGCCTCGTACTGGCAGAACGCAACAGGGAGCTGCAGGAGAAGGTGGTTTCCAGAATCTCAGCACAAACCCGGAAGCTGAGGGTGGGTTTGGAGCTGATCAATATCTCATATCAGTACACCATCTGACTGCAGGAATTGCCAGAAATTTAAGTGCCAGAGTATCCTATGTGTGACTTTTTTCCTGCCAGTAATTCTACAGCATCCGATGGTTTGTTGGAATTTTGTTTGGTTTCTGTTTTGTTTGCATATGTTTCATTCAAGTCATTTTTTCCCTTTTTTTGAGATGCAGTCTGGCGCTATCGCCCAGGCTGGAGCACGGTGGTGCGATCTCAGCTCACTGCAACCTCTGCCTCCCGAATTCAAGCAATTCTCATGCCTCAGCGTCTCAAATAGCTGGTACAGGCACCTGCTATCACAGCTGGGTAATTTTTATGTTTTTAGCAGAGAAGGGGTTTGACCATGTTGGCCAGGCTAGCCTTGAATTCCCTACCTCAGGTGATCCACCCAACTTAGCCTTCCAAAGTGCTGGCATTATAGGCGTGAGACACTGTACCCGGCCCATATTATTTTATTAAAAGTTAATTTCCTAGTTTAAATGAGTGTCTATTTCGCCATATGCTTGACATCACTGGGTGCTCCTTTGTTTCTTTTTATGCTGAATATACTCTTTGGCACCAGTTTTGGGTCTCCTGCAAAGTAGAAACTGCTACTTCATTAATCTAGCTGTATTTCTTTTTTCTCTTTCTTTCCTTTTTTTTTTGGATACAGGGTCAAAAAAGGCTGAAGTGCAATGTCACGATCACAGCTCACTGCAACCTTGACCTCTTCGGCTCAAGTGATCCCCCCATCTGAGCCTCCTGAGGTGCTGGGACTACAGGCACGCACCACCATGCCTGGTGAATTTTTAAATTTTTTGTAGAGTCAGGCCACCTCACTATGTTGCCTGGGTGGTCTGGAACTCCAGAGCTCAAGTAGCTAGTCTCCCAAAGTGCTGAGACTATAGGCATGAATCACTGTGCTCAGCCTTGTATTTCAATCAATCTAAGATACCATTAATTATAAAATGAACCGTTATTTTACATACCACTGAGAAAAGGAAAATACTTCCAATTATGATACTTTTCTTTTTTCTTTTTTTTTTTTGAGATGGAGTTTCACCATGTTGGCCAGGCTGGTCTCCAACTCCTGACCTCAGGTAATCCACCGGCCTCGGCCTCCCAAAGTGCTGGGATTATAGGCATGAGCCACCATGCCCAGCCAAACTATGATACTTTTCTAATCACTTATTTTTAAAAAAGTTACTGAAAGAGCTTTTAGATTTAGACATATTTACAGCATATCTTTATTTACTTAGAAAAATATAAGCAAAATAAGTTGATCCAGGGATTCCTAAAACGTCTTCATACCCTTGTAATATTCAGTAACACTAACTCAGTCAACAATATCCATACTTTTCTATGCAACTCTGTCCTTTGTGCCATCAAACATGTTAGTGATACAGCATTAAAACAAAAAGGCCGGT
>NW_022436955.1:18903461-18904445 GCF_009761245.1 Sapajus apella
AACAATTCATAAAAGAAACTAAAAGCCATTGGTCAGTGCCCTTAAGCAGACTTTGAAATTATGCAGAGCTTTCCTATTTTTAAAAGCCTCTCCAACTTTCCCTTATTCGCTCTCCATTCAATTCTAGGGGTTAAAATAATGTTCTACTACTGTCTCTGGGGTTTTCTCTGAGGTTGCTGATGCCCCTTCTTTTTATTTCATTTTAATTTTTCTAACACCTACCTCTTACACAGAAATGATGCCCCCTCTGCATGTTTTGATGCTGGCACTTTTGAGGCTGGCACAGATGTAAGCAGTGAGAACTATGCCACATCTACCTCCTTGCCAACAGCTGATAACCACATACAGCAAAGCACTGATTTCAGAGATGAGAAAAAACAGGTGTCTTAGAAACATGGTACTCTACACTCATCCTCCGGAACCCTTCCATAACCTTCAGACCCTGTATCTGTGGATCCACACAGGCCCTCAAGAGCCATGTCAGGCTCCTTGAGGGGAAAAAGTCACTTTGCTTTTTTCTTCTCTCGTTAAAAACAACATAAACTAGACTTCCGAACCATTAATAATGTAGAGAGCTTAGAGACGCTGTCCAAGATGAGCTGACCAAAGCAGAGGCAAGGCTGTTTGTGACTTCAGCACTTCCCCCATTAGCCATTGCAAAGCCACCTTCCAGCACTTGGTCTAACCTTAATCAACAACCACTGCTTCCTTTGCTTCCTGGACAGTTTCCTGGATAGGCTGACACCAGTCTGGCTCTATGCTCAAAGTTAGAAAATAAAAGTAGTTTGTTGCAATAAGGGCTAAGATTTTAAGATACAGCATAAGAAATACTGGAACTCAGCTGGACTGAGTTCCAGTCCAGCCTGTGATCACTTCAAAGCTAGGGCAGGCCGGGAGCAGTGGCTCACACCTGTAATCGTCGCTGTTTGGGAGGCTGAGGCGAGTGTATTATCAGAGGTCAGGAATTCTAGACCAGCCTGGCCA
>NW_022436955.1:18904545-18930319 GCF_009761245.1 Sapajus apella
AAAATGTGGGGTTCTGCTACGTTGCCTATGCTGGCCTTGAATTCCTGGGCTCAAGCAATCCTCCTGCCTTGCCCTTCCTAAATGCTAGGATGACAGGTGTGAGCTATCATATCTAGGTGCAACTATTTTTTTGTCATTTACTCAATCATTTAGAAATGTATCTCCAGGTCTTGAGATGACATTTGCATTGGCAACTCTCAACTTCTCAGTTTTAGGCATTCGCTATTGAGTCCCCACAAGGAAAGATGATTTAGCTTCTTCTCTCCCTCCACTCCTCCCACCATCCCCTGTCATATACTCAATACCTTTCTCATTACCCCCAGTAGAGCTAAAATCTCTTTTGGTCAGTCAACATTCAGTGTTCATATAATTAAGACTATATAAATCCTATTCACAACTCTGGTGACTTTTTGTTATCAGTTTTCCTTACTTTTCATTTCTCTGCAGTTATTATTTGCTTAGTTTTCTATGTACTTATACAATTTCATCAAAGAGCTGCTGTTCCAGTTCCTCACAATTTCACATTTAAAAGCATAAGATCTAGTCAAAACCTTGTTCGTTGAAATATTGCCCCTAGGCTGGGCATGGTGGCGCACACAGGTAATCCCAGCACTTTGGGAGGCTGAGGTAGGTAGATCACCTGAGGTCAGTAGTTTGAAGCCAGCCTGGCCAGCATGGTGAAACCCCTTTTCTACAAAAAATCCAAAAAATTAGCTGGACACAGTGGCACACGACTGTAATCCCAGCTACTCGGGAGGCTGAGGCAGGAGAATTGCTTGAATCCAGGAGGCGGAGGTTGCAGTGAGCGGAGATCATGCCACTACACTTCAGCCTTGGCGACAGAGCAATATTCTGTCTCAAAAAAATATATATATATATTGTCCCTAATAGTGAAAAAGTCAAAGTAAGCCAAATATCCAGCAACAGGGAACTGGTTAAATACAGTACTGCAGTTTCATGATGCGAAATACTTTGGAGACCTCAAAAAGAATAAGGCTGATTAATAAGTATTGATATATATATATATATATATATATATATATATATATATATATATAACTAAGCCTTCAATTTCTATTATGTCTACCTGGAACTCTGTAATACCCAGCTATACACGTTTGGCTTGTAGGCCGATCAGTCATCTTAGAGATGTCTGAAGAGATTCAGCTTTGAAAGAAGGAAAACCAGAAGTTTCATACTTCTAAAGGAAAATGTTTTCAGAAAATCAGTGAAAAGGAATGATTATAAATGAAGCATTTCTTTATAATCTCTCAAAGCAAATACTAAATTACAGTTTCCTCTGAGTACTGATGAAAAAAGTTTTAAAATAAATAAATAAATTACAGACAGTAAGACGTTTCAATTTCATCCCGGACAGCTGCAGGACGGCGCAGTCTCCAAGGGGACAAGCCCAGGGGGCGTGACTCGAGCCAGAGCTCGTTTTGGAAGGCCGCTTAACCAATAAGCTCCTTGGTTTCCAGTGCTCAGCATAAAAATGCCGCCCTTTCCGTTCCTACAGTGCTGTGATGCAAACGCCGGGACAGTTTTGCGTTACCTACAATAACAGCGCGCGGCCTTCAAGGCTCCTAAAAGGACTTTCACAAACACATTCCATCAGGCCAGGACTGCAGGTGTGACGGGGACAGAGGCAGGCTGCCCCCAGGCCTCTGGACACTGTGTCAGGGCGCACACGCCGACAGCGTGGCTTTCCGGGGGCCGGGGACGTCTGGGAGAAGCTGACTGAAACAGAAGATCGATTCCCTACGCCCTAGGAGATGAAACGTCCCACCTCTGAGGGTTCGCGAGTCCTTAGGATCCAAGCTGGGCTCCCCAGGGCCGGGGCCGCTAGCTCCACATCCCCGTTCCCACCCCATCCCCCTCTCTGCCACAGGCCCAGGCGAGAACCACGCACCGAAACAAACGGGACGCGCAGGCGATCCCCCTGCAGCCGGTTGAAGGCGGGGAACGTGCTCCAGGCGAGGAACCCGCCGCTCTCAGGTCCCAGCAGCGCCACGAGCAGCACCTGGTGCTGGAAGCGCACGGTCGGCTGCTCCTCATAGCTGCTCCGCTTCAGCCAAAACCCTGAGTTAAAGAGGGCGGTGAGGAGGCAGTCAGGGAGGCCGGCCCCGGCCGAGCGCACCCGGGGAGCCGCGTGGTACAACGGCCGGGGCAGGCTCACCGTGGCTCCGGAAGGCCACCAGCAGCGGCGGGATGTACGTGAGCACCGCGGCCAGCAGCAGGAACAGCGCGGCTTTGGAGCAGAGTCCAGCGCGGTAGCTGCGCTCTACCGGGTGAGAGAAGAGCTCGTACAGCGCCATGAGCTCCGCGCCCTGGCACGCCGCGAACCAGGTGACCAAGTTTGGCTTCTCCTGGTTGCCATCGCCTCGGTCTCACGGCAACCGAAGGCGCCCGGAAAGGAGCCAATAGCAAGGACGCACGGAAAGAAACCCGTGACGGGGGCGGGGTTAGCAGGGGCGGTGGCCGCCCAGGAGACGGTCGGCCCATTTTTGGCGCTGAGTGCTTTTGCGTTACGGCTGGGCGGCGATAGCATGTTTCGTGGACCAGAGTCGTGTCTGTTGTCTGTGTTAATTTTTGTGTAAAATAAGATGCCCATAAAAGTTGACTTGAACACTGTGGAGGAAAAGATAAATATTAAATTTTAACTCAATTGAACATGGACAAAACGGTCACCAAGTCCCGTACAGGTTTTGTGAGCCCCTTGAGGTGTTCATCCAGCGAAGTTTCGGAGAAATCTCTATTTCAATCTATTCCTCTAGGTTAGTTATTGAAAAACAATCGCAGAAACAAGATCTTTTAATGTTCCCTGAGATAAGTGGTGAAGGACCCTCGTGACTGGGCCTCATGCCAAACAACTTGTTACCAAAAGAGCTAGGGTCTCAGACCACGCCAGAGCTTTATGAGACCTCTCCTTGTCTGCAGGAACGTTGCTTCCCAGTCTGGAGGTGAATCCTGCATAGTCTCGTGTGTGTAATGTCCGACTGGAGCCCAGGCTGTTGCTTCCCAGCCTGGTGGTAAGTCCTCCCTAGTCTGGTGAGTGTAAATATGTATATGTCTTTTTCCTTCTCCCCTTCCCATTGCAATTTGCTTATTATATCAATCTGCTTAGTATATTAATTTGCTTATTTTATCTGCATTGCCATTTACGTGGGATAAAGCTTGTTTACACTTAAAGGTATTGTGTGTGTGCGCCTTTTCTTCTCCCCTCGAGTGTTTCCTGCACAGAACAAACATCTGCTTTTGTGTTATCTGTTAACCCCCAGTGTGGTTCCTACTGAAGTCCATCCAGGTACAAACCTGGCCGCGGTCCTGGACCTGGTCCTGGGCTAAGACCAAAGCCAGGTGCCTTTACCCCCAAATTTTCTGTTGCTTCCACTATGCTCCAATGCAAGACAGACACGGAAACACAAATCCCCTGGCTCTTCGAGGGACAGAGTGGAATTACTACAAAGCTCTGATGCACTTCGTTAACCTTGTGTTGGGTACAAGCTCAGCCATGAGTTTTACAGGAAGCTATGGTCCTCCCTAAAGATCACTGGTTTATTGCTTAATTGAATGCTTACATCCCTTCACTGTCCCCAACCAATATTTCGAACATGGTAGAAGGACTTTTTTTTTTTTTTTTTAATCTATGGTCCACAGCCAAGTTCTTCATCAAATGGCCCTGAATGGCTGGGCATGGTGGCTAACACCTGTAATCCCAGCACTTTGGGAGGCCGAGGTGAATGGGTCACCTGAGATTTGGAGTTCGAGACCAGCCTGGCCAACATGGTGGAACCTCATCTCTACTAAAAATACAAAAATTAGCTGACCATGATGGCAGATGCCTGTAATCCCAGCTACTCTGGAGGCTGAGGTGGGAGAATCACTTGAACCCAGGAGGCAGTGGCTACAGTAAGCTGAGATGGTGCCACTGCACTCCTGCCTGGGTGACAGAGCAAGACTTGGTCTCAAAACAGAAAAACAAAAAACAATAAGGGTTTGATAGAATGTTAGGAATAATTAAATAAAAAAAAAAGAAGAAAAAAAACCAAAGCTATAAGGGATTCTGGGGTTCAGTGTTTTATCATGCAAACAAAGCCTCCAGGCTTCAAAGAGAACAGACTGTAAATGTTTCTTATCAGACTTAAAGAGTCTATTCTGTTACTATCAGCCTTACTGTCTCTCTGTTGATGTTAATATTGGTCAGCTGGGTCTGAATTCCAAAAAGAGGAGGGTATAATGAGGCATGTCTGACTCTCCCCTTCTGGTCATGGCCAGAGCTAGCTTTTCAGGTTAACTTTGGAATACCCTTGTCTGAGAGAAGGGTTCCATTGAGATGGTTGGGGGCTTAGAATTTTTTTCTTTTTTGAGACAGAGACTGAGTCTTGCTCTGTCACCAAGCTGGAGTGCAGTGGCACGAACTCGGCTCACTGCAACCTCTGCCTCCTGGGTTCAAGTAATTCTCCAGCCTCAGCCTCCTGAGTAGCTGGGGCTACAAGCATGCACTACTATGCCCAGCTAATTTTTGTATTTTTAGTAGAGACGGGGTTTCACCATGTTAGCATGGTCTCTATCTCTTGACCTCATGATCCACCTACCTCTGCCTCCTAAAGTGCTGGAATTACAGGCATAAGCCACCGCGCCTGGCCTGGGAGCTTAGAATTTTATTTTTGGTTTACAGTACACCAGGATAGGGTCATTGAGTGAGGGGTGAGGAAAAACAGAAGTCAGGGAGACCAATCAAGAGGTTGTTGAGGCCAGGTGTGGTGGCTCAGCTTAGCATTTTGGTCAGAGGTGTTTGAACCAGAGAGACTCCCTTATTGAATGGGGGCTGGGTAAAATAAGGCTGGGACCTACTGGGCTGTCTTCCCAGGAGATTAGGCATTCCTGGTCATAGTATGAGCTACGAGGATGACATAAGATACAGGTCACAGAGACCCTGTGGATAAAACAGGATGTGGTTAAAAAGAAGCCAGCAAGGCCGGGCGCAGTGCCTCACACCTGTAATCCCCGCATTTTGGGAGGCTGAAGTGGGCAGATCACCTGAGGTCAATAGTTCGAGACCAGCTTGGCCAACATGGTAAAACCATGTCACCAGTAAAAATACAAAAAAATTTAGCTAGGTGTGGTAGTGGGCACCTGTAATCCCAGCTGCTTGGGAAGCTGAGGCAGGAGAATTGCTTGAACCTGGGAGATGGAGGTTGCAGTAAGCCAAGACTGTGCCATTGAACTCCAGCCTGGGTGACAAGAATGAAACTCTGCCTTCAAAGAAAAAAGCCAGCCAAAAGCCACCAAAACCAATGTGGCCTTGAATGTGAACTTTGGTCATCCTCACTGCTCATCATATGCTCATTGTAATGCATTAGCACGCTAAAAGAAACTCACACTAGTGCCATGACAGTTTACAAATGCCATGGCAATGTCCTGAAGTTACCCTATCTAGTCTATAAAAGGGAGAGACCCTCAGTTCTGGGGAAATCTCTGCCCTTTTCCTGGAAAACTCATGAATAATTTAACCCTTGTTTAGCATATGGATCAAGATAAATTTATTCAGTTGAGTAGCCCATACTGCTGCTCTGCCTATGGAGTAGCTATTTTTTTACTCTATCGACTTGCCCCAAATTCTTTTTTGCGTGAGATCCAGAACCCCTTTCTGGTAACACTTTGGGAGGCCAACACATGAGGACTGCTTGAGCCCAGGAATTAGAGGTTGCAGTAAGCTGCGACTGCAGCTTGGGTGACAGAGCAAGACTCTGTCTGAAGAAAGAAAAAAAAAAAGTCCTGGAAGGATCACACTGCAGTGTCAGGAGATAATGTGAGGTTTGTGCTGAGCGGAGTCCAGTAGTTGCTGCCACTACTTTGAGAGCAACCTCGAAGTGGCTTTTAGATGAAGAGAACAGCTGACATCCTAACAACACAGACTAATAGCGAGGTCAAGACTGCCCATTTGGGAAAACTGTCCCAGGGTCCAAGGTGGCAATGTCATCAGCCATAAAATGCTTTTGAAATAGTGGGTTCAGTACTACTGGTTCTTGATTAAAAGCTTTTCTGGAAAGGCAATGTAGGTTTTTTTTTTTTAATTATTATTTTGTTTTTTTGAGACAAGGTCTCTCTCCGTCTACTTCCTGGGCTCAAGTACTCCTCCCACCTCAAGTACTCCTGAATAGCTGGAGCTACAGGCATGTGCCACTATGCCTGGCTAATCTTTTTTTATAGATGGCGTTTCACTTGTCGCCCAGGCTGGAGTGCAATGGCGTGATTTCACCTCACCGCAACCTCCGCCTCCCAGGTTCAAGCGATTCTCCTGCCTCAGCCTTCCGAGTAGCTGGGACTATAGGCGCGTGCTACAACGCCTAGCTTATTTTTGTATTTTTAGTAGAGACGAGGTTTCACATGTTAGCCACGATGGTCATGATCTGACCTCATGATCAGCCTGCCTTGGCCCCCCAAAGTGCTGGGATTACAGGCGTGAGCCACTGTACCCAGCTGTGCCCGGCTAATCAAAAAAAATTTGGGGTGGCCGGGTGCTGTGGCTCATGCCTGTAATCCCAGCACTTTGGGAGGCCAAGGCGGGTGGATCACGAGGGTCAGGAGTTCAAGATCAGCCTGGCCAAGATGGTGAAATCCCGTCTCTACTAAAAAAAATTTCCAAAAATTGGCCAGGCATGGTGGCAGGCACCTGTAGTCCCAGCTACTTGGGAGGCTGAGGCAGGAGAATCGCTTCAACCCGGGTGGCAGAGGTTGCAGTAAGCCAAGATCATGCCACTGCACTCCACCCTGGGTGACAGAGTGAGATTCCGTCTCAAAAAGAAAAAATTTTTTTTTTGGCTGAGGCAGGACAATTGCTTGAACCTGGGTGGTGGAGGTTGCAGTGAGCCAAGATAATGCCACTGCACTCTAGCCTAGGTGACTCTATCTAAAAAAAAAAAAAAAATTTTAAGAGACAAGGTCTTGCCAAGTTGCCCAGGCTGGTCTCCAACTCCTGGGCTCAAGTATCCTCCACCTTGACCCCCAAAGTGCTGTGATTACAGGAGTGAACCACTGCACCTGTCCCCAACTGCACATTTTAATTATGTTCCTTTCTCCTTTATAGAAGCTCCTATTCAGGGTCTCTTGAATTAGGTTAGAACTTCTGAATATTTGCCTCGAAGCTTTCCAACATTTTATTTACTTATCTATACTACTTTCCTGTTTCCTCTTCCAACTCCATACTTTGTTTTTATCTGGAAAGGAAAAAGTTTACCCACTGAAAAATGTATACCCTTCTCTCTATATCAGAAGACACATTCTCCATGAAGTCTTCCTTGCTAATTTTCACTTGGCTTTGTGCTGACCCCCATTGCCCCGGCAATGCCTCAGTATCCATGTTCACATACCTCTCCAACATTTGAAATTCACTCTCTGTGTTTTATAGATCTGTTAATGTGTAATTACATTGCATAGATTCATTATCCTATTTCTCCTGCTGACTTACCTCCTCAACTAGCCACCTGCTCAAGGAAGGCGTCCATTGTCCTTAGAACACTCCATAGCTAAATACAATGACCCAATGTGTAAAGAAGGTGATATGTAACATCAAGGCGGATGAGATACGGCAATTAGAAGGGTGAACTGGGAAAAGACACCAAGAAAGTAGGTAAGGATGGAAGACCAAAATGCATTGCACAACATCGAGACCATCAGGAGACACGTCTGTGAGTTGGTGAGCAGTGAAACTTTCCCCTGAGAAGTGTTCTCAGCTCTTTAACATACAAGGCAATATACATGTATCTTGGACTAGGATACAATGACCAGCTCTGTAAAGGAAAGCAGCGGTGTTGAGTCCAATTTCTAACTCCTCCACTGGTTCAATGAGATGATGAACCACCATCTTCATTCTTCAGTGTTTAATTCTAATTTGTAGATAGGTATTTTCATTTATAAACTCACTGTCTACCTACTTTTACCCACATCAATAGCTTTAAATATTTCTCTCTCAATTTGAGACTCATAGCACCATCTACCAACTCTACATTTTTGCTTGGATATGTCTCTTGGACATTTCACTTTTAATATCTCTAAAACCAAACTCTTGTTTTATATTCCCCAAGCTGGCTCCACCCTATTTCAGTAAATGGCATTTCCATCCTTCCAGAAACCTTGATTTTGATTTGTCCCTCATTATCTTACATCCAATCTATCAGCAAATGTTACCAGTTCTACCTTCAAAATATACCCAGAATACAACTGCTTCTGTCAACCCCAGCTTGGCCTAAGCCAACATCACCTTTCACCAGGATGATGAATAGCCTCTCAATTATTTCCCTGCGTCTACCCTCAGCCCCTACAATATACTAAGCTAGCCTTTTAAAAAGGAAAGTCAGACTGTGCTGCATCTCTGCTTAAAACCCTATACTTGGCAGGGCACGGTGGCTCATGCCTGTAATCCCAGCACTTGGGGAGGTTGGAGCAGGCCAATCACGAGGTCAAGAGATTGAGACCACCCTGGCCAAGATGGTGAAACCCCGTCTCTACCAAAAATACAAAAATTAGGTTGGACACAGTGGCTCACGCCTGTAATCCCAGCACATTGGGAGGCCGGGGCAGGCAGATCACTGGGAGGTCCACACCAGCCTGACCAACATAGAGAAACCCCATCTCTACTAAAAATAAAAGATAGCTAGGCATGGTGGCGCATGCCTGTAATCCCAGCTACTCGGGAGGCTGAGGCAGGAGAATCGCTTAAACCTAGGAGGTGGAGGTTGCGGTGAGCCGAGACAGCGCCACTGCACTCCAGCCTGGGCAACAAGAGTGAAAGTCTGTCTGAAAAATGAAACAAAACAAAATAAAAATACAATCATTACTTGGGTGTGGTGTTACATACCTGTAATCCCAACCAGTCAGGAGGCTGAGGCAGGACAATTGCTTGAACCCAGGAGGCAGAGGTTGCAGTGAGCTGAGATCAAGCCACTGAACTCTAGCCTGGGTGACAAAGGGAGACTCCGTCTCAAAAAAGACCAAAACAAAAACAAAACCAACCAACAAACAAAAAAACCCGAAACCCAACCAATCAACCAACCGAACAAAAACCAAACAAACAGATGCAGTGGCTCACGCCCAGCACTCTGGGACTTTGGGAGGTTGAGGCAGGCAAATCACTTACTTGAGGTACGAAGTTCGAGACCAGCCTCTTCAACATGGCAAAACCCCAGCTCTACCAAAAATACAAAAATTAGCTGGGATGGGTCGCGCATGCCTGTTGCCCCAGCTACTTGGGAGGCTGAGGCAGGAGAGTCACTTCAACCCGGGAGGCAGAGTTGCAGTGAGTTGAGATTACACCACTGCACTCCAGCCTGGACAACAGATTGAGAGCCTGTCTCAAAAAACAAAAACAAAGACAAAGGAACAAACAAAAAACCTATTCTGGTTGGTCAGGCACACAGTCTTAAAATAACAAAAATACTTTTAGAATGAAGCTCGATCCCACAGCATCAATCAGGAATTTCCAGTGTAGGAAATGATGAACTAGCACGTTCAAACATACAGGCTTTACAGGTGCATCAGAATCACAAGCATGTGGCGGGGTTCGTATGCCCAAATTAAGTGAATATTCTTGCTACGTGCTCAGCAGCTTATAAACAGATGGTGACCTAGACCAGACTGCCTTGATGACTCTGCTTGGAAGAAAGGCATTACATCACTGGCTGGAGAACCTCAAGGCATATGTCTGGGCAGGTGACACATACAGCTCAGGCTGTGATTGCTAAACCACTCCCACAGCCAAACAAGGAAACCCATCTCATGACCAGCTCTCAGGGGAATTCTCCGAGCCTGACAGTCATCTCTAACTCCTCTGCCAGTTAAGGTTAAAGGGTCTGTGATCAGTGATGTTATACTCTTCAAATGTGCATTTGCTTCTCTGTTTTTGAGACAGAGTCTTCTTCCCACCCAGTCTGGAGTGCAGTGGGCCATCTCGGCTCACTGCAACCTCTGCTCCCCAGGTTCAAACGATTCTCCTGCCTCAGGCTCCTAAGGAGGTGTGACTACAGGTGTGCGCCACCATGCCTGGCTAATTTTTGTATTTTTAGTAGAAACGGGGTTTTACCGTGTTGGCCAGTCTGGTCTCGAACTCCTGACCTCAGGGGATCCTCCCGCCTCGGCCTCCCAAAGTGTTGGGATTACTGGCGGGAGCCACCACGTCCTACCTCGAATGTGCATTTGTGATACCTTTTCGTAAATGTTGATTCAAATAGATTCACGAATAAAGAAAGAAAATGGGATTTGTTTAAATTCAGTTTCTAGGTCCAAGGCAACCTATTACCGCTGTCCCTAATACTGGACGTCCAGGCTGTCCTCAGTGCCGCTTCCTACACAGTGTCCTCAAACACCACCCCTCCCATACTGTGACCCCACCCTGTCACCACTCCGAGCAATACCCCCCAAACTGTCAACGCCCCAAACAGCTCCCTTGTCATCGCCAAGCACTAGAGACCTCCCCTTATGTCATTCTTACTCCCAAAGACCGTTTTTGTCACCAATTCCCCATTCAGACTTCCCCTATGAACCGCTCTAAGAGCCCTCAACTATCAGCCACACCCCCAAAGAGCCCTCAGAGCCCTACACTATCAGCCAGACGCTTCCCGCCAGAAACACTCCCGAGACCCCACTCCTGTCACCAGTTCCCCGAACATTCCTTCCTGGGGTCGCCGATATTGCTCACAGACGCCCCCGTAACCAACTTCACTGCCTCCGCAGCCTAGTAGCCCCCAGACCGAGCCCTCCGCGGCCTCGTCCCTTTACGTGCGGCCCCGCCCCTTGGCATGGCGTCCTGGCCAGTGGCGCCGGAAGCCCCGCCCCTGACCGGTTGCTAGGCTCCGGCAGCCGGAAGTCCCGCCTGCCGTGTAGTCGCCTCCGTCGCTGCTGCCGCCGCCGTCGTTGTTGTGGTCGGTACGCTGAGTTCCGCGGCTCCGAGAGCCGGTTCCGTCCCCTCCCCGCCGCCGCCATGAAGTGGATGTTCAAGGAGGACCACTCTTTGGGTAAGCACTTGGCCATCGGACCGGCCGCAGGGGGCCGCGACGGCGGGTGGGCCCCCTCCCCCACTCGGGCGGCCCTGGGCCGGGTGAAGCAGGACATATGCTGCGCGCCGGGCTTGAGTCGCCAAGGCTCCGGTGCCACAAGCAGTCGTCCCTCGACCCCGCGTCACCCTCCGCGGACGCCCCGGGGAGCTAGGGGACAGGACCGCGGCCGTGGTGACGCCGGAACGAGCGCCTGGGCTGTGCGCAAGGCGCAGGAGGAGGAGGGCCGAGGGCCGAGGGCCGAGAACCGACCTGTGGGCAGGCGCGGCCGTCAGCCCTGTTTGTTTTCCCCACAGAACACAGATGCGTGGAGTCCGCGAAGATCCGAGCGAAATATCCCGACCGGGTTCCGGTGAGTTTTGGACTCTCCGTCCCCTCACCTCGCTGTCACCTCTATCGTCTGGGACCCGTGATAGGCCCTAGGCCATTCAACAGTTGACAAGTTGAGGTTCCGTTCCCAGTTTTAGTAGCGGACGGGCCAGACTGGGATGAGGCCGCCCGGGGCCGGGGCGTGAGGGGCTCGGGCTGGTGCTGTTCAGGGTGCCTCAGTGCTGAATCTCCGGATCTAGGCCAGCGAGCTGTCTGCAGCCTCAGGGCTCCCTGGCCAATTATGTAAGGAACGATGTTCTAGGACAGGGCAACAGGTCACTGCCACTTTTGGGAATGGTGGTGGAGGGAGACTGTCACTTTGGTCTTGGAAGTGGTACTTGAGTCTCAGGACCTTCACCTTTTACTTGGAGCCTCCATCTTTACCCAACTTGTAGCTCCGTTGCCTCACCTTGACCCTGTCATCCTTGCCTGACCAAAATTATGTGAGAAGCCACTGAAAACCCCTTCTGTCATGTTTTCTTCCTAGTCAGTAGTAAATATGATGTTATATTTTTTCCATGTTTGGGGAGATAGTTTTGTAATCCTTATTAATTTTTAATGGTCATTAAGGCCTGTTATTGTAGCTCTTTGCTTGTGAATAATTCCGTTGGGGGAAGGAGTAGGAGGGACGGATTTGAAACTTGTTCAGAGAGGAGCAACAGGCCAAATGAAGAGCTTGGTTCTTGGCTGGCTGAAATTCCAGGCATTCCCATTAGTCCATCTGTTCTTGTCTCCTGTGTTCCTTGGGAACACAGTAGTGTTTCCTGTAGTGTGAAGGGGATCCATTCTGGGGTCCTGGAGTAATGGGCTATGGATGAAGCCGTCTCCACATATTATTAGGTCTGCCCAGATAAAATGTGGAAAAGCTTAGTAGTAAGGGCTGCATTTCTCTTACATAACTGACCACAGAAAAGCACTTACTGTTTCCCTATAACCCATTTATATCAATTCTTAACCTCCAGAGCATGTGGTTATTAAGGCAAAGAAAAATTTTCTCCTGCTATGCAGTTTCCCACCCACCTCCTTGCCCACACTCTGTTCCTCAGCTCCTCAGCCATGAGGCCAGAGCCTGGCTTTAGAAACCCAGTCCTGATCTCTCTTTACTTTCCCAGGTGATTGTGGAAAAGGTCTCAGGCTCTCAGATTGTTGACATTGACAAACGGAAGTACTTGGTTCCATCTGATATCACTGTGGCTCAGTTCATGTGGATCATCAGGAAAAGGATCCAGCTTCCTTCTGAAAAGGCGATCTTCCTGTTTGTGGATAAGACAGTCCCACAGTCCAGGTGAGAGGTATTTACTAGATGGGACCTCTGGTATTAGACATCTGGTTGGCTGCTTAGAGAACTCAAAAACTTTGGAAGTCTGAAAACTCTTAGGGGTCCTGACTAGAAATTTGGATTTTTGTGCTCCCTGACATCAGGGGCTCCAGGAAAATAACGGCTGCAACACATAAGAGTGCATTTTAGATTCAGAAAATAGAACAAGGCCTGGACTTCTAAAAAAGTGGTGAAACTCAGCCTAAGACCTCCAAGAATCTTTTAAAACAGTTGAAGACTATTTAGGCTTAAGTCATACGTAGAACTGAGGCCTGAAATGAGGTTTTCTTCCCTGAAGGCAGTCCGTCCACTCTCCTCCACTGGGAGCCTGTGGGCCCTGCTGAGGCTTACTCAGTTAATCATCCAGTTTGCGTCCTCCCAAACTTTGCCAGCTCTTTGCCATTGTAAGAGTCTATAGCTGCCTGATCCTCAAGTCTGACAAAATGATTGTGGCACAGTAAAGGGCTCTGAAGTTTCTTTACAGACTTAAACCTTCCTTGGTAGCACCTGCTTTGACTGTCAGACTATGGTGCTGCCTGGAAGCAGTCTTTGGGAGTGTTACTTACGGCCTGAATGTAGGCAGGGGCATTAGAATTTCCATTTTCTGTGTATTTGACAGCCCAGCTTTAGTCCCCTCTAGAAAGAGGAAAATGGACAGGGTCCATCTAAGCCCCTGGTCAGTCCTTTCCTGTTACTGAGTGGGTAGTTCTAGGCCCTGATCCAGATTCTGGCCCTCACCTCTCCTCTGAGTGTGAGTTCCTGGCCACATCTTACCTTAGTGACCCAAACTAGGTTTCATTTACCACCCGCAGAAGTAGTACTTCTAAAAGTGAAGGCTTCCAGAAGCCCTGGGAACTAGCCCAATGTTGCCCAGATAGGTTCCTGTTGAAAATCCTTTAAGACTTCCTAAGAGGCCTGTGCCAAATTCCAGACTTTATTTCTGTTAAAGGTGGAAAGCTCTGGCTATTTTTTGGTCTTATTTCCTGTTTCCCAGTCTCTACCACCTCCACTTCCTGGTGTCTGGTAGAAAGGCAGGGGAGAAATGGAAGCTCCTTCCCTAAGGCCAGTGTCCAACCTGAGGAGATAGCCCAGGGCCTGCCCACTGGACGCCATTGGTCTGCTGCAGCTGTAGCTCTGGAAGCTGTGGTGTTGCTTAAGGTGATTTTGTCATCCATGGTGCTCTCCCAACCTTCCTTCCCAGGCCTCAGGGCTGTGTCTTCATCAGAGGAGGAAGCCTTGGGCATCCATGGTTACCCTGGGCTTTCCTTAAGGTGACTGGGGAGGTAATCTTTTATACCATCTGCAATTTCTGCAGAGCCTTGGTGGCCCTGTTTTCTCTTCTTCCCGGAGGTGGTGGCTTAGTGGAAGTAAGTGACTAGGACCTATGGCATTGAGTTTATTTTCTTCAATTCTGATTCTCTGGTTCTTCTCAAAGAAAATGAAGCAGGCTTCTGGAGACCTTATGATTACTCTGATGGCTCCACAGTAATCTAGCAATTAAAATGACTACAGTCTTATCAACTGCCCCCTCCCCCATTTTCCCTGAGATATAAATAGAATTGGAAATTAAAAATGATTTTTCAGGGCAGCAGAGACTGTTTCAAGGCCATTTTCTTTTTTTTTTTTTTTTTTTTCAAGGCCATTTTCTCTCCAAGTCCCATTTGCTTTCCAGTGTGGTGAGAACCCTAAAGCAGATTACACTAGTAACTCTAGTCAGGATTTTAGGTCGGAGTAACCAGAAATCCACATCCTGACACTTCAGGATTTAGAGTCACCTGCCAGGGCCCTTTTGCCCAGTCTTTCAGCTCTTTTGGCCCCAGTTAATGACTTGTCACCCTACACTTAATGCAACTGTTCATTTTGGGGTTTTATTCTCAAAAGCCTTTTTTTTTTTTTTCCGAGACGGAGTCTCACTGTCGCCCAGGTTGGAGTGCAGTGGTGCAATCTCAGCTCACTGCAACCTGTGCTTTCTAGGTTCAAATGATCCTCCCACCTCAGCCTCCCTAATAGCTGGGACCACAGGTGTGTGCCACCACACCCAGCAAAAAATACAAATTTGTGTCTAAACAAAGGAGGCCATGTGACATCATTGGGCTTTATGCAAATGTAAATCACTCCAAAGCAGCATAAACAAAAGTACCACAGGATCCTTCCTAAAGCTGGCTGTAACTCCCCTTCACCATCTCTTCCCCAAGACAATTTAGTCGCCTCTTCAGACTCAGGTCTTTCCAGTCTCCTTAGGGAAACATGGAGCCTCCCTTAACCTTCATGCAGTGCTTGCTGGTTTCAAAGAGTGGCTGGGGAAATTAGAGAAAGGACGAATTCAAGCCTTCAGAAGCCTCCCTCTCTGGTGACTGGTCTGCATGAAGATCAATTATGTCTGAGGCTGAAGGGGAGTAACTTCTCATTTATTTCTGCCTTTCAGTGGAAAACAGGCAGTCACTATGTAAAGTGTCATGATTTCTTTTTCTTTCTTTTTTAAAATAATTTACAAAAAAATTTTTTTTTTTTAATTTAAAGATGGGGTTTCACCATGTTGGTCAGGCTGGGCTTGAACTCCCGACCTCAAGTGATCCGCCTGCCTCGGCCTCCCAGAGTGCTGGGATTAGAGGCATGAGCCACCACGCCTGGCCCAAGTGTCATGATTTTTATTGAGAGTTATTACTATTAAATATTAATTCTTTAAATAGAGACATAGGCAAGTCCCTAAGTTTTACTTCCTAAATTCTAAGTTCTTGTTTCTTTTAAAAAAGGGGGAATCACAGTGGCCTTTTCCCATTTAGCACTGGAAAGCTGAATTGTCTGCATAGGTGCCTGCATCAAGAATCAGGCCCAAACCGGAAGGGGAACCATGCCTTTGTGCAGACAGAACTTTAGAAACAACATCAGTGTACAAGTTTCCTAGTCATGGCCTTAGAGAGGAACTTGGACCTGGAATTGTATAGTCTTTGGTCTTTGTTGGTTTGGAACCTAGATAAGAGTCTTCTTAATCCCCTGTTTAAAATAGAAACAGGAGTATATCATTAAATAAAAGATCTCTAAGATACTGTTTTTTGTTGTTGAGACAAGGCCTTGCTCTGTCACCCTGGCTGGAGTGCAGTGGCGCAGTCAGAGCTCACTGCAACCTCGAACTCCTGGGCTTGAGCAATTCTTCCACCTCACCAGGGTGGTCTCAAACTCCTGGCTATGAGTGACCTCCTGCCTTGGCCTCCCAGAGTGCTGGGATTATGGGTATTAGCCACCATGCTTGGCTGGGTATTATAATTTGAGATTGGGACACCTGTGCTGTTTAACAATCTGGTGTTTACTTGCTTCTTGATCTTAAAGAGATCTTAAGTAAGAGGAAGTTGTGATGTCTTAGAAATGGAAAGTGGTTTTCAGGGCAACAGAGACTGCTTCAAGGCCATTTTCTCTCCGAGTCCCATTTGCCTTTCCATTCTGCTGAGAATCCACCCTAAGGCAGATTATACTAGTAACCCAAGTCAGGATTTTAGGACAGAGTAACCAGAAATCCAAGTCCTGACCCTTCAGGCCCCAATTAATGACTTCTTACCCCACATTTATTCATCCTTTATTTAGAAATGTGCTTAAAGCACTTTGATCATTTCTGGGTAAATACCACTTTAAGGACAGGACATATAATATTTTTTTTTTTTTTGAGACGGAGTTTTGCTCTTTTTATCGAGGCAGGAGTGCAGTGGCGCGATCTCGGCTCACCTCAACCTCCGACTCCCAGGTTCAAGTGATTTTCCTGCCTCAGCCTCCTGAAGAGCTGGTATTACTAGCTCCGGCCACCATGCCTGGCTAATTTAAAAAATATTTTTGGTAGAGATGGGGTTTCACCATGTTGGCCAGGCTGGTCTTGAACTCCTGACCTCAGGTGATCCACCCGCCTTGGCCTCCTGAAGTGTTGGGATTACAGGCGTGAGCCACCGGACCTGGCCTAGTTGTTCCTTTTGATCAGATTTTTCTGATACAAACAGATCCTGTCCTAGGCCGGATGTGGTGGCTCACGCCTGTAATCCCAGCACTTTAGGAGGCCAAGGTCAGCGGATTACCTAAGGTCAGCCTGGTCAACATGGTGAAACCCCATCTCTACTAAAAATACAAAAAAAAATTAGCCAGGTGTGGTGGTGGGTGCCTGTAATCCCAGCTACTCAGGAGGTTGAGGCAGGAGAGTCGTTTAACCTGGGAGGCAGAGGTTGCGGTGAGCCAAGATCCCACCACTGCACTCCAGCCTGGGTGACAAGAGCGAAAGCCCGTCTCAAAACCAAAACAAAACAAAAAAAGAAACAACAACCAGTGGTTAGTCTTTATAGAATCTTGGGGAGGGCCAAGGCCTTATTAAAGTGTGAAGCCAGTGCCTCTGCAGAATTCACAGTAGTGGTCATTGTCCTTCCACCTCCTGTCACCCATCCTTTCCTGCTGGAAAAGAGATTATCCAAGGTCCAGTGGAATCACATGGGCTCCAAAGCAGATGGGTGGCCAAGTGTGCTCATGAGTCCAGCCAATTCATGAGTCATTGTAGATCCCACAGCCTCCATGACCTGCCCTTGGTTGGGGCGAAGGCAGGTTCTCTAGGGATTGGGCATTCACAGTTTTAAGTCAGCTGCTGCCAATGCATAGACTGTTGGGTAGCATAAAACTTGAGTCACATGGCCATTCCTGGATGTGGGTCCTGCTGCAGCTTTCCTTTTATTGCATAGTTTCTCCACTGTAGAAGAGGTTTTATCTGGATCTATGTGAGTCTCTAATAGAGGGGTGGGAGAGAGAGCTTTAGGGGGCAATTTAAGTTCATTTTCACATAGTACTTCCAGGTCCCATTTCACCTTAGATTAGCTCCATGGCTTGAATCTACCATTGGCTTTACCCATTTGTTTCCTCGTCAGACTCAGAGCTTAGAAGGTGGCAGTGCCTCTGTATGCAGAGCAGCATCTTTGTCAGATGAATGCATGTGATACTTGATGCCACGGCGTTAGGGACTGGAAGCCATCTTCAGACATTTTCTGCAGCCACCTCCTAGCACCTTAGGCAGCAAGCCTTGGGCTGCAGTGCTGCTTGCGAGTTGTCAGGATTAGAGCTGCCTCGTGCTTCAGGATCCTCAGGCATCCTAGCAGTGGCCCGCTCAGTGCTCTGTAAGGCCTCCAAATTCTGAGGGGGACATTTATCTTCTTAGAAGTTTATGGATGTGTCCCAAACGGACACACCAGCCTTCTGCTGATAGACTGCCTGCTAGCAAGGGTCACATTTTGTCTCCTTGCACTTCCATTTGAATATCCTTTTAATGGGACTTTAAAAAAATGAGTTTTTTCTTTTAATTCTATTTGTAGCCCAGCTCATTTTGGGCTGCAGGCCAAGTTATTCTGACTCTGCATGTATGCAGCCAAATCCCATAAGTGCTGTTTTCAAATCAGTCTTGTTTCATGGCACGCATTGAAACCTCAAAATTAGGTGCATGTTTAGCATTGAGCATTGTCAGTTATCAAGTTCCTTGCCCAAGGGGTATCCTGACTAAAAGGACACAGTGCTACTGCCAACTAAGTTTTCACATGAGGCCGTGTGTCAGAAAAGGAGAAATGCTGGTCCTTAAGCACAAACCATCTAGTTGTCAAATTAGAAGATCTGAAGGAGACAGCCCTAAGACCTTGCTACTCAGCATGTGATGCAGAGACTGGCAGCAATCGCCTTACCTGAGAGCGTGATATTCAGATGATTGGTACCAATATTTGTATGAGAAGCACTGTTCTAACAAAGATCTCTGCAGGAAGGTACAAGGACTCTAATGTTAGGTCATCAGAACAGATCTAGCTGTCTAGTCACTTGGCAGCAGCAAAGCTTGGTGGTCTCCTAGTTTTGTGACCTGGAGTGAATGATTTAGATTCTCTGTGCCTCAGTTTTCTTACCTATGAACTATGGATTATGGTAGTACCTACCTCATAAGATTGTTTTGAGGATAAAGAGTTAATACATGTGATGTCCTTAGAACAGTGTTTTTACTATTAACTTCTGTAGCTACTAGGGCACTGCTTAAACAAATTGATGAACCCAAGTTTTACTTAAAAGGCAGTGGAATCTAAAGCCAGAAAGGAATGAAAGCCGCATGATTGTGGGCTTCCTATCCTGCCAAGAGTCAGGGCTCTGAGCCTCAGGACTTGCCTTCAACAGTAGTGGTCCGGGGTGAGCAGCTAGTATTTATGAAGCTCCTCAAATGTTTCTGAAGTAGCAGCGGGATTTAGAATCATTGTACTAAGGCTCCTAACTTGCTAGGCAAAGAGCAGAACTTAGTCTGTTTAGAACCAAACTTGACAAAGGCACTGTGGGGTGGCTGTCTTTGAATTGCACTCAGTGTCTTCTGCTGCATCTAAACCCATCTGGTAATGGCAGTGGGGAGATGTTATGACAGTTGTCATCAAGGTCACCCTGGACACTTGGACAAATGGGGTAAAGAGAGTTGTGGCAGTAGCTGTAGTTGTTCTCCCATGAGCCTCATTCGGAGGAGTCTCAGAGAAAAGTGGGCATTCCCAACCACCAGGGTAAAAATCTTGGGAAACTCAGCTACATGTTCAAGCTCTTCTAGTTTCTGGCTTGTCACTCTACTTCCTGATCACATGGCTCTTAAAGATGACTCCTCCTTCCCCGCCCTCCCCCCCCAAAAGGTCAAGCATCTCCCTTCTCAACCTGGCTGCACATGGAATCATCTTAGGCATTTAAAAACATACTGATGAGGCCAGGCGTGGTGGCTCACTTGAGGTCAGGAGTTCAAGACCAGCCTGGCCAACATAGTGAAACCCCACTTCTACTACTTAGGAAAAAAAAAATACAAAAAAAAAATTAGCCAGATGTGGTGACATGCACCTGTAATCCCAGCTACTTGGGAGGCTGAGACATGAGATTCGCTTGTACCTGGAAGGTGGAGGTTGCAGTGAGCCTAGATCCTGCCACTGCACTCCAGCCTGGACGATAGAGCAAGACTCTATCTCAACAAAACAAAACATACTGATGATTTCATTAGTGTGTGGTAGGGCTTGGGCATGGAGATGTTTTTAAAGCTCTCTAGTGTGAGATCCTGATATGCAGCCAAGGCTGAGACCCATGGCTATGGACTATAGGTGTTGTTCCTCCCTCTACCCACTGCCTCCTAAGTCCTGTTCTGGGGCAGTGCTGTCAGTAGAAATGGATGCAAGCCACATATGTAATTTAAGAATTTTCTAGTAGCCACATTAAAAAAAAATAAAAACAGGTGTGGTGGCTCACGCCTGTAATCCCAGCACTTTAGGAGGCTCAGGATGGTGGATCACGAGGTCAGGAGATCGAGACCATCCTGGCCAACATGGTGAAACCATCTCTCCTAAAATACAAAAAAAAAAAAAAATTAGCTGGGCGTAGTGGCACACGCCTGTAGTCCCAGCAACTGGGGAGGCTGAGGCAGGAGAATTGCTTGAACCCGGGAGGCGGAGGTTGCAGTGAGCTGAGATTGTTACCACTGCACTGCAGCCTGGTGACAGACCAAGACACTGTCTCTAAATAAATAAATAAATAAATAAAAACAGTTGAAATTAATTTTCATATTTTATTTGACCCAGTGTATCCATACTTTTAATCATTTCACCATGTAATCAAAATTGAGCTATTTAGCAGCATTTTCATAGTAAGTCTGAAATCTTGTTTGTTTTACACTGCACATCCCCATTCAGATGAGCCACATTTTCAACTGCTGAATGTAAGCTAGTGGCTACTGTGTTGTAGCAGTGATAGCGGACATTTCAGTCATAGCAGAAATTTCTTTTCTTTTTTTTGAGATGGGGGTTTTACCATGTTGGCCAGGCTGGTCTCCAACTCCTGACCTCTAGTGATCCACCCACTTTGGCCTCCCAAAGTGCTGGGATTACAGGCATGAGCCACCACACCCAGCTTTTTTTTCTTTTTTTATTTTTCATAGCAGAAATTTCTATTGAACAGTTCTGTTCCAGGAGTCCTTACTTTACAAATTCCAGGCTAAGAGATCCTCACAGGGAGCACCGTTTTTATTGTACAAGATGCTGATGACAGGTTGTTTCGTATTCATGATCAGCCCTCCCCCACATTGTTACTTAATAATTCTCATCTACCCACACAGCCATCGGAGCTAAGCTTGCAAATGGAGCAGGAAGAATAGGAAAAAAACTCAAAACCTCCCACTTCATAAATGTGTTCATCGTGTTTACATGGAGGTCCTATTCATTCCTTGAGGAACAAAGCAGCAGAGGGAGAGGTCATTGGTTTCCCAGGTTGAGGCCTTGGACTCCTCATCTTTCCCACTGGCCCTTGGTTTATGAGTCCCCATTTTAAGTATCTATTGTGACTTACCTATATGGGCTAGTGACCTCCAGTGACTCAGACTGAGGATTTTACCACTGTTTCTGGTTGACTTCTCCACTCATGGTCTTAGCACAATTTGCACCTCCTCTCATCTGAGAGTACAGTCACAGGGTAGAGCTTGCATAGGGCTTCCAGGTGTTACTAGTCTTACTCTGGTGCAAGTCCAACTCAGTTTTATGGCACAGATTTAGATTAGGTCTCCTCCACTGCACAGTCTGTTTTACAGCTTAGGGGAAGCCAGCTTTCCTACCCACACGTTTAGTTTGAAGAGTGTCTATTTTTGGAGGGTTCTTTGGGAGGTTGGGGAGGCTTCTTAGATACATTTAGAGCTTTTTGCATTAAGTGTGAGGAAAATAAATTCTCTTTATGTTGATATATATTTCTGGGGGCACAGCTTCCACAAGAATGAACCCAAATGATTCTTCCTTGCTAGAGTCCTTTACCCACACAGAGGTGAGCCATTCAGGTTCTTTGTTTTGCTTAGTTTCTTCTCTAATCCTTGGCATTTAAAGGCATTCATGTGTTAACCAACCAGCTAAAGTCCCCTGAAGGAGCCAGCGTCTTTAAAGGATTTACTTGGGAGGATGTCAGATGGCTCTGCCTTCTGCAGACCTCATTTATTTTAATCTTTTAATGGCTCCTTTCTCTTTCTTTAAAATGGGATTATAAGCACACAGCAGGTACTGACACCTGAAGTATTTTTACTTCCTAAATTCCTATCCTCAGGAGATCCTTTTTCTCTTGAAACCTGGACTCCCATCATTTTCAATGATGTTTTTGTTTTTCTCTTTCAAGCCTAACTATGGGACAGCTTTACGAGAAGGAAAAAGATGAAGATGGATTCTTGTATGTGGCCTACAGCGGAGAGAACACTTTTGGCTTCTGAGGGCCATTGCTGGGCTAGGTGCACCGTTAATGCTTGTGTATCTTGTAAATAGCCGGCCATTTTCAGTTATTATCCCAGAACCTCTTCACATAGACCTATTAGTGCATTTGTAACTGGATTTATTTCTTAATATATTGGAAGGTTTTTGTTTCTTTAGACTAGTAAATTATCATACAGAGTTTTATTTTGTGTTTTTCTTTTTGTGCATTGTCCTCATGGCTATATTTTCCAGGAAACTTGCCCTTCTGGAAATCATATTTAATGATATTTCCATATCAAAGTGAGGTAGGTGCGGTATTAAAGTGAAAGAGCAGGTGATGCAGTTATTCTGGATTATGTTCGAGGAGTTAGATGGCTAAGTATTAAAATTATCCAAATTAAATCCTTAGCAATCAGAACACTTGCTTCACTAGAATTTGCCAACTGCCAATCATGTTGGATTGAGCTAATCTGTTCCTCTTTCTGAAACTATTAAGGTAAATAATTAACAATAAAAATTCCTCTTATAAAGGCATTGCACTGTGATCATGTCCTTTGTTCACCTGCATTTGGATGGGTCAGAGAAGTCGCTCCTACATCTGCCAGGCCAGGAAGAGGGCTTGTGGAGGTCATGGCTGTACATCCTGGGACAGGAAGCCGTGGCCAGGGTCATAAGGAAAGACATTGTTTTGAATAACTAATATGTTCACATTGTTGAGATGCCAGGACAATACAAAAAGGTATATACTGAGAAGGCTTGCTCCCACCAGTTTTCTAACCACTTCTGCACTTTATGGGAAATTACTTTAACTGGCTTCTTGTTTCTTTTCAATATTTTAAAAGTAAATAAGATAATTTAAAGGACAGTATAGTAGCATAGTAAAAAAGATAATTAATTGTGAATTTATATGCTTATTTTCTTCTTTTTTTTTTTTTGACAGTTTTGTTCTTGTACCCAGGCTAGAGTGCAATGGTGCAATCTCAGTTCACTGCAGCCTTCACCTCCCGGGTTCAAGTGATTCTCCAGCCTTGCCTCCTGAGTAGCTGGGATTACTGGCGCCTGCCACCACACCCAGCCAATTTTATATTTTTAGTAGAAACGAGGTCTCAACATGTTGGCCAAGCTGGTCTCGAACTGCTGACCTCAGGTGATCCGCCCGCCTTAGCCTCCCAAAGTGCTGGGATTACAGGCGTGAGGCACCGCACCCAGCCCTTTTTCTTATGCAAAGAAAACACACTTCTATGTACATTGCTTTTTTTTCATTTAACATTATACTGTAGTGATCTTTCCATATCGCTTCTGTACATCCTTTTAATGTACCTGCATTCTTATGGTACTGCTTTCTATTCCCTTCTTCCTAAAAATCAAGATTAGATGTATCTAGGCCCGTGAGTTTAATTTCTCACACAGTATAGATGTGTGGGCTTGCTTGGACACAAATACATCTGAGAGGAAATGCCTATTTACTTTCTTAAATCTTCCACAGACATACCGTGTTGGTGGCTAGAGAGCACTACACAGACAAGAATAAAGAAACCGGGTATGACCCAGCAGTCTAAGAACATGTAATTAAAATGACTCACATTTTCTATTGGGGAATAAACAAAGATTTTCAGCTTTATCTTTACCAAATTATATGAGCAGCACATCCAAGCTCTGTACTGATGTCACCCTCTCATTTGGGATCAGAGGAAACATTCTAAATTTGTCATAAGCATCTTGTGGGTCTTTACCAAACTGGAGCCAATAAAATCTGTTTGTCTTTGCTGATAGATTCATACTAAAAGCAGTTAGAAACTGACCTCAGAGTGAGCAAGATAAAGGGAAACCAAGCTATGTGTTACTAAGGAATCTTGTTTGCAATGACATACTCCCAATTCAAACTGGCCTTAGCATTAAAAAGGCAGATTATTATTTTCCATGTCAGAGGGATGGTTCACTGGCTTGAGGTGTAGCTAGAACCTGGGATCAAATGATAACATCACAACTCCATCTCTTGGTTTTGTTTTTCTCTCCCTGTGATGGCAAAGATGGCCTCATCTTTGGAGTTGCTTAGCAACTCTAGTGGAAGGAAGAACATCTTTTGAGAGGACTAACAGAAGTCCCTGGGAGGTCTCTGGCCCTGCTTGGACTACCAAACAGCCCTGCTTGGGGCAGAGACTAGTGAATCTCTGCTTAACCATATGAACAGAAATAGGATTTTACGGAAAGGGTGGAGGGGTGGCTTCCCCAACGGCATTTTATTTTTTTCTGTTTCACAACCACAAACCCACAAGTGGAACTGAGAAGAAATAGCTTAAGAGAAGAAAATCAAAAGGCAACTACAGCTGAAGGAAATTGTGTTTTCTTTTCTTTTTGAGATGGAGTTTTGCGGTTGTAGGCCGGGCTAGAGTGCAATGGCATGATCTTGGCTTACTGCAACCTCTGCCTCCTGGATTCCAGGAATTCCACTTCAGCCTCCCGAGTAGCTGAAATCACGAGTGCCCACCACCATGCCTGGCTAAATTTTGTATTTTTAGTAGAGACAGGGTTTCACCATGTTGGCCAGGCTGATCTCAGGTGATCCACCTGCCTCGGCCTCCCAAAGTGCTGGGATTACAGGCGTGAACCACTGCATCTAGCCGTGTTTTTCTTTTAAGTAATTTATAGTTAGCACTTACTAAGCACCCTCTGGATACCAGATGGTCTACATACATTATCACAATCTTCAGAAAGCCCCCCTAAGATAGGTAGTAAAGTTTCCACAGCCACACAACTACCAAGTGGCAGAACTGAGACAGCAAGTGAAATTGAAGAATGATATGGTTGGAAATGTCAAATCATTTCATGATTTTTTTTTTTTCTATTTATAATGTGCCTGGGAGGACTCTGGCCTTGCTTGGCCTACCAAATAGCCCCAGTTGGAGCAGGGACTGGTAGGAGGGAATGGTGAACCTCTTCTTAACCATGTAAATGTAGGATTATACAGAATCCTACAGAATAGGGTTAACCATGCTGCATACTGGGGCACAAATATGAAAAAGTGCTATCCTGTCCTCCAGGGGGTTTCCGTCTGGCGGTAAGCCAACATGTAAAGAATAATTACAAAGCAATGTTGTAAGTGCTGTAGCAGAAGTACTGGAACAGAGGAGGGCGTAGCTGTCATCTACAAAACAAACCACTGAAGAAAGCCTTATTTGGAATATCAGTCAATAAAATTGGGTTTGTCAATTTTGCCCTTGAAATAGAAAAACATCTAAGTGAAGATTTTAAAATTAAAAAAAAAAAACAAAAAAAAAAACGGCTGGTCGTGGTGGCCCACACCTGTAATCCCAGCAGTTTGGGAGGCCGAGGCAGGCGGGTTGCTTGAGGCCAGGGGTTCGAGACAAGCTTGGCCAACATGGCGAAACCCCGTCTCTACTAAAAACAAAAATAGTCAGGTGTGGTGGCGGGCACCTGTAATTCCAGCTACTCAGGAGGCTGAGGCAGCAGAATTGCTTGAACCTGGGAGGTGGAGGTTGCAGTGAGCTGAAATCACGCCATTGCACTCCAGCCTGGGTGGCAAAGCGAAACTCTGTCTCCAAAAAAAAAGAAAAAGTATATACTCTCCACCAAGCCCTACTCCTCACAGACGCTAGACTTCTAAAATTGTACAGATGAATTTTATCAAACTAAGGAACGCTTTTCTTAAACTGTTTTAGAGATTAGAAAAGGACTAATTATATTCATTTTGAGACTTATAAAATCACAATGTTAAAATCTTACAAAGATATGGTATAAGGGAAAAAGTTATAGCTTGGTCTTATTTATCAACATAGAAAAATCATATA